>NW_026596147.1:14631724-14787273 GCF_907164565.1 Psammomys obesus | reverse complement strand
GATAGATAGATAGATAGATAGATAGATAGATAGATAGATAGATAGATTATAAGCAATAAAAATGCTCTGGCAGTGATGGACACAGTTATTCTGTCATTAGAAGAATCAGTTTGGGAATAGGAAAATAGCTTGTGGGTAAAAGCCCTTAAAATGTGTTATAGTTACTTCTTTTCTATTGCTGTAAAGAGATACCATGACCATGGCAAGTTACTGAAGACTGTCTACAGGGTATTCACTGACAGGTTCAGAGGGTGAGTCTGTAACTGTAATGGGAGGGAACAATAGGCAGGCAAGTACAGTGCTAGAGCAGAAGCTGAGAGCTTACATCTGATCCACACAGGAGACAGGAAAGGGGAGGAGCACTAACTAGGAATGGCATGGGCTTTTGAAACCTCAAAGAACAGTAACACACCTCCTCCAGCAAAGCCACACCTGCTAATCCTTCCCAAACTGTTCTCCACATAGAAGACTAGTAAGCATTGCATTCAAATATGTGATCTGATGAGGGCCATTCTCATCCAAACCATCAAACTGTATACCTCACAACTAAGTTCAATCCCTAGAAGCCACACTAAAAACAAATCAAAACGAATAAAACCACTTGATGGGATGATAGGGTGACTTGTTGACTTGGATTTGTGATTTCAGAGTTCCCTTGTTGGTGAGATGGAAAGTAAAGGCAGAAAAATTGACTTGAAGCTCACCGGCCTGAAAGTCTGGACTATCCTGCACAGCAGACTCAAGAATATAGACGGCCTCAGCAAAGTTGGGAGAGAAGAACTGACTCCTGTAGCTTGTCCTGTGACCTCCACACACACACAGTGGTTTATGTGCACCTGCAATATCTTCCCTACCCCTTCAGTTTAAATAACTTGAAGCACACTTAAAATATTTAATCAAAAAATAGTATACCAGAATTACACTTCATGTAAAAAGAAACACTAGAAGTTACTACAAGGAAAACTTCCTACTGTGTGTCTGATATTTTGATTTTAAACAGGTATGTCTTTGAGTATCACAGGGCACAATGTCCAATGAGATACTTTGTTTTGTCAAACAATATGTTTTAAATTAGAAGTCAATTTGATCTTTATACAATGACCCTAGTGTTAGGTCTTATTTTTTTCCTACTGCACATAGGAAAAAAAATGTATTGTCCTCTGCTAAGTTTCCAAGTGGGTTCCCTAATATGGGTAGCAGGGGCTGTGTCTGACATTATTCAGTGGCTGCCTCTATGATCACCTTGCCCTGGGGTGTGCAGCCTTGCCAGGTCACAGAGGAAGATGATGCAGCCAGCCCTGATGAGACCTGATAGACTAGGGTCAGATAGATGGGGAGGAGGTCCTCCCCTATCAGTGAACTAGGGAAGGAACATAGGGGTTCGAGAAGAGGGAGGATGGGTAGGACTGGTAGAAGATGAGAGAGAGGAGAGGGCTACATCCCAAATTCAAAATGAACAAATTGTAATAAATAAATAAATAAATAAATAAATAAATAAATAAATAAATAAATAAATAGATAAATAGATAAATAAATAAATAAAAGATAGATAGATAGATAGATAGATAGATAGATAGATAGATAGATAGATAGATAAGAAAAAAACTATTGTCAGTAGAAAAACACAGGACCTATAGAGTAACAAAGTCCTCACAGGAAAATCAATTAAAATTATAGTAGCTTAGGCTTGGACAAACACTTCTGTAAAGACTGAACTTCAGCTTTTATAGAAAACATTTCAATGTTCTAAGGTAAAAACCATACATCTTCAGGTAAGCCCTTGATTTGGAATGAAATCCATAGTCATCATATTCAAATCCATGCTTAAGAAACATAGATGACCTTTTATTAAAGAATTAAAGATTTTAAACCATGTGCACCTCATTATGTGAAATTCATTAAAATTCAGATTGATAGCAACTAGGCACTTGTTATTTTACTGAGTTATCTGTTAAAACTCAACCTAAGCAAAAATATATTTTTATTTACAATAGAAGCAAAAGATACAATAAAATGTATAGCTGAATTCAATATCAAAAATGAAAGTTGCATAAAAATTTTAGTTGTTAAGGTATTTCAAGATGCACTGAAAATTAAATTATATTTTTGCTTAATTTAAATATGTATTGTTCTGAGACAATCTTATAAAGAGGAAGCTGTCCAACCCCACAGTAGCATAGCTATTAACTGAGGTACATTAGACATACACTCAGCACAGTGCACACATTTCTCCGTGGTGTAATAAAAACTCTATCATGAATGCCTACAGTAGTATTAGAAATGGCACAGGAGAGCCAAAATTGGATTTCAGACATTGCCAGCTAAAGAAGGACTGAGTACCCTTTGAAGCATGTCCTTGTCATTTTTCTATCACTCTACTGAGTACTCAATCTACTCATTTTACATAGAAAAAGACTTATTTGAACTCATGGTTTTCAGGTTTCAGTGCATGATCATCTGGCTCTGTCGTTTTAGCTTGCTGTAAAACAGAAGGTAATGGTGGGTAGCACTGCACACTAACTTCATGGAGAACAGGAAGCCAGGGCGGGAGATTCACCTCCAAGGGAATATTCTCAGAAAAGTAGCTTAATTCATTTTTATTAGGCCCTTAGTCTGAAAGGTTTCACTACTTACCACTACGGGGCAGCAAACAGCTCATAAGTATAGGAAGAGAAAAAGGAAGGAAAGAAGGAAAAAAGGGCAGATGAGTCAAAACAGAGTCACTTCCTTGTAAAATGAGGCAGTCACAAAAACATAACTCAACCTTTATGATTGTGATGGTAGCTTGAATGAGAATGGCCTCCATAGGCTCAGATATTTGAATATTGGCTCCTAGTGGGTGGAACTCTTCCAGAAGAATTATGAGGCGTGGCCTTGGTGTTAGCATGATCCTCGGGTAACCTTTGAGGTTTCAATAAGCCCTGCCATTCCCAGTGTCTCTCTCTGCCTAGTGGTTGTGGATGAAGATATGAACTCTCAGATGTGCCTTTACTCTGTATCATGTATTCTAATCTTCTGAAAGATTAAATCAAATTAAATGCTTTCCTATATAAGCTGCTTTTGTAGTGGAGTTAATCATAGCAACACAATAGTGCCTAAGACAGCTATAAAAGAACTTGAACAGTCAAATAAGGTAGAACTCCGCAGTCCATACTAACCTTGAGTTCCTTGTCTCTAATTTATTGTCATGTTTCACTGCCTGTCATAACACAATGATAGTATGAACCCATTTAGGTGCATCACAAAGTCGTATTTTCCTAAATTAGAGTTGGTCTGTAATATGTCAGGTATTAGTACTAGTAACATAGAGAGGGAAAAATCTTACATTATCATCTATTACTTCATTACTGGCTTAACGTGTGTATGTAAAGCAACTTCAGATTCCCTCATTTTAAGTGTGATTGTTATGACTCATGAATAATTTTGGCCTAAAATTCTAGTTTGGCATGAATAAACACCAACAAAATAAAAGAAAGTCAGGAGACTCAAAGACAGCAAACAATGAATCACTATCCTCTCAAAACTAACCTTTGGCTCCAAGACAAAAGGATTAGTGTGTTTTCCTGGGATGTCATTAATGTCACGACCCATAAGCAAACATGAATCTAAGTAAGTGTTCCATTTTTCAAAACATAAACTTGGAAGAGGACTTTAAAAAGAATAAAGTAACTAAATACACAAAACAGACACAAATAAAAAAAGAATTAAAAATATTCAATTTAGGCAATGATACTGTAGTAAAGTAAACTGTGGTGGTTACAAACAGTCCCAATCTGGAATTTGATATTAACTGGCTACTTCCAAGAAACTTTTTGAGTGAGCGGAAACAGCAATGCATTTTAGAGATTATAGGAATTCAATTACGGGACACAGGGCAGCTGTGTGGCCACTTAAGTTAAAAGAAAATCAAGACATTTAATTTAATACTCCAATCTGATTTAATTTGCCAAATGAATCTACTCTTTTTTGGTGGGGGATGGAGGCACAGAAGTAGAGACAAACTTGACTGAAGTGTGAACAGAGAAACAAAAAGAAAAGGAGCCATTTTCTTGGTGAAATGTTACAGATAAGAGGCTGCTACCAACTCATCTTTTTGAGTGAGGTAATTATGTTTGCCATTTCTAAAAAGGCTGTAAACAATTCACACTACTTGTCTGAGGAAGCAGATAAGTAGCTTCCAGTATGGTTAGTAAATCCCATGAGCGTGATGTGCTGTTTGTCTCTGCATACTACGTACACATATACATTTTTTTTTTCTGTTTTACTTCATTTTGTTTCCAACCTTTCCTAGTTCTTTGGCAAGCTGGACTCCAAAATATTATCAAAGTCTTGAATATTTTCTCTGAAAGTAAAAGAATATTAAATAAGCAATGTTATTTTAATCCTGACTTGACAAAAAGTAAAATTAGATTAAAATCTCAGTAGTATTTTAGGTAAAAATAGTATGTAAATAAAAAATCACTATGAAAAATATTTTATATAAAAATCTGAATCTGAATGCTGTGAATCTTCCACATAAGTGCTTATTTGTGTGCTTAGATGAAATTTTAATTTTGAAATTAAAAATAAACTTTAACCTCAAATTTACCCTGCCTACAAGATGTGCAGGGATAAAGATAGAGCAGTTAGAGCAGAGATTGAGGGAATGTCCAACCAATGCCTGGCCCAACCAAACACCCATCCTGACACTGTGAATGATATTCTGCTAAGCTTTCAGACAGGAGCCTGTCAGAGTTGTACTCTGAGAGGCTCTACCCAGCAGTGCCTCAAAACAGATGCTGAGACTCACAGCCAAGCATTGGCCAACGCATATGGAGTCTTGGGGAATAGTGGGAGGAAAGAGAAAAGGCCATGGAGATGACAGGAGTTCCACAAGAAAACCAACAGGGCCAACTAACCAGAGCCCATATGGGGTTTGCTGAGACTGAAGCATCAACCAAGGACTCATGGACACGTGAGCTGGACCTAGGCCCCCTACAAGGAGGTAACAGATGGGCAGCTTAGGCTTCAGGAGGGTACTCTAGTAAGGAAAGTGGGGACTGCATCAGACAGGGCCTCACTTGTTAGCTTTTACACCACTTGCCTCTGGCAGGCCTGCCTTGGCAGGCTACAAAGAAAGAGGACACTTTCAGTCCTGATGCAACTTGATGAGCTGGGGTGGATGAGAAAGGGAGCTCTCCTTTCCTGAGAAAAAGGGGATGGGGGAGAGGGGAGAGAGAGAGAGGGTGGAAGTGGGAGGGGAGGAGGGAAGGGGCTAAAAGGATGTAAATTGAATAAAATATGTAAATTAGAAAAAAATCAAAATTATTTTTAAAAGATGCCACCAGTGTACATGCAGTCTCACACACACACACACACACACACACATACAAATAATTTAAAGTCTGTGTGTGTATTCATTTATGTCATGGAGCTACTGAGTTCTGTTTAGAAGTATGATTGATACCTGATTTAAAAGACCTAAAATACTCCAATGAACATCTTTACTGGCATCTAATAAAATGACTAGGTTCCAGATCATATTTAGAGCTTAGAATTATACCTTGCTTTTTATGGCCTCTTTTTCTCTTGATTGTTGTTACATACATATGTATGGATGTATAATACATAAGTCCTAAATACATAAATATAACCTGCTTAGTCTGGAAAATGTTACTTGTATGTATATGCTTTTATGGTCAAACATTTGACATCAGATATCTAATTAAAGCCTTTTTTCTTAATTCTGTTTTTCTGTTCACTCACATGCCTTAATGCCCAGCAGCACACAGCATTGGACACATGAGAATTCATAGTGGTGACTGATTCCCTAATAAAATGATCAACTAACACCAAGTATGGTATTTTGAGTACATTTAGAGTCTTCAGGTAAACCAGACTTCCTCTAAAAACTGCCAATTCCATGATTCATCTAAAGTTCAGCAAGGAAGCTACAGTCTGTGCCAGTTGTCATTCAGGAAGACAGTCTCAAAGCAACAACGAAAACTCACTTTTCTTAGCAAGTCCATAGAAGTTTTGCATGTAATATCCACTGAGTTTTTTTTTTTCATACTTTCTTTGGTGAAAATGCACCTTAATATTTCAGGCAACGATTTAACTTTAGGCTTACACATTTATCAGCATTCATAAGAATTTTGTTGGGATGTTAGATGATTACACATTGAAGTACCATATTAGCATATTTATAATTAGCATAATTCATTAGGGAGTGTTTTTTTTATTTGTTTTGTTCTTAAGACAAAGTGTATCTCACACTTGCCTCACGAAAGTTCTGTGTTTTTAAGCTTTGACTGTATTCAAGATGAGTTCATATGAAATTATGTGGCATAATATAATTTTTGTGTGGACCAGTGTATTTTTATCCAAAATATCCAAATAAGAATCACTTCAGGTGAGACTTACCCTATCATTCTGGGTTTCCTGGTCTTGTGTTCTATAGCCTGGGCTGTCATTTCCAAGGACACACAAAAACCCAGGCAACCAAGCACAGGTGAAAATGTGCTATAAACAAACAGTTAACTCTCTACAGGCTTAACCTCTTAGAAAATAGGATCATTTAAAATACATTATAAGCACTAAATTTGTTTTTAATGTTTTAGATAATCAGTATTTCTTAGAATGCTCATGACATAATCTATGCTTTTCCCTCTAATTATAAAGCCAAACCATTACATCTTAGAAAGCTAACCTTATGCCAGGCATAATGCTAATCCATCCCTCTTTCAGTCACTTATCTATCTAATCTTTAAGCCTCAATGATACAGTGTGACACTTTGTTATTATCTTCCCTTTACTTGTAAAGAAGCTAACATGGGCTGTTCTACTGGGAGTATGAGGCACTGACAGGAAGTGACTGCTGGCAGCCAGGATAAGGATTCAGAAAAGTAACAGAGCCCACACTCATCTCCATTACTTAAGTCTCTATCCAGGCCTTTCTGCTGTTGGCTGTTACATGATGGCAACAAGTTACAAACAATGATGATGATATCTGCACACCTATCTTGGAAGTTGGAAGCAAAGTACAGAAGTTCTGCGTTCATAGGAGAAAGGAAGCCTTCACCACTTAAGACCGTATACTTTACATGAAAGAAGGAATGTCATTTTGAAATCTATTAGAAATTTTCTCAAGGGCCCTTGCTAAGCAGTTGTTCTTCCAATATTTCTGCAGGCTAGAACAATTATATAACAGGCATTATGGCAAAAGCCTGCAATCCCATAACTAAAGAGGTAAAAGAAAGAGGGTTCATGGTCATCCCAGAATGCAGAGAATTCCAGGACAACCTAGGCTATGTGAAACCTTGACCCAGACAGACAGATAGGCAGACAGACAAGCTGGTCAGCTGGCAAGCAGGCAGGCAAATAGACAGACAGACACTGACCATCTATGATCTATTTTTAGTCCAAGGTAGAGCAAAATGGTAAGGACTGGAAGAAACTTCATGCTCCTTCGTGAGTAAATGTAGCTTCTTGGCCCTCATGCCTGTAGTGTGTTTTTCTTTGTCCTCTACACACTGCTGCAATGAACAGGGGAGTTAGTTGAGATCCTGAAAGGAGATGAAAGCGTGAGTCTTTTACAAATGTGGAGGTGGCTGACAAAAAAGTGTCTGCTGTACAGGCAGAAGGATCAGATTTTGAACCAGAATACCCATATAATGAACCAGGCACAGCAAAGTACACTTGAAATCCAGGAAAGCTGGTCTGAACTCTGAGACAAATACCCTACCCAAACAGATGAGCTCCAAATTCAGTAAGAAATACTGTTTCAAAATGATTGAGTCAAGAAGTCACTAAGGTAGACCTCTGGCCTCCCCTGCTATGGGCACACTTAGGCAAGCACAAAGGCACAAATCAAAATATCAGCAGAATACATTGTATACATGAATAAAATTCTTAAAGAAAAAAAAGACAGATACTGAATTTAAAAAGTTTGATAGCAACCCAGAAAGACAAATATCATCATCAGTGGCATGCTCAGCCATCATCAAAGAAGCTTCCTTCTGCAACAGATGGGAACAAATACAGAGTCCCACAGCCATACAGAATGCAGACAGTGAGAGAACACTCATCCATAAACGGGATGTCTCCATCAAATCCCTCCCCTCTGGGCTCATAGAACCCTGTGGAACAGGATGTAAAAAGAGAGTCAAAGCCTGAGGGGTGGGAGGACACCAACAAAACAAAGACCACTAAATTAACATGATCAAAACACATCTTAGCTCCCATACACACACACACACAAAACAAACATACAAACAAAAAACACCACCACCCTCTTTTCAAAGTTAAAGTATGGCTGTTACGCCTGGTTAAGTAATTTGTGCCCTTAAGTTTAATGTAATATGTTTTATGTATTACATTATCTAATATGACAGCCATCTGTGGAGATGAAGTGAAATACACAGTAACATCAAATTATGAGTACATCTAAACAAACTAAGCAAAAGAGAGGACCCTAACTAAAATGTTCAATCCCCATCCTGAAAAGCAAAGAGGATGGACATCAGAAGAAAAAGAAAATAGGAAACAACCTCGGAACCTGCTACAGAGGGCCTCTGAAAGCCAGAAGAAAACAGGAAACAACCTAGGAACCTGCCACAGAGGACCTCTGAAAGCTTCTGCAGTATAAACTGTCAAAGCTGATGCTGAGCCTGATGGCCAACTGATGGGCAGAGTGAATGGAATTCTATGTAAGAAGTGGGAAATAGTAAGAGCTGGAGGGGACGGGAACTCCACAAGGAGAGCAACAGAACAAGATAATTTGAACACAGGGAACTTCCAAGAAAATCATACTCCAACCAAGGACTATTCGTGGAGATGACCTGGAACCCCTGCACAGGTGTAGCCCATGGCAGTTCAGTGTCCAAGTGGGTTACATAGTAATGGGAAGAGGGACTGCCTCTGACATAATCTGATTGGCCTGCTCATTGATCACTTCCCCCTGAGGGGGGAGCAGCCTTACCAGGCCACAGTAGAGGACAATGCAGCCACTTTTGATGAGAACTGATAGACTAAGATCAGAAAGAAGAGGAGAACCTCCCCTATCAATGGACTTGGGGAGTGGCATGCATGCAGAAAGGGGAGGGAGGGTGGGATCGGGAGGGGAGGAGGGAGGGGCTTATGGGGGGGATACAAAATGAATAAAGTGTAATTAATAAAAAATTTTAAAAAATTATGATATCAGAGCACAACGGGTCCACCAAGGTTCTCAAAATGCTGAAAAACAGTATTATTCACCCTTCCTCTCAGTATGTAAGGAGTAGTTCATATCTGGAGGATGGTATAATGTGGAACAGCTAAGGTAAGCCCCGAGCTGACAGTGAGAGAAGCTCGCATGCTCACACGCAGGAACCATGTCCTCTAACATCCAATTAAAACTGAGTCAACTAGGCAGGTTGCAAACAAAATGACTTTATCTCCTTCTCAAAAGCTAAATCCCCCAAATTGACCATTCTAAACCTTCTCAAATTGGGGTGGGACAGGAATAAAGACTGTAGACCTAAAGGAGAAACACTGAAATCAGTAATTAACTGCTTTTTAAAACACAATGGAATACTACTATTAATACTAAGGAAATCATGAAATTTGTAAGCAAGTAGACAGAACTAGAAAAGAGCATCCCAAACGAGGTAACCCACAACCATAAAGACACAATGTGATATGTATTTCCTTATAGGTGGATATTATCCATATAGTACAGGATAATCACACTATCATTCACAGACATAAAAAGTTACATAATGAGAAGGACCTTAGGGAGGGCACTTAATTCTTATTCAGGAAGGCAAATAGAATAGACACCAGAAGAGGTTGAAGAGAGGGAATGGGACTGGAGCCTAACATAGATGTCCTCTGAAAGTCTTCACCCAGCAGAGTATTGAAGCAGATGCTGATACTCATAGCCAAACTTTGGGCAGAGTGCAGGGAGTCATATAGAAAAGTAAGGGACAAAAGAACACAGAGGGGACAGGAGCTCTACAAGGAGATCAACAGAGCCAACAAATTGGGCCTAAGGGGGTCCTGCAGAGACTGATGCACCAACCAAGGTCCATGCAAGGAAAGAACCTAGGCCTTCTGCTCAAATGTAGCCTATAGGCAGCTCAGTTTCTATGTGGGTTCCTAGTAAGGGGAGCAGGTGCTGTCTTTGACATGGACTTTGTTGTCCACTCTTTGATCACTTCCCCCTGGGAATTCAACCTTGCCAGCCTACAGTGGAAGAAGATCCTAGCAGTCCTGATGAGACTTAATATGCTAGGGTCAGATAGTAGAGACGAAACCTCCCCCTTTCTGAGAGGAAGAGGAATGGAAGGTGGGACAGGGAGGAGACATGAGAGGGAGCTACAATCAGTTTATAAAGTAAATAAATTATAAAAAACAATAAAAATAAATAAAAATTTTATTTGATGGTATGAGATAAAAAGAGAGTTATCAATCAGCAAATCATAACTGAGAAGAAATAGAAAGAGGTGAAAGGCCATGAAAGATGGTGTGTTCGAACCCATATGTATCCAGCATTTTCAGAACATGGTTCATGAACACAGTCTTGTGAGGAGGTTTCTGAGTGCCTGTAGAAAAGCTCACAAGTGTCTTACTGATGTCAGTTTCTTCAAAACCACAGACTTGTTCTTGGATTTTGTCTTTTGTGCTCCTCCCAGGTGTAGCAGATATTCTTAACAACTGTCTATTGTTATTTGTTCATATGCCTCTCTGGAAAAACATGTTTTTGCCATGTGCAGTTTGTCTACCACATGTGGCTTGCCCTTGTGATTGTATACTTTACACATGTGACCCCCCCTTAATCCTCAGCGTATATAAATTATCTGATGCTCTGAATAAAGTTGGCCATTGCATGAGATTTTAGTCTACCTCATTTATTACCTCCATTCTCCCAGGTTCCACCGTCTTTAGAACCAAAAGCACAGCATCATACAGACTAAAGGCAAAACCTGAGAGGAGAATGGGAAAAACACTTAAATATACTTTGAGGAAAAGGAAGCCTTCATAGCCAGTGTGTACCTTAGCTATCAGAAAACTGAGAAAGGGTGACAAGGATCCCACCTTTCTCTTAGGTAAATCTCTGCCCTCCTAAGAGTAGACTCCTAGAAATTCAAACTCTAAGCTCCTAACAGAAATTGATGTGGGATGAAATAAGGAGAGTTTAAAAGTCTCTTATCCCTAATATTAGAATTCTGGTATTGTGGAGGGAGAGATTCCAATCAAGAAGCATAGATAGTAGAACCAGAAACCCAGACAAGGCTACAACTAAATGATGACTCATTACAGCTATATACACAAGTCTCTTTTACTTGAATAAAATTACATTTTTGTATGTTGAATACTTCATAATATACCACAATTTAATATTTCATAGAAAGTATAGTAACAACCATCAGAAGTTTATTACATGCCTTAACCCCTACTAACACTAGACAATTATGTCGCTTTAAGTTCTCAACATGTGGGTCACAACCCCCTTGGGGGTTACTTCCCAGAGATCCTATATATCAGATATTTACATTATGATTCATAACGGCAGTAAAATTTCAGTTATGAATTATTAATGAAAGAACTTTATGATTTGGGACCCCCACAACATGAGGAACTGTATTAGAGTCACAGCGTCAGGAAGGTTGAGAACTACTGTTTTAAGGGCTTACATTGAAGGTTTGTTTTGTTTTTCTAAATATGCCTTACTCCTGGTAGCAGCATATGTGATCGATGAAGTAACCTTGCTACTCACCCTCTTCTGTGAAATAGCATGATTCTACAAATACAAACAATATTGTCCTATGACAAAGCCATCAAGGCCAGGGTTAATTTCTCCTACTCTGACTTTCACAATCACCAGACAGATGGGTCCATCCTCTGGGACAGCTCCTTCATTTTTTCCTTCTGTCTCTGTCCTGCTGGGGCTAGGCCTGACTCTCCATCTAATATAATTCTTAATCAGACCACCCCCCTCCCCCAAGTAAAAGTCTTTATGATGTCTATCCAATGTTACGACTGATTTCAAGAGTCTGGTTGTTGTTTTTTCGGATCATAAATAATCCTTCTCCTAAGACTCACAGTGTTAAGTTGAAACCCTGTAAGCTGGCTGGTGAGACAACCAGCGAACTCTAGCTATGTAAACATATTGAATTTAGGAGAATTTACTGTTGTCTGTATAGCCGTCCACAGGTCCCAACTGCCCTATTTGCCTTCTCATGTCCCCACCCTATCCTAGAGAGCAAGTCTAGCTCTGATTTTGATGAATTCATCTATTAGAAATGCACAACCAATGACTACTCAAGCTCCTCCTTCACATCAAAGCTCCCAGATCAAACAGCCACACTGATGAGTCTCTCCCAAATTTCAGAACACGCAAAATGGTTTAAAGTCAATTTCATATTAATAGATAATAATTTATCTTGACTATTTCACTTCAGGGTAAGCAGAGAAATGGCATGCCTTTCAAGATGACCTCTGCCTGACATATTATTTCACAAACTGAACAACTACAAGAAGATCATGTTAAAAACTGATGAACTTAGTCATTCACATGCACCATGTAGCACTTTTATTGTGAAAGGAAATGACTTGGGCTATTAGTTCAAGTGTAATCTAACCAAAGCCCAGAGATTTACTTGGTATCTGGTTACCCAGGATGTTCTGATGCAGGCATGCATACGGTGCTTTGAAGAACACTGTCATTGATTTAGCTGACACCATAAATAACAAACTAAAACACACAGAGACTTGTTAAAAGGTGAAGAAAACCTGGCCTATTGTAAACCAAAATGTGTAAAGACCTAGGTATTTACACACCCAGGACAACACACTTTTTTTGAAAACAAATTAAGAAAATATAAAATTGGTGGTGGGGGGGGTTTCTGGAAACAGCTGGAAAGGCCAAATAGAGAGTGGATGTGTGAAAAATACATTTTATACATGAACAAAATTCTCAAAGGAAGAAATACTGTATTTCAAAAGCTTGATAGCTACTCAGAAAGACAAAGATGATCAGTGCCTTCCTTGCTCAGCTATCACCAGAGACGCCTCCTCCTGCAGCAGACTAGAGCAAATACAGACACTGACAGTCAGACATTAAGTGGAGAGTAAGAGACCTTGAAACACTCAGCCATTAAAAGGGAAGCCTCTAACAAATCCCTCCCCTTGGGGCTCAGGGAACCCTGCAGAGGAAGTAGAAAAAGTGTAAGAGTCAGCTGAAGGACACCAAGGAAACAAGGCCTCTGACTCAACATAATCAAAACACATATGAACTCACAGAGACTGAAGCAGCATGCACAGGGCCAGCATGGGTCCACACCGGATGAGGTTCTCTTGATGAAAGGAGAAATGGACACATGACCCTATCCCTAACCCAGAAGAAACAAACTACTCTTAAGAGCAGGCTGAATGCCCACCGGGACAGAAAATGAAATCAGGGGCATCTGAGGAGGTTCCTTGTCTCATAAGGCCCTATCAGGCCTTGTTTTTTTGTTTTTTGTTTGTTTTTTTTTAATCTGTTTCTTGTGCTTTCTCTTGGGCTCTTTTTCTTCAGTATTTTTTCCAATTCCAATGTATTAATTTTTGTTTTATTATATTTCATTTTATTATTGTCCCAGAGAAGCCTTGTGTTTTCTAACAAGAGACAGAAAGTGGAAATGAGAGGAGCTGGGAGAAGTAGAGGGTGTGGGAACTGGAATTAGGATATATTACATGAGAAAAAAAATATTTTCAATGAAAGAAAAAAGTTTGATAGTTACATTTTGTATGAGATATGTCATCCTTCTTTCTGATTTACTTTTTGTCATAAACCAGCGTCTTTCTTAAAATTAAATTCTTGAACTCCAACTATGCAGACAATGCTCTACCCAAACTCGGACTGCAAATCATTAGGGAAAGCAATCAGGTGCTTTTCCTCAGCTCAGAAGTTTTCTAGTATATTTCATTTCAAATAATTGTTTCTATGCCTACAGTATCTAGTAGCCTTAGTTTTCTGACACTGACCTGTGAGCATTAACACCCTTCAGAAAATACTTTAGACTATTCATTAAATCACACAACCATGAAAAAAATAGAAAGGGGCGTCTACTAAATCCTCTTCCAATTATCTGGATGGCCTTGGGTACCACAAAGAAGACTAGATGATGACCTTTGCTTCATAGCTTATTGGCTTTTCACACTTGTGAATTTTAAAAAAGCTTCACGCATATGTGTTAATTAACAAAACTTTGTATGAATTAATTATATATAATTGGCATCTTTTATTTATCTTGTGAAATAACTTCCTGGGGTTTATGTCATCCATAGGAAATTAACAACTGTTTTCCCTCCAGTTCTCAGTGCTTACAACTAATTGAGGTGCTTTTAAAGACCACTAGGGAGAGACATGGAGCCTTTACACCAGTGTTTGGGTCACTGTATGCAAGTTTCATAGCAAAGACATAGATGCACTGAAAGCATCTGTAAAAGTAGCTGTCAAGGTCCTACTTACCCACTTGGCAAAAGTACACTGCTCATGAAATTCAAAGGTACAAAATGTTTCCTCCGAAAGATTAAAAAAGTCATATCACACACCAAATATCTTGTTCAACATACAGGATTTAAAAGATGGTTAAATAGGAAAAGAGACATTGTGCAAACAAAATGCACTGATTTCCAAAGGAAATGGATAAATTTAATGATTAATGACAGGACCCTTAAAAATTAAAAACGAAGGAACTTTTTTTTTTTTTTTTTTAATCCTACAACCAACATTCTGCCTTCCCGTAAAACAAACCTTAGCTCTTAGACACACTTACACACATTCATGCTCTGGCACAATTATTCAGGACTGTTCCAGTAGTGACTGACTCTGGTATAAGCCACTGGTTTATCAGGAAATGCTTCTCATTTTACTCAAGGCTTCCCACTTTCCTACTGTAAATCGAAGCTCAGTTATCAGAGGCAATTGAGAGGATGAGGCATTGGGTTTGAATTTGCAGAGGCAGAAAGTGAACAGGTCTGGCAAACTTCAAGGGCTCAAGTTACAGGAAGTACTAATGGGTCCAGCGCTTCACTTTTACAGCGTTTAGGGACAATGGTATCTCTTTTTTATAGTTATAGTAATATGTTTGTGCTGCAAGTTACAAATTCTCACAACGGACGGCAAATTCTGCTATCTGTATTATCACCAAATGTGAGCACAAAGGCAGTTTGGTATTTGAGAAAGTATTATTACTCTTGTCCATATTAAAGTTTATCTCAGACAAAACTCAGGGAAGGTGACTGGATCTGTACATTCAGTGTCCGCTCACCAATAAAGTCACCTGAAAGTTGGGAGTAACACGCCCCTTTGCCTTTTTGACTCTTGCAGTGAGCTACAATAAGCCATTTCAGTCTGTTTCCAGCCAGGAGGGGCTTCACAGTGCTGTAAATGCAAAACTTTTTCAGAAGTTCAGAAGTCAAGTATAAACTTTAAGATGATACAAATGTATTCTTTAGAAGGCTCCAGTGAGAACTACCCCAGTACAAGATATGACAACTTTGGAGAATCAGAATGTCTTCAAAAGGACCTTAACGTGTTTAGAAAAGAGATTTTTTTTTTTTTTTTTTTTTTTTACTTAAAACCAAAATAAACAAACAAATTGATGCTTCCATTTTCATTATCTCATAGCCACGATTTAGGAACGGAGTTGATAATTGGGGAGGGGAAAGGTATCACTTGATTATAATTCAAAAAATTCCAATCTCTGTAACATCGTAGATTTGATCAAGTTCAAGTTAATTCTGAAATCTAAAACCTTCGCATCCAGTTACTAGATTTACTTACACTTTTTTTTCCAAAGTAGCTCACAGAGCCCCAGGCTCCTGCTATAAAAACTCCAGGAGCATAAACCTTGGTTGTCTGGTCACACACCCCAGAAGCTCTTTGGAGTCCAAGGAACCAGCCAGGGAAAGAAAAGAGCATTTCCTACAGCTATGAAATCTTTCTGGAGCCACGCCACCGGTACAGAGTACACGTTCCCCTGTTGGCACCAGGAGACCACTCTGAAGGAGAAGGCTCCATCTGTGTGATTGAACACCTCCTTGGGCCCTTCCCTCCTCTAAGCCGCTTTCCTTTCTAACAGCTTTCCACTGGAGGGGGAAAAAAAAAGAAGAGTAACTTTGCTCTAAGAAAGCATGCACCAATCTCTAACTTTGGATCCAAAGGTTAAATAAATAATTATGCACACACTCTCCAGGGCAGGTTCTCTGTACACCCAGGGACGCCAAGCCCACAGTCCAGGGCTGGGCGCCTTGGATCCTCCACTCAGTACGGCGGCGGGGTCTGCACACCTACCTTAACCTCGCCCCCGTCGGGCTCCGCTTCCGAGAAGCCCAGTCCGGACTCGAAGGCGGCGGCTGTGGCGGGCGCCTCGCGGGGACCCGGGATCAGCGCAGCGGCGAGCAGGGAACACGCCAGAGACAAGAAGCCCAGCAAGTGCATGGTGGAAGGACCGGGAGCGAGGAGGCCGGTCCGCTAGCAGGCTCAGGCGGGGGCGCGAGGCAGAGGTCCCGTCCTCGTCCCAGTCCCGTGGTTTCCTCCCGGGGACCCCCCTGGGCGAGCCGATCCCGGAGTTCAGCAGCTCCCAACTTTTGCCCTCCGCTACGGCAGCCCGCTCAGGGGGAGAGGCTCCGGGTGTCAGGTACGAGCCTCACAGGAAACCGGACATCCGAGCTGCCCTCGGTGGCGGCCGGCGAGGTGAAACGAGGGCGCCGGGGGGCCGATCGCGGTTTTGTTTTTGGCGTTTTGCAAAGAAGGGGGGTTAAGCCCGGTCACTCCGCGATGTTCCACTCGTCCCGCGGAGCCCACGGGTCCCTCGTCCCCCTCCTCCCTCCCCTCGCCCTAAGTGAAAGGAGCCGGGGCCACAGGAGCCGCGGGAGTGGCGGTGGTGGTGGCTGCGGAGCGGGGGACCGGAGGAGGGCGGCGGGGCCCGGCGGCGGCGAGGCCCGCGATCTCCCGGGCGCTCGAGCCTCCAGTGCGCGCGGGACCAAGCGGTTGCGGCGGCAGCGGGCGCAGGGGCAGGGCATGACTGATGCGCCCTCTGCCTGCGCTTATGTGAGAGAAAGGGGCCGAGGGAGGGAGCGTGCCAGAACCCCGGCTGCCCTCCCCTCCTCTCTTTCCCTCGGAAGCTCGCTCCCTCCAGCCCCGTGCTTTTCCTACAGCCCCACCTCCATCCTCCCTATGCTTTCCCTTTCTCTGCCCTTTGCCCA
Source organism: Psammomys obesus (assembly GCF_907164565.1). NCBI lineage: Eukaryota > Metazoa > Chordata > Mammalia > Rodentia > Muridae > Psammomys > Psammomys obesus. Next base: position 14,770,059 of record NW_026596147.1, on the reverse strand, counting down.
GGGCTCTGCTGGGAGGGGGCGACCAGAGGCTCAAGTTAAGTCTGGGGACTGGATCACCCTGCAGGACTAGTTTTGGAGACCACATGACCTGACCGAGCTCAGCTTTTAGAAAGGGGTCGACAGTAGGGCTGCTGGGGAGGAAGCAGGTATAGTGGGTTGGAGGAAATGCAAGCTTCAGCCCTTGCTTCCCTTGGAGTTAAGTCTTACTCCATGCCTTCTTTGTCCTTAGAGCCCAGAGAAGTTTGGGACTAGCCTGAGAGTCCTAAAACACTTCCAAAAGAAAGTCACCATTATGGCAAAGAATTCTGGGGCCACAGAATTAAGCATTGTCCTTCCCAGCACCCCTACCAACACTGTTTTCTGGGTAAAATGAAGCAAGAATGCAGGACATCTCAGGATATAGCACAGTCTGTTGAGGTAGATGCCCTCAGTGATCTTCAGGAAGACCTAAACTTCCAGCAGAGGGAGAGATGGGCCAGACTCTTGAAGAGCACTGAGAGAGACAAGCCTGATAGATACACCTGCAGTTTACAAGAGGGAGAGGATGATGTGAATGGGACAATTTCTGTGCTGAAAGCAAATGGTTGTGATGCTTTTTATCTTTGGGAAAACACCTAGGGACTTCGTGCTGATACCAACTGCTTTCCCCTTTGGGGCAGATGAGCAGATTGCAGGCTTTCCACGTAAGCAGTTTCAACAGCACATAAAGCATGGAGGCTCTTATCTATTCAAAAACTGTATTAAGTGCACTTACGTTAAAAATTCATAAAATTGTGGATGGAGGAAAGGCTTTTCTTTACCATCTGGAGGTCTGCTTGTCCAGCATTTACATAAACGCTTCAATATCTTTGCAAACAGGGAATGCTCCGTGGTGTGGCTGTGCCTTCCCTTTATTGAAGGTCTTCAAAAAATTACTTTTGACTTTGGCATTTTGCACACTTCATCTAATCTAAGTTCCTCATGTAGTCCCCTCAAATATTTTGGAAAGATCTGTCACGTTCTCCCAGAGCTAACTTTTCCTTCCAGTGAAAGATTCCTTTTTATTTTAATCTGACAGCTCCCATTATCCATATCCATCATGCTAAGTTTATGGTCATAAAGCACACCATTCAGAACATGACTCCATACTTAAAATACTGCGATGAAGCATGCACAAAAAGGTCTTCCTTGTCCGGAGAGTAAGCATTTGTTGACTTAACCTTGGACTAAGTTTATTTTCTGGCAGCCAAATGTACTGTTGATGCAAAGAACTTTTAGAGCTGACCAGATTTCTCAAGAAATCTTCATGTGTACTGCTGTTTAGTCATGTCTCCATTTCTGCATTAGTCTGCGTTTGTGCCAGGAGTTGCCTTCTTGACCCTAATTTGTGCTTAGTTGCTTATCATGAGTAAGTTCCACCTTGCCTTGGCCAGCTGTCAGCCCATAACAATGTGTTGAGGTAATTTGGGATCTTGACATTGCAAACATGACCCCCTCTTTCTGTGTTCCTCTTGTACATGTATTTAAATAACTTGTCACATTTACCTTCATATATTAGTAAAGTTATAGGAAGAGAAAAGCTATGTGTGGGCTGGATTTTGACTCCAGTAGAAATGGAGTGTCTTTGTAATCTTGTCCCAGGGCAATGATTCTCAACTTTTATTGCACTTGAAGTCACAAAGAGGCGTTGTAAAAACATGCTTGGGCACACCACCAGGATTTAAGGCATTCTGGGAAAAAACTTGGATGTCAGAATGCCTCATACAGACAACAAACTTTGGGAAGTCACACAATTCCAACAGCCTCAGGTGTGTATCATAGTATGAATATCACAAAATCAACAAATTTGACAAATATCAAAATATATTAGTGACAAGATATTTTTGGAAAAATTCATGAGTATATACTTTTTCCACTAAATATAGTTATCTGCTTACTGCTATTGCCTTGTGTAAAAAAAATTTATGACAAGCAGTGTTTAAGTAAAGAAATATCAGTAGTCTTTAAAAACAATAAAACAGGGCTGGCAGTACAGCTCAGTGTTAGAACGCTTATCAACCAGGCATGAAGCCTAGGGATTAAAAGAACTAATAATTAATAATAATAACAACAGTAAAATATTAATTAAAAGCACACATTATAAAGGATAAAAAGGCTCAGAAAGTAAGACATAAGAATTGCTAAAGAATTTTCCCCTGCTTAACACCTAAAACAATTAAATTAACTAGTAATAGATTTTGAAGTTTATTTTTTAATTAAATTTTTATTTTTTATATTAGTTACAGTTTATTTTGAAGTTTAAAAAGATCTTTCTTATGTTTTTTTTTTTTTTTTCTGTCAGTGACTTCCTGCAAAATCTTTTTAGATCCACTGCTACTCTTATTTTTAAAGTGTTTCTAAAGTAGGGTGGGGGAGAGCATTTTACTTTTTGTTTGTTTGTTTTGCTTTGTTTTGTTTTCCAGAACATATTACTTTGTTAGGAGAAATGGAGACGAGAGAATTGGGTAACAGTTGGATATTAGTACCAGTTTGTTGTAGATATTGGGTTTCTGATGTTTGTGAAAACAGTGTTTGATGGCAAATAACTATGTGTCTATGTCCACTTTTTTATCAGAGTTGTGAGTCTCCCTTGGGCCAAATTCCATCACTCACCACCTTGAAAGTCAACTGGAAACAAGTAGTAGTGGTTCAAGAAAGAAATTTTCTACTGGGAAGATAATGGACTCCTTACTGGGGAACTGACAAGAGCTTTAAGCTAATACAGAAGAAGAAGAAAACCTGGGACAGGAAGTATAATCATGCAGTCTTAATCAGGCTGGTCTGTGCACTTTATTATTCAGGCTTGCAGGCTTTGTTGGCAAAGCAGAAACCATTACTGCTTGAAAATTCACTTCCGTTTGCATTGGGTTTGGTCCAGGGATGATTGCACATATTTAAGGTTGAGGTTGACCCTGATTCCCTCCATGAGGCAATGGTTCCCATGTGGGATCAATGTTTATTCCCATCACTGAGCAGCCTGGCCTGTAAGATTTAATTGTTTGGGAGGTCTTGAAACTATTGGTACCTTTATTTTTTAAAATGGATAAGAAGTAAGATAAATTTAAGAGTAATCTAATTTGTAGCCAGTTTATATACAGGCACCTCGTAAGAGGTTGTTAACACTTCTACATAGTAGTTCTGCAAAAATATGATCCAAGCATAAAGGATGGCTTCAGTCCCAAACAAACAGTGCTTTCAGCAAATTCCACCTTTATTTTCCTCAGATACACTGGGCATGCTTTAACATCTGTTAGATTCTGTCCTTCTCCTTTAGCTTTTCACTTTGGTGAGGTCCCATTTATTGATTGTCCTGCAGACTATCAAAGCAGATGCTGAGACTTATGACCAACTGTTGGGCAATTAGCATGGAATCTTATGTAAGAAGTGGGAAATAGTAAGATCTGTAGAGGACAGGAACCCCACAAGGAGAGCAACAGAACCTGAAAATTTGAACACAGAGGTCTTCCCAGAGACTCATACTCCAATCAAATACCAGGCATGGAGATAAGCTAGAACCCTTGCACAGATGTAGCCCATTGCAGTTTAGTGTCCAAGTGGGTTACATAGTAATGGGAAGAGGGACTGCCTCTGACATAATCTGATTGGCCTGCTCTTTTATCACCTCTCCCTGAGGGGGGAGCAGCCTTACCAGGCCACAGAAGATGACAATGCAGCCACTCCTGATGTGATCTGATAGACTAAGATCAGAAGGAAGGCAAGGAGGACCTCCCTTATCATTGGACTTGGGGAGGGGCATGGGTGAAGAAGGGGGAGGGAAAGTGGGACTAGGAGGGGAGGAGGGTGGGGCTTATGGGGGATACAAAGTGAATAAAGTGTAATTAATAAAATAAAATTTAATTTATAAAAAGATCTATCTTAAAACTTGAGTACTGACTCTGAAGCTCTTCAGTATTCTTACCTCTGACAAACTAAGATACTGATAAGGTTTGTTAAAGCTGTTTTCCATGCTGGCAATAAACCATGAAGAAGAGCAACTTTTGTTTACTTGAGAGTGCCTACTGTTATTTGGGGAACTCAGCAGTCAGGAGGTCCCACAAAGATCAGAATATCTCTCATTGCTCAAACTAAAAACCCTAAATTCAGTAATAAATCAAACCCCTGGTGGCCTTGAGTATTCTTGCTTGGAGATTTTTCTAGCTCCCACTAGATTTCATTCACAATTACTTTTTTATTAAGCTGCCAAGTGCATGGTGGTGACTTTTGTCTCCTAAGAGTCCCTTTCAGGGATGCTTTGATTATTTGATTGTACTTATCACATCCCTTGTAGAAATCTGCTGCATTTTTAACAACATTGTCTTTTGTCACTGCTCTCTTTGTTATTTTCCTTTGGGAGTCAATAACAGGAAGTTCATGAGAGAGAGATTAAGTGTAAACCTTGTTAAATCAATTCCTTGAGACAGCTCTGAGTGTCAGACAAGTAGACATTGTCTTAAACTGACATTTATTGGTCAGACTTTGTCAAAGGCTTTATTAAAAGTTTACAAGACTGATTTTTGAAGATTTCTCAACAGGCTTTTGCCCCTTTTCAGAGTTTTGGATTCACTGGTTATGCCCCCAGATTCTGTAGCCATTTGCTGGAGAGCCAGTGCATGTGGTTCTCCAAAAAATTTTCTTTGACTAATCATTGTAATAAAATTATATGAAAAGGCAGTGCTTTTAATGTCAACAATGATTATAACTTTTAAAAAGTAACAACAAAAGAGACACCCAAGTTTCAGAGCAAAACTAGAAGAATTAAAAATTCAATAAAATTTAAGATAAAAATTTTGAAATTGATGAACCTTAACAAACAAAAAAAATGCTATAGTGAAGACTTTTGAGAGACTATCTCTCACACCTATAGAAACATTTAGCTGTGGAATTAGAAAATCATTTGACTCTCACCCTATGTTACCTAAAGTGCCTTTGCATCAAAAAAACAGCAGGTTTAAAATATAAGGGAAACTAGAATCCATTGGCCAAGATATGGGGTCCGAATGACAAGAAAACGAGACAAGGAGAGTAATGGGTAAGAAAGAGAAAATAAGAATACATACATCTGTTTAAAGAACAAAATTAGTCAATCAAAAAAATTCAACTAAAAACTATAATGGAGAAGTTTAATGCCAGACCTCTGAAAAGTCTCAGTGAATGAAACTAACAGAAAAAGAGCTAAATGAAAAGATCAGTGTCCCTGCTTTGAGTGAATTGAAGTAATTTTCCCTTGAACTTTCACAGAGAGTCTTGAAATATTAAAAGGTGGTCTTATACATTTTTTGTTAATTTGGGTACTATAATTCACCCAAAAGCCCCACCACCATTCCTCCTCCGAAAGAATGACTCTTTTCATAGTAATCCATACACCATCATTTTGTTTGACTCAGGACTTGCCCTCTTCAGATCATCAGTAGGGACTAATTTTGGTGGCATTGTTCCAATTTTCCAGTATGAAGTAATAATTATAGCAACAACAAAAATGGTGCAGATCACCTGTGCTGAACTCAGAAGGGCTGTTTTCTACCACCAGAACCTCTCAAAAACATTCACTTGACACTATCCACCAAAAGAGAACAAAATAATCACTCTACTTTACCAATCTTGGATGGTAAATTTTTAAAAAGGTCTGGTGATGGTTCTCATCCTGTGGGTTACAAACACTTTAAGAGGGTTGAATGACTGTTAAGACCATCAAAAGACACAGATTTTTACATTACAATTCATAACAGTAGCAAAATTACAGTTATGGCAATAGTGTCCAAAATAATTTTACAGTTGGAGGTCACCACAACATAAAGGCGGTATTAAAGCTGCATTGGGAAGGTTGAGGCTCATTGGTCTATGAGAATGTTTGCCATGGCAAGCCTCATATGCATTAGCAAGCTTCTGGTAAACTGCATAGGTCAACCATGAATGGGAGCCCGCATATCACTTAACATGGGTTTCACTTAACGTAGTCGTTCTTCGAAATAACATTTGAATACATAGACCACATTTGCTACTTTCCAAAGTAGAAATGAAATTTTTTTGTTCAAATATTGTAGTTCTTACTAATAAAAAGTTAAAACTTCCCTCATTTTGAACCCTTGCCATGGAGGATTCAAGCCTGTATCCCCAGCATTAGCTCAGCAAGTAGAGACCTTAGCAACCCCAATATGTTATTTCTGCCACATTCAATCCTCTGTAAAAGTAGAGCAATTATTATGTTAAAAGTAAAATCAGGGGTTGAAGAGATGGCTCAATGGCAAAAGCACTTGCTTTACAAGTATCAGGACCAGAGAATTGGGAGCCCAAGGACTCATAGAAATGCTTGATGCTCACATGTACCCCCTCAACTTGGTTGGTAAAGACAGTCAAAGGATTGCTGTGTATACTGTCTACATGGACTCTCTGCAATTGGTAAGCTTTAGGTTCAATGAAAAACTCTACCACAATAAATTAAAGTAGTGAATAATAGAGGAAAAGATTCAGTATCAACTTTGCCCCCCCCCACATTCATACACAAACACAAAACAACAACAAAATCCTCAGGTCATCACTCACTTTAACCACAAGACCAAACCGTGGTTACTTTGAAATTGAATATTCTTGTCTGCTCAGATTTTGAAATCTTAAGTCTGTCTTAGTCCATTTTCTATTGCTTTGTCTAAAGACCACAGACTGGGTATTTTATAAAGAAAATAGATTTGTTTATCTTATGGTTTTGAAGTCTGGGAAGTCCAGGAGCGTTGCACACCCATTTTTTAAGGTACTTCTTCAAGATCATAACAGAAGAGAACAAAACATGTCTAGATTGAGCAAGCTGGCTGACCCATGTTTCTCCTTCTCTCTTCTCTTATAAACCAATTAATATTATAATGGAGGGTTCTTTCTTCCTTTGCATAAATATGACAGAGCACCACCAGACACTCGTGAATGCTTCATCTTATCATCAACAGTTATGAGTTGCATTTTCTCTGTATTCTGTCAAGTTGCCTCCACAGATGTTTATTAAAAAGTCGTTGTCCTTGAGCAAAGACTGTAGAAAAAGCCCCTGGAACAAAGCTGAGCACACTGGAAAGAAAGAGAAGGAAATTTTGACTAGAACGGTAGTAAAACTCAAGGCTATAAACACTGGGACTAAGATTTCCCAGCTTTAAAGACACAAGATTTGACCTACTGGAAACAGGATTGTTGATGGGGTATTTAAAGTTTAGAGTTCTTGAAAATTCTCCAGAAACAGACACTCTGCAGAGGGAGAGAGCCTCTACTGCAATGCTGTTTCTCGAGGGACACCGCAGGACAGGGAGCCTTCCACACAACACTCATTCTTCTACTCTACCAACCTTCCTCCCCCTACATCCTTCTTTCTCCCTTAAAACATATTATCACTGTGGACACAAAGGCTCTGGATAGCTACTCAGTGAATTTGCTTTATTAGCGAGCCCAAGTTCTGAGTCTCTATCTTCAGCATTGCCTTCTGTATCTTCAGTCATTGCCTGACTCAAACACTGAGGTTCCGGTGTGCCATCTAACCATCACAAATGTCCAAGGTCTGATTTGTACACATTTTCCTGCATGTGCTAACCAACAGACCCTATAATAAAATACTCAGTTTTCCTCACAATTGTTTTAAATCACTAATTGACACACTCTCTCCCTTGCTCCTTCTCTCTCTTCCTCTTACTGCCCCCATCCCCACCAAAAAAAAAAAAAAAAAAAAAAAAAAAAAAACATGACAAGACAGGTAACCAAAATCAAAACTCTGCAGAAAGATAGTTTCTGCCCCCAATGAAAGCAGCTCATGGACCTTTGTGTCAGAGATAACATCTGTAAACAAACTTTCATGGAAGTAAGACTCAGAAATGGAACAAGAAACAGATGGTTTGAATTTGAGACCTGCCTCACGTTTACAAACCTTACAAAGGAGGCTTACTATGTAGGTAACTGACTGTCTACCAGAGCTCTCCTATGTGAACTTTGGTGACCTTTGCCACATGGGATTCATAAAAAAATATGTGAGTTAATCCTGGAAAACATCTCAAATAATACTTAAGGTTTAATAGTCTCCCAATTAACATTTTTGCTGAGTGTTAATAATAATTATTTATTAATATATGTTCTTAAGGATATTTTCAGCTCATTTGGGGTGGTTGTCAAGGATACAGAAATCACATACTGGGTCAGTTTTTTAAAAAAGAAATTATTTTTTACTCCTGACTCTGGAGACTGAAGGTTGAGAAGCACAACGGGTGAGGCCCAGATGCTGACAATCCGAACCTCATATTATACAGGGTACAGCAGGAGAGAAGAAATAGAAATGTTTATTTTTATAAGTGAATCTGTGTCTTTTATTATTTGTTTATAAAGTCTTTAGGCCAAGAATTTATTAATCATAGAGGCTCCACCTTAAATCCCTTGTCCAGACTTAATCACCTCTCAAGGGTCTTTTCAATGAACATCATAGATTAAATTTCCACTCTTAAAACTCACACTATGAATGGATTTTCAATGCAAGAAGCCTTGAAGGATATACTTAAGTCATAGCCAAACCATAGCACTTAGCAAATGTTAGGCTAGAGAGTTTATGGTTCTCTTCTTTTCCTCCACAAGTAAAAATCTGATGAAAATGTCAATCCTCTTAATCTTTATGTTTAACAATAAACAGCTGATGTACAGTGATTGGATGTCACTCATTAATATTATCTTCATGTGTTCAGCAGAGCAATATGTTAAATTTAGTTAGAGAAGAGACTGGGGAGATGGCTTAAGGGCTAACGTGCTTGTTGCTCAAGCATGAGGACTTGAGTTTGAATCCCCAGCACTCACACAAATGAAAGATCCTGCAATGCATGTGTTATTATGCCTGTGGGAGGGGGCAGAGCCAGGGGGATCCTGAGAGGTCCCCAGCCACCCTGCCATGCTGACACGGGTAAGCTGGAGTTACAGTGGGAGACACTGTTTTCAATAAAGGAAGATACCTGACTCTCAGTGTGTGTGTATGTGTGTGTGTGTGTTTGTGAACACATGTACATGAATACGTACTTGTACACATATACGTACATTACACACACACAGATATACCATTAAAGATGACCAAGGTATTTGAAACAAGCACTTATTAAACAGCTTTCTTCTGGCATTCAAGTGACACACAATGAACTCCATACACCTAAATTGTACAGCTTACTTACTATATAAATAAAACAAAATTTTTAGAAGTTTATTTCTTGGAAATAGAGTTGAGGGTGACATTTTTGCACTACTCATATCTCAGACTGTTCTCTTACAAATAGTACATATTATGTATTAATAACTCCAGAGAAAATAATGTATATAAAATTGTTATCATATAAAAAGCTCATTACTATTAACCTGTATAAAAATAACTAAATGATTTACTAAAAACTAGCGATTATGGAGGAATTAATCTAGGTAAGAGGTAATCGAGAAGAAAATTACAGAGACCAATAAAGTTAACTTTGAAGTGGCAGGAGAAAAATTGTAAAGCAAGAGGTGGGGAAAGAGCATCTAATACATTCTAGGGAAACATCTTGAAGTGAAGGTTGTAGGAAAAGACACAAAGAAGAAATTAAGTATGCTGGATCTGGGTAAAAATACAGACATGTAAGTCGGGGACTATTAAGATGGCATTTTAGAGTAAAAGTGTGATGTTTAAAGACAGCTGAAATTGAAGAGACACTTCAGATTGAGAATCAATTTAGATATCACATCAAAGGGACAAGTTAAAGGATGTCTGTGCGGTGCCTAACATTGTCGCTTGAAAGGATATAGAATCACCCACAAAACAAATGTAGAAAACGTCTATCTTGGATTAACTGAGGTGAGAAGAACAAAAGTAATTGTGGAGAGTGTGGGGACATCTTTTAGTAGACTGGAATACCAGACTAGATAAAAACAAAAGGGGTAACAAGTGGGCCAGCAACATCATCTTTCCCTGCTTCCTGACATCAGCGGTAATGTGACCTCCCCACCTTCCTCACTGTACCTCTCACAGTGTGCTGAAGATGGCCTGACTTTCTTCAAGTTGCTTCTTATCAGGTGTCGTGGGGTCAATAATGAGAAAAGTAATATACCTGGAAGGTTGAATTTTATCATAATATGAAACAGGCTTTAAAAGTAGATAAATGAGATAAAATCATTTCAATCTGAAATGAAAGACAAATGGAAAGAATGTAAGTTTATTGTGTAAGTTTTAACTTATTTTAAGCTGATATGTTACTAAATATTTGTGTAACTGAAGTAGCTTTAAGTTATTGAATATGTATGAGATATAACTTTTACATGTATCATCTTAGTTTATCCAGGTTCAGTGACGGTAGGGTTGAGAATTGATGCTTCTTATTTATAAGTGAAGATATAGGATGGAAAATACCAAAATTTGAATTTACACTATTTAAAATTCGTATGCTTATTTCTAAAATATGTCTATGTTTTCTTACCACATTATAGAGGAGATAGCAACAACAAGAGAAAACAGGGAATTAGAGCAAGGTTTGAGCTTGATAACAGTTTAATTCTGAACAGTATCAGCATACATAAGGTAACACAATTCCACATTCTGTTCTTCTCTACAACTTTGTCACTATTTTGCATTGGCTTTGCTTTTTCCCAAAAAGTATCCTGCAGAATTTCATTACCCCCAAATGCTGCTGGACAATATTTCCTTTCTATTATTTTTTTTACATATACATGGTTTGAATATATTCACCTCCTTCCTCAACCCCACTTTAGTTCTCCCCAAAATGTATCTGTTTAAACACAACTTTAAATTCATCATAATATATATTTAATCATTTAAAAATGGATATTTTAGAGGATTATAATAAAGTTTTAATGGGTATGTTATTATAACAAAATAGCATAGATATAAATTACGTTTTAAAACAGAATAATTTCATAATCAGTTGTTATCCTTTTGTTTTAAGCAATAAAAAAACAACAGGAAGTTCTTCTTTTTTAGAGGAAAAACTGTAGAAATGACAGATAAAACACCATAGATAATATCATTTGCTTTTTGTGTTGAACAGGCCAGTTAGAGTTGACATTATACATGAATAATTAAAATTTTCTTATATTTAATAGCAATCCACTGTTTGGTAAAATAATATTTATTTCCAAGGAAATTCATAATATTTTAGTATTTCAAAATGATGGTCAGATCTATGACACTAAAAATTCTGACTTTCTTTTAAACTAATTTGTGTAAAAGGCAAGCTGGTTAAGAAAATTTCTTTAACATATTAATCTTCCTAAGTTCTTCATGGATTTCATAATTTGGTCTTTGTGATTTTAGCATGGTCCTTCTCTAGTCTTTTTCCTATATGATCTGACATGCCAAATTCATTTAGCTATGATAAACCACAGGCCATATGCAGAACCATAGAGAAAAAAAGCATATGTATTATGTATAGATTCATAGAAAGTCTTTATTAAGGTCATTCTAGAATTATGACATGTAGGTAATTTGTTTCGGGGACAACCACAAGCTTTAAAAATCACCATTCAGAAAAGAAATATTTCTTACTTGTCTAAGCCATTGGTTATTAACCTGTGGGTCACAAGAAATCCTATCACAGGAGTCACCTATATCCTGCATATTGGATATTTACATTATGGCTCATAACAGTAGCAATATTACAGTTATCATGCAGCAACAAAAATAATTTTATGATTGGGAGTTACCACAACATAAGGGTTTATATTAAACAGTCCCAGCATTAGGAAGCATCTTAGGTTTTTATTGATATGAGGAGACACCATGACCATGGCAGATCTTATAAAAAATTAATTATGGCTGACTTATAGTTTCCATTATCATGGTGGTAGGAAGCTTGGCAGTGCCTAGGCAGACACGGTACTGAAGAAGGAGCTGAGATTTCTACATCTGGACTGGCAGACAGCATGAAGAGGAAACACATTTATTTCTTCCAACAAAGCCACACCTATTCCAACAAGGCCACACCTCCTAATAGTGCTATTCCCTATAGGCCTATGGGGGCCATTTTTACTCAAACCAGCCAGGAAATGTTTTGAACCTCTACTCTAAACTGACCATGTAGCATACAATATAAATTTTATCTGGCATGTTCTCTGTAGAAAGCAAGAGTTTTGTGGGGTCTCTGTTTCCTGACAAAGCTTCACCAGCCCTCTATTCAGCATACTGACAGATTCCACACAGCACTTTTTAAACCAGGTTTAGTGATTCATGTCCAGTTCTTTTTTTAAAAAATTTAATTTAATTTTTTATTATTAGTTACATTTTATTAACTCTGTATCCCAGCTGTATCCCGCTCCCTTATTCCCTCCCAATCCTACCCTCCCTCTCTCATCTCCTCTTTCGAAGTCCACTGATTGGGGAGGACCTCCTCCCTTTTCATCTGACCCTGTTTTATCAGGTATCTTCAGGACTGGCTGCAAAGTCCTCCTCTGTGGCCTAGCAGGACTGCTCCTCCCTTGGGGGGTGGGGAGGTCAAAGAACCTGCCATTGAGTTCCTGTTAGAAATAGTCCCTGTTCCCCTTACTATGGGAAACCAATTGGATACTGAGCTACCACGGGCTACATCTGAGCAGAGGTTCTAGAGATTATTTCCAAATTCTGCTTATTCTTTCAAAATGCTTTGATAAACAGCTGTTTTAAATTTCTGTAGGGAAGGAAAGTCATAGATTCATTAAAAAAAAATTAGTATGATTATATCTTTCAGCACAATCTTCTAAGCTCTTTTCCCTGAAAGGGTTGATTTTGTCTTGCTGACTAAGTTATAAACATAGCTCCACTGATTGTGAAAACAGGAATTTTAGAACTTATTTGTCCACAAAAAAGAGGAAAAAACATGAAGAATAAAAGATGTAGCTAAAAGTAGATATATTTGATATAAGATAAAGGTTGGACCAAAGGTATAGATATCTGAGTTTTTAAACATTTATATTGGTATTGAAACTACAAAGGGGGAGAAAACAGGGAACAGGACAGAAACCTACCACAGAGAGCCTCTGAAAGACTCTACCCAGAAGGATATTAAAGTGGATGCTAAGACTCATAGCCAAACTTTGGGCAGAGTGCAGGGAATCTTATGAAAGAAGGGGAGATAGAAAGACCTGGAGGGGACAGGAGCTCCACAAGGAGAGCAACAGAATTAAAAAAAAAAAAAAACTGGGCCCAGGGGTCTTTTCTGAGACTCCAATCAAGGACCATTATGGAGATAACCTAGATGTAGCCCATGGCAGTTCAGTCTCCAAATGGGTGGTCTAGTAAGGGGAACAGAGGTTGTCTCTTACATGAACTCAGTGGCTGGTTCTTTGATCACCTCTCCCTGAGGTGTGGAACAGCCTTACCAGGCCACAGAGGAAGACAATGCAGACATTCCTGATGAGACCTGATAGGCTATGGTCAGATGGAAGAGGAGGAGGATCTCCCTCTCAGTGGATTGGGGGAGGGGCATGGGATGAGAAGATGAAGGGAGAGCAGAAATGGGAGGGTATGAAGGAGGGGGTTACAGCTGGAATGCAAAGTGAATAAATTGTAATAAATAAAAAAACAAATTAAAAATTAAGAAAAGAAAAAAAAAACACAAAACAACAACAAAAAAGAAAATACAGGGTAATTTTCTCAATGAAGCTAATTGCTCTTGGTTAACAGTGTCCATTAAATTTAGAAAAAATGAAAAAAAATGAATGAAAGATTTATTAAAAGTTTCTTTTTCTCATGCAAAAATCTTAGTATGAACACAGTAGACTTTCTGAATAAAAATTTATTTTCCACTGATTATTTCATATTAAAAATTTTAAATCCCTAATTGAAAAGCTGCTGTTTTGGTATCTCTTGTCAACTAATTAGCATTAGCAAAGGAGCAAAATTTAGTAGTTAACAAATGATGTTGAGGGCCTTACTCCTTTGTTCTTGTAGGATATGGAAACACTCAAGATGTGCAATGAAAGTTCTGGGAAATCTCACAAAGAACAAAAAACTGCTTGTCAAAGAAGTAATCAAGATCCCATTTCCTCTTTTGAGGAAATACCAGTGGAGATTAGTAGGCAACAAAGGTTACAAGTTTCTCATGGCAGTGGTTGTGTCATCCTGCAAGAGAAAGGACTGACACTGGTTGCCAGACACAATGCCAGAGCCTAGCTTTCTGTAAAGAAGGACACAACGTGGAAGTATATGTCTCTATTTAATCCCTGCTCTACCCACCCAATCATAATATCTAATTTTTGTTTTTACCCATATTCTGAACATAGGAGATCAGTTGTATGAAACCATGGAATGAATATTCTGATTGAGTTGTGGAAAGGGACAAACAAGGAGCTCCATGCATTTTTCTTCACTCCTAGCTTTTTTTTTCCCAAGGTTTTATTTTATTTTTATCCCTTCCCTTTTTCTCATATATATGTATATTATATGTGTATGTATGTGTGTGTGTGCACTGTGTCATGACTAATCAGTTCATGTATGTGTTATTGTAGTTTCTTATTTGTATTTTTTTAATTTTTATTAATTACAGTTTATTCACTTTGTATCCCCCCATAGTTCCCTTCCCCCTAACCTTCCAATCCCACCCTCCCCCCATTTCTCCTCCCATGCCCCTCCCCAAGTCCACTGATGGAGGAGATCTTCCTCCTCTTCCTTCTGATCCTAGTCTATCAGGTCTCACCAGGAGTGGCTGCATTGTCTACTTCTGTGGCCCAGTAAGGCTGCTCCCCCTTCTTGAGGAGGTGTTCAAAGACCAGGCCAATCAGTTCATGTCAGAGACAGTCCCTGTTCCGCTTACTAGGGTACCAACTTGGACACTGAACTGCCATAAGCTACCTCTCTGTGCAGGAGGTCTAGGTTATCTCCATGCACGGTCCTTGATTGGAATATCAGTCTTAGAAAAGACCCCTGTGGGCCTAGATATTTTGATAGTAAGACCTGGAGAGGAAGGAGCTCCTAGCTTTTCTTTTATAAACTTTTACTTAGATTAACAGTGGCTTTTGCACAAAATGGAGCAGGGACCAGATAAAACTCTGTCCATGCAGCAATGATTCTTGCTCATATCCTTCTCTTTGAGGTAGATGAAACAAGTGTTGTGCTATACATCAGCATTTGTTAGAAGCACTATTTCCAAAAGAATTCCCTGGTGCTTTTTGTATTCTAGACTTCCCAATGAACATCTGTGATATCTCAGCTTGGTGACACATGCTCGAGAATAGCTAAACAGAACCTCTTGACAGTATGGTTTTGTTCACTAGCAAGATGGTACTCTTTAATGGCATGATGTCTCCAATACAAAACCAATGAGGTTCACGTTGTATGATTCATACCATTAAGTAAATGAGAGTATTCAAGTATCATCATATGAATGCAGTGCCACATGATGTTATACTAATACTTGGGAAGTCAAGACAAGACAATCAGAAATTCAGAGTCATCCTTAGCTGCATAGACAGTCTACCCCCAGTTACATGAGATTCTGTTCCAAAACAAAACCAGTTACACACACACAGTATCAAAACCCAAAGAAATGTATTATTTTGGTTTCTCAGGTGGCTAGAGCAGGACATAATGGCTGTGCACATATTTCCATAAGATAGGATTCATTATTGTATAGGACCATTCTGTTTATTATGGATTCCTCTGAAAGAAAAAAAAAAACATGCTTACCTCAATAGAACATGCTAAAGAAATAGCTAGATACTTTCTCACTTATCTGAACAAATTAAATCCATCTGAGCACTTGAACTGAGAAATATAATTAATAAAATAATTGTACGCAGTTTGAGAATAAATATATTTGTGGTTAGAAAACGAAATAAAAATTTCTGAAAGTCCACCTTTCAATATTTTTATATATACTGATTAATTGAGTTTTCATAATGTTCTTAGAAATTAGTTTATATACAGAGATGTGTATATATAACATTTTTTTCTATCTAAAAGTTTGAATATTAAATTTTACATTGTGGGCATGAGGGATGTAGATTATAGGGAATGTTTTTACCTAGAACATACAGGTTTCTAAGCTTAATCTCTGATCACTACAAAAAAAAACCCAAACAAACAAACAAACAAACAAAAAAAAAAAAAACCCAACAGCATAGGAGGGGAAGTAAAAACAAAAGAAACAGAAACAAATTACATAGACTTTTACTTAGTTATTTAGCAAATATTCTAAAGTAAGACAGACTCTTATCTCAATGAAGATGAATCTTTTATGATATCAATTGTACTTCATCTTTAAGCACAATAACTATTGCCTATGTATATATAATTTTAAGATTGATCCCTAATTGTCCTTTTAGCAGAAAAGACCTTATGTCTGCCCTCAGGAGCCATTATGTGCAACACAGCTAAGGAACTAAATATGGGAAACAGTATTCCTTCCTTTGAAATGGTTGCTCTATTTTACTTCTTTTTTTTCCAGAGGAAAAGTATAAAATGTTACCCACAGGTGGTTACAAGCATGTGTGTCATCCAGTAACTGTAGGCAGGAATCTAGGGCATTTTCTACTGAGCCATGATCAATCTATGTTAGTCACACTCATGCTAGGTCACTTCCCACATGGGTAGCAGTACAATGAAACCACAGAAAGAATCAAATCCCTGTTGCCTTTGTTCATAGAGCTTGCAAGGGGAGAGAAATATGAAATGCTCTGCTCAATTCTGCTTAGCAAAGATCAAGTGAGGAAGGGTAATCTTGCTTTTAGACCTTTTATCTTTTGCATTTTACTTGAGAGTTTCTTTAAATAAAAGGATGTGATAGTATAAAGTTGCTCTTTAATGATATAAATACAGTGGTCTACAATATACCTATCTCAGAACAATTGCTTTAGCTGTTCAGAAAAGGTGAATGCTGTAAGTCCTAAGGCTTTTCTTCCGCATACCATTAACAATTATAAGTCACAACACTTAAACGGCAATTCATTTACAGGAACTATCAAAGACAACAAGGGTATGTGGAAATATGAGAAAAAAATATATCCAGAACAAATACATAAAAAATTGTGTGGTCTTAATATTTAATGTCATTAGCAGTATCCCAGGACAGTTGAGTCTTGTCTCAATTTTGTTAATTGATTTTGTGGGCTTTTCACCTCACTACTGACTAGTGGGTTTCTAGATCCATGGTTAGTGGGCATGATTCCCAGTGATAGGACTGTGCTACCAGGCATACTTGAAGTCTTCAAGATAAACCAGGATTTATGCTTCACTGAGCAACAGAAAGGGCATTGTTCTTCCCTCTGGATTGTGCATTTTTTTTTTGTACACAATAAGTAGTATTTTCCATGTGAACCTAAAAGATAGAGCTCATCTTTTTGTTTGTCTTTCTGTTTTGAGATACATTCTCATTGTTTAGCCCCAGCTGTCTTTCAAGTCATGAGCCTCTTGCCACAACCTCCCAAGTACTGGAATTATAAGAAAGAGTCACTACACTTGTATATTAGTGCCATCACAAAGTTTAATGAAAAAAGTAGATTCAGCAACTAATTTAAGCAATTATTAAGCCGTCTTGTAAGGGTCAAAAGCTTGGATTAAACACCCCAAAAGCTGAAGAACAGTTCAGTTACATATGTAGGTAGAATTACTTCTTCTCTTTAGAAAGTGGGGGGCAGCAAATATTACAGTACAGAATGATTGTATAGCAGAACAAGATTAACTAAAGGAATAATCTGAAGTCAGCTGCTGTATTTTAAATTTTGGCTCTCACTTGCCAGCTGATAGACAAAGGATATCTTACTCAACTGTTTTTTTTTTTCCTCAACTGTTTTTGTTTGTTTTTTTTTTTTCCACCTCAGTAGTTTTCTACATAAATCATTATCCTAGAACTAAATTTGACTGTTTTGAATTAATAGAGAATGTTTAGTGCATCATCTGGTACAAAGAGCTCTGTAAGCATTAAATTAAAAAGTCAAACTTAAAAATACTCAACTTTATGACATCTACAAATTATAGTAGAAGTAAATTTGAATATCAGTTGTTCTCTAGACAATTCTAAATGACTTCCAGTGATAGTTCTGAGATTGCTGTTTAGAAGAACAGGTGTCTCAGGCTTTGGATGGGGAGTAGATTGATTGTTCTGGGTCAGAAATTTGTGATATATAAACAGATCGGTGAGACATTTAGGTTAGGATATGACGTGAAGTGACACTGTATAAAAACAAGTGTGATGGTTAATCTCAGGTGTCCTGTGGAGGATTATCTTGTTAGGTTAACAAGGTAAGGATTGAGGATGAAAACCTGTATACAGGGGGAGACACAATTCCCTAGGATAGTGTTCTGGACTCTGTGAAAAGAAGAAAGCGAACTGAGTATTAGCACTCCTTGTTGAAGAAGCCACATGACCAGTTGCTTTAAGCTGCGGAAGCCTTGGCTTCCCTTGCCTTGATGGACCATATTTGATGCCAAAATAGACCCCTCTTTTCTTGAGTTTCTTTGTCGGGGTATCTTATCACAGGAAGAGAACTGGAACTGATGTGAAATGAGGAGAAGTGTATAAGAGTCCATAAAGCTTTCTTCAAGAAAGCTTTCTTCAACTGCATGGCTGCCATTGTTCACGTCTCTGTGCCTGGGATAATAGCACATGCTATTATTATAGCTTTGTAACTGCCACCATGGAAACTGCTATGGCCTGACATGGTTGAGCAGCTCAGGCTTCTCATCCTGTCTGTTGCTTAGTTAGGTCTTCAGGGACTCCTCACTTCATGTCAGGGACTCATGTCATGAGGTAAAATTTTTAAAGAAATCCCCAAATTCTTGAGATTAAGGACATGGCCCTCCTCTGTCTTTTCTCACTAACTCCCCAACTACAAGGAATTTGTTAAAAAACAGCTATATTACAATTGCCAGAGTTCTGTCAGACGAACAAATCTGATAATTATGTTTGAAAGTGCTTGAAAATCAAATAAAATTGCGAGTGGGAAAATACCCGAAATAGAACAGAAATATGCTAAGAAACTCAGTGGCAAGTAATTTGGGCACTTCATTTAATAAGTATGTTTCAATTACTGTGTAAATTGTTTGATTTTTCTGAGTTATAGAATACTCTCCTGGGACTGTATTAAAGGAAAAAGTACATATAGAGATAAAATTATGAGTAATTAAATAAGTATCTACAAATGTAACTGAGAAATCTTTGCAATTCAGAAATCTACTTACTGCAAAAACCAAAAGCCTACTTTTTTATAAGTTTGATTCTGTAGTTATGTTGTTTCAAAGTAATTTAGGATTTTGCTCTTGAGTGTTATTAATTAATGTGGCAAAATTAAAAGTAGAATTTAAAAATGAATAATTTTATTTAAAGTTAAGATGCCTCACAAAATTGTTCACATTGTTATTCTTTAAATTCTTTACATGTTGCTCTTTAAAATAAGACTTTGTTTTCTTCATTGGCTATAGAACTAATATGTTTCAAAATCAAATTAAGCATTTCCTACTTGGTCTTAAAATTCAAAATAGGGATCATTATTACAGTTCTCCCTTTCAGTTTTGCTCCAAAATGCCAAAGAGATGAAAAGATAAACATGTGGATGCGGCTAGACAGCTGAACCACAGGATGCAATTAGCACCTAAACCCGGAATAAAATCCCTGCCTCCCAAGGTTGATGTCATGGAAGGATTGAAGAGGGGAACAATTATATTTCCTATGTCCTCTCAATGACTTCTGACACCAACTATCTGGAATTGAATCCAACTTCACAATTCAAGGATACATTCTTCTGCGGAAAAACGAAAAACAAAAAACAAACAAACAAAAAAAACACAACTTCACCTCATGCACTAGCTGCTAGTTTGGGTTCTCCAGATCATCACAGATCATCATCATTCATGCCAGCTGGCTTCAAATTTGGGAATTCCCACTACTACTTCAAATTTGATTTGCTACACTGACTCACCAAAATTTCAGAAAATGCTATACTAATGGTTACACTTTATTATGACTACAGGAGAGCAGAACCACCCAAATGGAAAACTTCACAGAGTAAGATCTAACAGAGGTCCAAATATGGAAACGTCCAGTGTCTGTGGAACTTATGGACTCTGTGAACTTGTAGACATTATTATGTTACTATGTGGCAATACTCACAATATCAGCAATCGGTGAAGCTCAACTTAGCCTCAGTGCCATCATTTTGTTGGGATTCCATTACACAGGCAGAGTTGATCCTTCAATCTCCAGCCTTCATGGAATGATTAGGTTTATTTTACTCACTTTGAAACCCCAATACTTTATGGGCATAGCAATACATGGATATAATGGGAATAATGGAGATAATGGTAATTAAGATTGGGAACTCAAGGTCATTCTTGGCTTTACTAAGTTAAATTTCAGCCTGTCCTATTTCTTGTTTTCTCCTACTTCGAACGTCCATCCCATTTGTCTTTCTAAGGGAGGATTGATCATTATACCCCAGGTCCTTTTTCTTGTTTAGCTTCTTTAGGTGTACAGATTTTAGTATGTTTATCCTACCTTTTAGGTCTAGTGTCAACTTATAAGTGAGTATTTACTGCGTCTTTCTGTGTGTGTCTTTCTGCTTCTGGGATACCTCACTCAGGATGACCTTTTCTAGAGCCCACCATTTGTCTACAAATTTCATGATTTCCTTGTTTTTAATTGCTGAGTAGTATTCCATTGTGTAAATATACTACAATTTCTGTATCCATTCCTCTTTTGAGGGACATCTGGGTTGTTTTCAGGTTCTGGCTATTACAAGGAGCCTACGATAGAGGGCCTCTGAAAGACTCTTCTTAGAAGTGCATCAAAGCAGATGCTGAGACTCATAACCAAAACTTGGGCAGAGTGCAGGGAATCATATAAATGAAGGGGGAGTTAGTAAGACCTGGAGAGGACAGTAGCTCCACAAGGACCAAATATATATGGGCACAAGGGTCTTTTCTGAAACTCATTCTCCAACCAAGGACCATATTTGCATATTACCCCTGTTTGTGTAGGACCCTTGCCCAGATGTAGGCCATGGCAGCTCAGTATCCAAGTGGATTTCCCTAGTAAGAGGAACAGGGACTGTCTCTGAAATGAACTCAACAGTTGGCTCTTTGACTACCCCTACCCTGAAGGAGGAGCAGCCTTGCTAGGCCACAGAGGAGGACATTGCAGCAAGTCCTGATGAGACCTGCTAAACTAGGGTCAGATGGAAGGGGAGAAGGACCTCCCTTATCAGTGGACTTAGAGAGGGACAGGGAGGAGATGAGGGAGGGAAGATGGTATTGGGAAGGAATGAAGGAGGGGGCTATAGCTGGGATACAAAGTAAATAAACTGTAATTAATATAAAAAATAAAAATTAAACAAAAGAAAAAAAATCAGCCTGAGCTACATAAGAAGCTGTGACTCAAAAATGAAAGAAAGAAAGAAAGAAAGAAAGAAAGAAAGAAAGAAAGAAAGAAAAGAGTAAGGAAGAAAGAAAGGAAGGGAAAGAAAACAAAATACTCTATCCCTCTAATTACACGCTTGTTGGTTGATCTCTCTGATAATTCCAACCTAATGATTCATTTTGTTAGCATAAACTATATAGATGCTTAGAATATGTCACTATAGTAACACGAATAGTGACCAGAAATCATAAGAGGGCCAAATCACATACAACAAGGACACACTAATTTTTTGAGATAGCCCAGGACTTTCAGGCTTTCTCCAAATGGGGAAACAGAGCAGCCAAATTCCTCCTATTCAGTTTTGCCCAATTAAAAGTCTTTGAACTCCAAAGGAAATGAGTTTAATACAAAAGATGTCTATGGTGATTTTGTGTTAATAATGTTTTCTATACTTACCTTTTTCTGAGTTTTATCTTGTTTAAGTATGATGTGTGTGTGTGTGTGTGTGTGTGTGTGTGTGTGTGTGTGTGTAAGACTTGAAAACTAAGGTAAAACCTAGGCAATAGGTAGAACAGTTGACACGGGAAAGTGCTACACATGCCCTGGACATGAGTGTCTCTGTTATCCTCACAAATGTCCTATTGTTGCTTTCCCTGTGTCAGTTAGTGTCGGATTGATCTGTGTACATTACGAGAAAAAATGGAAGCAATAGCAACTGCAAAGCAAATAGTGTTTTAAGTATAAAGAAAAGTTAGAGGCATAGATAAAGACTGAGGTAGTTGGTCTCTTGTGGGGCAAGAAACTTAGCTTTCTAGTGTTGCTGTTCTACTGTATATTGTGCTTTATAGCGAGGAACAATACGCCTTGCTTTATATAGCAATTCTTTTCACAATAACCAGCCCAGCCATGCAGAACTACATTAATCTCTTTATGAGGACAGATTCTGGCATGATACCAAATGCCTCCTGAAGACCTCACTACTTCTCAACATTAGTACAATGGGAGATCAAACTTCAACATTAATTTTGATGGATATTATCCATATTCAAACCATAATATTGTATTGAACTAAAAAGTAATAATTATAAAGCACTGTATTTTAAAAAAAGAATACTTTAGATCAAGAATTAGATGTGAAGAAAGGAACATGTCAGACCTATATACCGTATAAATAGCTGGCAAAATTTCTTCATCAAAATGTTAGCAAACTTAATCCAGCCGAGTATCAAACAATTTCTAAGATTTATTTATTTATTTTGTATACAGTACTCTACTAGCGTGTATACCTACACATCAAAAGAGGGCTAGAGATATGATGTTTGGGATCCACCATGTGGTTGCTGAGACTTGGAAAACTCAGGATGTTTGAAAAGGCAGCCAGTGCTCTTAACCTCAGAGCCATCTCTCCAGCCCAAATCAAGAGAACTTTGTGTGCATCAAGAGCAACTGAAATTTATTTTGTGAATAGAAATGTGGCTTGGCATAAGAAAAAGAACCCATGTTAATAGAACAATGGGAAAATACATACTTATCTTTGTAGATAACCACACATTTCCACACAGAGTTGACAAAAATCCAATGACTTCTTATACAAAAGCATACCAAGAAAACTAAAAAGAAAAGAATTTTCCTCCATTTGAAAATAGATTATCTGAGGTCTACAACTGGATCTCTGACAGGCTTACAAAGAGAATATCTGATGTTGACACTGAAAATTTTACCCCATGAGCAGAAACACAGCAAAAGTTTTTTTTGTACCAAAGATTTTTTTTGTACCAAAGATTTTTGCCAGTGTAACTGAAGAGAATTTGAAGTGCACCTCTTATTTACAGAAAACCATAAAGAACACACAGGTAAGCTCGCACCTCTAAAGATACTAGTTCAACGAAATAGTAAGCTACAGATTCACTATAAACATTTCAGTGCATCTCTATATGCTGCCAACTCAGAGATTAGGTAAACAATTGAAAGCATTATTATTAGTCATCTACAGTAGTACCCCAAATAATAAAATACTCAGGTACAAAGGCATTTCAGGTTTGTACATTCAAATTACAAAACACTTGAAAGAATTTAAAAAAATTTAAAAATGATAATTGTGTTGATAGATTGATGACTTAATATTATTAAAAGACCAAATCCCTTCAAATTTAAGATGAAAGGGGAGGAGGTCCTCCCCTATCAGGGGACTTGGAAAGGGGCAGGGAGGAGACCAGGGAGGGAGTGTGGGGTTGGGGAGGGAATGAGGGAGCGGGATACAGCTGGGACACAGAGTTAACAAAATGTAACTAAAAAGAAAAATAAAAAATAAAAAAAATAAAATCTATTAAAAAAATAAAATAAAAAAAAGATTAAAGTAAATTTCTATTAAATTTCTAATAACATTTCATTAGAAACAGACATATTATTCTTAAAATTCATGTTAAATTTAAAAGTACTCTAAACAGCCAATGTAAAGAATAAGGCATGAGAACCCTTACTCTCTAGTTTAAGAGTAATAAATCTACATTAATAACTAGTATGAGGATAGATATGCAGATAAATGAAATAGTTGAGAATTCATAAAGGCACCCAAATTCTACCGTGGACTCACAAGTAATAGCATTGACAGCATTCTTTAAGGTGGAAAACAAACATTGTTTTTAATAAATTTTACTGGGACAATAGTATATCCTGTGCCAAAAAAAAAAAAAATGTTGATTCTACCTCACACCAAATGAAAAAGCTAGGCAAAACCCATTAAATATATATATTTAAGAATTTAAAACAACAAAAAAAAATGAAAAAAAAATCTTTTTGCCACTGGGTTAGTGTGAGTGGGACAACAGCTTCATTAATATGACAACAAAAGTAGAAGAAGCTTAAGTAAAAAAGCAAACAAATTAGACCTTACCACATTAATAACCTTTGACTGACCAAGTACACATTTAAGAAAACAAAATGGTTACATTTACAATGAGAAAAAAATTATAACTAGCAACCACTTCACACCAAGTGACTATAATAAAATGACAGGAAGTGAGGCATTGGTGAAAATGTTAAGAAGCTGAATCCCTCTTCAGTTGAGGGTGGGTAGGAACACAATATAAACTGGGGGGAAGTACTGTGGAAAATAATTTGACAGGTCTTAAAAAATTCAAATATAGAGTTACTATATAATCTATCTGGAGGGGAAAGGAGCTCTATAAAGAGACCAACAGAGTCAAAAATCTAGGCACAGGGGTCCTGCAGAGACTCATGAATCAACCAAGGACATGCACGGAGAGAACCTAGACCCCCTGCTCAGATGTAGCCAATGGACAGCTCAGTCTCCATGGGGATTCCCTAGTGGGAACAGGGGTTCTCTTTGACATGGACTCAGTTACCACCTCTTTGATCACATGTGATTGGATATTTCCCTTGCATTTGGTTATTGATTTTTTTAGCTAATATATTTAAACTGTATTTTTTAATCGTTAAATGTGCAAATATCGTGTTAACATCTTTGTAAACATTCTCAATTACTTTCTACTACTGAAGAGTCATTTCTATGGGGTGAAGTATTAGGTAGGTTGTATTAACCATGTGGCCTAACTAGGCTACAGAGAAAGAGGATCCGACAGTCCTGATGAGACCTGATAGGCTACAGTCAGATAGGAGGGGAGGAGGACATCCCCTATTAGTGGACTAGGAGAGGTACATGGGAGGCGATGATGGAGGGAGGGCAAGGCCAGGAGGAGAGGAGGGAGGGGGCTACAGCAGGGATACAAAGTGAATAAATTATAATAAACAGTAATAATAAAAAATAGCAATTTTATTCATATACATATATATATATCCAAGAAATCTAGAATCAAGTGTTCAAACAAATTTTTTATATGAACATTGAAGGAAGCACAATTCATAATGACATATAGTTAAAACTGACCAAATATTCAACAAATGGCAGTGCAATTTTTAAAATTATACAAAAATATTTAGCAAAAAATGAGATGAGTACTCATACATGCTCTAAATAGATGAATGAACATTAAAAACTTATTTGTGCTACATGAAAAAATAGAAAATATATGTGGAATAGTATATGATTTTGTTTGTAGGGACTATGCAAAATATACAAGTCTAGAAAATCTAAAGTAGTTCTCAAGCTAAGAGAAGAAGTAATGGAGAATGATGGTTTGATGGATAGTACTATATTTGTAGTATACTATACTTAGCTGAAATGATATTATCTATTAAACCACTTTGTTATAGTGTTCATTTATGTTGTGTGAATTTTTGGGATTATGTTAATTATATGTGTGGGTGTGCGTGAGCATGTACCCATGCAGACATGTCATGGAGTCCCTGTGCACATCAGAGAACAATCTGTGAGAGTTGATTCTCTCCTTCCACATGTGGGGCTCTGGGATCAACCCTGGGCTGTCTGGATCGGTGGCAGATACACTTTTAAAATTTAAGCCATCCTACTAGACTGGGTTACATGATTTGTGTATCTATTAAAATATATTCTGTTTAGAAGAAAGACCTTGGTTTTGGGTATTCTGTCTATAACCTTCATCCAAGGTCCCTTCAGTTCTTTCTACAATTACGCTTTCTTTGTAATAACTTTTAAAAGTAGATTTACTTTCCAAAAATCTCTTTGTATAAAACTTGATGTCAAAGTTTTGTAGTTTGTTTTCAATCAATTTGAGGTATTTACTAAAGAAGAGTTAAACTTGAATAATTCTGATTTTTGTTACTGTAGAACAACAATCTTATTGGTCAAGTGCAGGGAAAATAATGAACAGCTAAATTTGGATACATTTAAGCTGCTCTTGTGAAGGTTGCCAGATTGGCTATTTACACACTCTACCTTCCATGAGGCTTCTTTCTGCTGGTGAAAGATCCACATAGCCCTCCTCCAATGTCTGATCGAAGCACTGTCCTTGACAACAGTCACAAAATGAGCATGTCTGTGCTTTCTCTAGGAACACCATCTTCCCTGGAATGTCAGTGAGATCTTGTCATCCTCTAGTGGCTGGACTCAAAAGCTGCATTCCACATCAGAGCCCCTTTGAGCTTTAGTCAACATGCTCACAGTCACCCAGTGCTCCACACTAATTTCTAATATTCTATACTTACAACTGTAACCTCAGGAATGCAATAGCAAGCTATAATACTTAAGACCAAATATATCTAGATGTGCTGTAGTGAATAATGTCCTGCTGGTTCCTTGCTGGGTCCTGTACTCCCAATTCTTTACCTTAATGTTCTATACAATCTCTTGTCACTTTTATTTTATATTACAGTCTTGGTAGACTGAGACCACTATAACAGAAAAAAATATCCCATAAATAGAAGGCAAGTCAAATAATACAATACGGTTATATACATGTGATTGGATATTTCCCTTGCTTTTGGTTATTGATTTTTTGAGCTAATATATTTGAACTTATTTTGTAATAGTCAAATGTGCAAATATTATGTTAATGTATTGTAAATATTCTCAGTTGCCTTCTACTACTAAAGAGAGTCATTTCTATGGGGTGAAGTATTAGATAGGTTGTATTAAACCATTGGACTTTCAAAGGTAAGACAGTGCCTTACCTTTCTCATACTCTTTTTGTCATTGAAAGTATATAGTCAGTATGTGTCGAACAGAAATTACACATTCTGTAACTAAGGTTTCTGTTTGATGCTAGTAAAATTTTTATGTTAGAACTGCTTAAAGCTGCCTTCAAAACAAAACTGTGTCACAGGAGTAGTTTGCTTTGTAAAGTCTGTATTAACGAAACTTGACTCTGCCTTATGTCACAGCTGGGCACTGAATCTCTCTCCTTTAAGTTCCAGCTCTGGTAATTCCCTGAGCTGCTTCCCCAGGAAAGGTTCTTCTTTTAAGTCTGGCACTGCGCTATAAACACACTCCTGTTTATTCCAGCTAATGAGAAACAGGCTGTCTGGAAATGTGTCTCTGAGGGAAATGCAGAGCAAAACTGTAGAAATACTTCTCTCTGGGTTGACTGCAAAGATAGCATTTGGTGAAATGTTGTAAGCAAAACTTATAGTTGATGCTGCATAACAAGCTAAACAAAATTAAGTCTAATGCAGTGTAAAAGTTGTTTAGATCCGTCAACTTGGGATTTGGTAAGAGTGGGCAAAAGTGTTTTGTTTTTTTTTTCCACACATATTTGGCTTTCTCCCCTCCCCACTTCCGTAGCACTCTTCTATTGCCTCTCCCCACTCCTGACCCCAATTTTGCTTTCCTGCTGGGAATCCTTTTCTGGTCTTGTTATCTCTCCTCGGGATCAGTCAGGCTGTCTCTTCCTTTCTTCTCTTCTGTTATAAGGTGTCTAATAGTTTATAGCCTTTTAATCTTGTAGCTTTTTCTGTAGACAGTTTCAAATAGCTTCTGCAGCTGCGTTAGGTCCTTTCATTTGAAAAAAAAAAAAAACAAAAAAAAAAACTACTAACTTTTGTGTCACACCCTTTATTATTGAAAAGTTCTCCAAGGGTCTGCCTCACTGAGCATTGAATTTTGCCCTTGGAAAAGACCTTTATCCAAAAAATAATTTTTCACCAAAAATAAATGTCTAATAGTAAGCAAGCGAAGAGGACTGTCTGTTTTTCTACAGATTCTCATCAAACTCTGTCTGAATCTCTGTTCTGTATAGTTTTCAACTGCTTGAAAAGACATGCACTTTCATGGGTTATTATTTACATGCAAATGTAAATGGCACTCTCATTCCAAGTGTGTCACTCTATTCAGTCTAAGGATACTGTACATTCTCCTCTACCATCTGTCCATTCCACCATTATCAGGCGTTCTTCAGTTGCTTTCCTGATGGTCTTGGAGATTCCGTATTACCTGCTGCACTCCTCATACTATCCTCCAGGAAACACTCACGGGTTATATTTTCCTATGGGAAACTTCATTCAATCAATATTATTAGGTTGCTTCCTGTAGTGAAAAGATGTTGGAAAACATGAACTATGAAGATTATATGAATTTGGGGAATATCACATAAGAAAAGCAGAATTGTAGGTCCTAAAATATTGTTCATAAAATAATTCAGTCATGCTCCGGGAAGGGCTTCTCCTCTCACCACAGCTTTTACAAGGACCCACATACATATTTTATCTTTCTATGGTTTCCTTCTGTTAGATTTGATAGCTCTTAATATGCTATCTAAAGAGAACCAACCAAACCTTCTGTTGTGAAAACATCTTTAGTCTTTGCCTCGTTTGCCTGTTGCAATTCCTTTGAAGCTGGTGGAGGGATGTCTAAAAAAGTACTCAACCAACAGTACTAGGTTAGCAGTAGAACTTCCTCATTCTCATACTCATGTGGGAAATTGGTCCCAATGTATGTGCCGTGGATGTGCAGGATTCCCAATTTTTCCCCAGGAATTTAAATCTAGAGAGAAATATCTGTAAAATGAATCATCTTCACAATGCTGTGTTCAGGATTGCTTTTCACTATGATAAAACACAAGTTAGGTTTACATTACTGGATTGAGAATATCTACCATTACATATTTAATTTAATTAAAAATATTGTTGTGTCTATATGTGTGTTTTTCCTGGTGGTGGGACTTGTACCACTTGCTTGTAGTGCCATTGGAATCAAGATGAGGGGATATCCCTTGGGACTGGAATTACAAAGGATTGTGAACCGCCATGTTTGTGATAAGGACATACCGCATACAGGGACAGGGTCCTCTGAAAGCCAGTAATCTTTACCACTCCACACCCTCATTACATAGTCTCTAAGTTAGGATTAGCAAATATAAAATTGGCAATTCACAGATCACTGCTATGCTTAGCTATCACCAAAATGTCTTTTCTTTTTCCTCCCAGTAGATGGGAACTAACAGATGAGACCCACAGATGGGCAGTATGTAGGGAGTGAGAGACTTTGGAGCACTCAGCACTAAAGGGGATGTCTTTATCAACTGTTTCCTTTATCAAGCCCTCCGCTAAGGGCTCAGCAATCTACACAGAGGAGGAGGAGGTAGAAAGATTGTAGAGCTAGACTGGATGGATAGCTTCAAGGAAACAGTGTCTTTCACACACAAAGCACTGATGCACAGAAGCTGTAGCAGCATGCATAAGGCTGGCGCAGGTTCAAATCTTCCTTACCAAGAAGCTGTCGGCAGTCGATACCTACTGGTAGAGGAAAGATTAGTTGTCATCAGCAGTGTCTCGCTAGTATAAAAAACACACTTCAGAAAGGCATCATGCCTAGGAGTACTTGGTCAGCACAAAATGAGGTCAAAAGTATTTTGCAGATTTAAAAAAATAATCTTCTCCCTCTTGGCTCTGGAACCCCATCTGGTTTGAAGCTGTGCAGGCAATATACATGCTGCCACAATCTCTGTGAGTTCATATGTGCATCGGAGTTATTACGTCTGACAGACACTGTTTCTTCTTAGTCATCCATGTAATCTGGCTCTGCAATCTTTCTGCCTCGTGCTTTATTTGGGATTTTTTTTTTTTTGGTGGTATTTTGCTTATATATTTTGTTTTCCATTTTTATTTATTTTTTTGTATAGGTTTGTATGTGCTTTTTTTCTTGTTTTGTTTAGTTTTTATTTTTATTTTTTTAAAGAGAGAGGAAGAACGAAATTGGATGAGAACAGAGGCAGGGAGGCACTGGGCGAAACTGGGGGAGGGAAAATATTGTATGAGAAATATACCTTTCAATTAAAACATAAATGATAAGCAGGTAGCTAGTGGCGGACCTAGAAAGTTGGCTCTGCAGGTGAGAGCACTGGCTGCTCTTGCAGAGGGCTTTAGTTCAGTTCCTAGCACCCGTATGATGGCTCAGAACAAACTGTAACTGCAGGTTCAAGGGTTCTAGTGCCCTCTTCTCACCTCTGAGGGCCCTGCAGGCATGTGTGGCTGGGTCCATTCTGGACTCTTCTCACCACAGTGAGAGCTCCAAGGAGCTGAGACCATCATGCTGCTGCTTGGGTCTTGGCTTCCTGCCTTGGAAGTGGAAAAGCCTTTTCCTTTCTCCCATTATTTTTGCCTCAGGTTTGTGATTCCTGTTGAAGACACCGTAAGCCAAATTTCCAAGCCACAATTTGGGTTTTTCTTGCATGCAAGGAGTCTACATAAACAGGCACTTACCTTAAAAATGCTGATAATAAATCAATAAAACTGCTGTCACAGTGTCCAGAGTTGGTTTTCAATTTTAAAAGAAGAAATCTATGCCTAAACATGTTGGGAATCCCTGTCTAAATCATGACTGAGTCTCCTAGCACACTAAAGGAGGAACGCCTCACAATAGCAAGGCTTCTTGTGATTCCTCTTAAGTTTTTTTTATCCTTTATGCTCATTTTTCCTTCCAGGCTCCCTTATATTGCTTCCAACTCTTCCCCCTCCTAATTTTATGTCTTTTTCCTCCTTTTCTTTTTCTTCTTCATTGAAAACTCACTAAATGCACAACCAGTGCTGCCAGTATTTGCACAGATAGGAGGCCATCCACCAGGACATTGGAAATCTACCTGTGGCTACACTCTCAAAGCAGTATAAAATGTATGATGTCAAAACAGAGTGGCATTTTTTTTCAGATAAGGTCTCATTACATGGTCCTAGCATCACTATATTGTCTAGGAGGCCTTGGACTCTTGGTTCCTCTACTTTCCCCTCCTAAGTTCTGGGTTTTCATGTGTGAAAATAAGCCAACTCCTATCTAATACATTCATATCCCTAATCCCATTTTTATTCTTCCTATCAGAAAGAAAATCCACATTTTATCGATAGGTTCCACCTTTTCTTTTTTAACTAACACTGTTAATTGAATATTTCTGGGGAATATGACACTGTCATCTTCATACCATACTGGAAATCAATTTTATTCTTACATCAACTATATCAGATGGATATTGTTAGCTGTTTGCTATTGATTAAAAAACTGATATTCAGAAGGATTAACTATTCCAAGATCACAAAGATTACACTCCATGATTGAAATCTCCAGTGCCTACAGTCTTTTAAAGGGTCAGACACAGGTATTAAGTTAAATAACGTAGGTCATTCTAGAACAAAGGATTCACTTGATTATTCCAAAGCAATCTCTGTTCGTTGTAGGGCTATAAACAGGCACTTACCTTAAAAATGCTGATAATAAATCAATAAAACTGCTGTCACAGTGCCCAGAGTTGGTTTTCAGTTTTAAAAGAATAAATCTATGACTAAACATGTTCAGAATCTTTTGTATCTCTAGAACAAAGAGTATAATACCTGCCAAAGGCTAGCACCTCTGTGAAACCTTACTGTTTTTTTTTTAAGATTTATTTTTATTTTTATTAATTACACTTTATTCACTTTGTATCCCCCCATAAGCTCCTTCCTCCTCCCCTCCTGATCTCACCCTTCCACCCCCTTCTTCACGCATGCTCCTCCCCAACTCCACTGATAGGGGTGATCCTCCTCTCCTTCCTTCTGAACTTAGTCTATCAGATCTCATCAGGAATGGCTGCATTGTCATCTTCTGTGGCCTGGTAAGGCTGCTCCCCCCTCAGGGGGAGGTGATCAAAGAGCAGGCCAATCAGATTATGTCAGACAACTAGGAATAGTGCTTCCTCAAGATCCAGCCATACCACTCCTAGGCATATACCCAAAAGAGGCTCAAGTATACAATAAGGACATTTGCTCAACCATGTTTGTAGCAGCTTTATTTGTAATAGCCAGAACCTGGAAACAACCCAGATGTCCATCAACAAAGGAATGGATACAGAAATTGTGGTACATCTACATAATGGAATATTACTCAGCAATGAAAAATAAGGAAATCATGAAATTTGCAGGTAAATGGTGGGACCTGGAAAGGATCATCCTGAGTGAACTGTCCCAGAAGCAGAAACACACACAGTATATACTCACTCATATAGACAGGTAATATAGGATAAACCTACTAAAATCTGTACATCTAAAGAAACTAATCAAGAGAGAGGACCCTGACTAAAATGCTCAATCCTCAACTTTACTGTTTCATCCACTTTTCCTACATCTTTGTTCTCAGATGCTTAATTTGTGAAAGTTCTTGTTTTGAACTGAATTGGTTTTTTTAAAAAATTCTCATTTTATAATCTTAATATCAAATAAAACTACATTTAGAGAAAAGGCCTTTTAAGGTATACTTTTTAGGCAAATAACTGGGGAATATAATATCTAATTTAAGGCCAGTAGAACATTATTTATATGATCATATTATTGCTCTTTC
Organism: Psammomys obesus; assembly: GCF_907164565.1. Lineage (NCBI taxonomy): Eukaryota > Metazoa > Chordata > Mammalia > Rodentia > Muridae > Psammomys > Psammomys obesus. The sequence continues at coordinate 14,737,548 of NW_026596147.1, read as the reverse complement.
TGAGTTTTTATATAAGAAATCCTTATTGTAACATCCCTATAGCCACAGTCATAAGTACAGAATATCAGGACGTAATGGTGGGAAACATAACAAATTATAATATAATGTAATACAACATAAAATATGTTTCATTATAAGAAGTGTGAGGATAATATACACAGAGAATGTACCTTGTGAGGTAACAATAAGGTCATGGTCATATGTCCTCCTAAGATGGAGACCTCAGGAGAAAAATTTGTTGGTTCATCCAAATTGTGCCTTCAGCCTCTAGCAGTATGAAATAATACAAACTTACATTATTTGAGCCATTTAGCTGATGGCACAGATGCATCTGATCTACCAGTGAGGTTATCTATATTAAAAAATTTTAAGTTGAAAACAAGTTAAGAAAGGCCTTCAAAACATTTTGCTTACCATAGTACAGTGCATTGTAAGATAGGTTGTTTGCCCTTGTGGTCACATAGCTGCCTGGGAGCTGTGTTTCACTCCCACTGTACATCTTGGGAAAGTGCAATATTGCAAATCCTTAGCATGGAAAAGGATTAATATTTAAAACTTGAAATAAAGTTTTTATGTGGATACAGAAACACACTTGTATCTCCACTTATTCAAGAGGTTGAGGCAAGAACATCATTTTCATCCAAGAATTCAAGATAACAAGTTCTCACACAGTGAAAACTTGCCTTTAAAAAAGTAAAACATGTCATCTTCTGTGGCCTGGTAGGGTTGCTCTCCCCTCAGGGGGAGGTGATCAAAGAACAGGCCTATTAGATTATGTCAGAGGCGGTCCCTCTTCCCATTACTATGGAACCCACTTGGATACTACGCTGTCATGGACTACATCTGTGCAGGGGTTCTAGGTTATCTCCATGCATGTTTCTTGGTTGGAGTATGAGTCTCTGGGAAGACCCCTGTGTTCAAATTTTCTGGTTCTGTTGCTCTCCTTGTGGGGTTCCTGTCCTCTCCAGATCTTACTATTTCCCACTTCTTACTTAAGATTCCGTGGACTTTGCCCATCAGTTGGCCTTAAGTCTCAGTGTCTGCTTTGATAGTCTGTAGGGCAGAGCCTTTCAGAGGCCCTCTGTGGCAGGTTCCTAGGTTGTTTCCTGTTTTCTTCTTCTTCTGATGTCCATCCTCTTTGCCTTTCATGATGGGGACTGAGCATTTTAGTCAGGGTTCTCTCTCTTGATTAGTTTCTTTAGATGTTCAAGGTTTTAGTAGGTTTATCCTATGTTATATGTCTATATAAGTGAGTATATACTGGGTGTGTCTTTTTGCTTCTGGGACAGCTCACTCAGGATAGACTAAGATCAGAAGGAAGTAGAGGAGGACCTCCCTTATCAGTGGACTTGGGAGGGGCAAGCGAGAAGAAGGGGGAAGGAGGGTGGGGCTGGGAGGGGAGGAGGGAAGGGTTTATGGGGGGGATACAAAGTGAATAAACTGTAATTAATAAAAAATAAAAAAGATAAAAAAAGAAAAACAAAATCTTAAAAGTGCAAAAAAAAAAGTAAAACATGAATGTGGCTGGAAGAGATTCAACATGGCGGCTGGAAACCACTAGAGACTCTGGAGCCTCAGGGTCAGTCCGAGGAGTCTGAAAGACACACAAGGGGACACACGGTGACAAAGGATGAGCCTGCAGAACACATAGCATCTCTGGAACAATTAAAAAAATTGTAGGTCTTATGAAAAAGGGCTTTTTTAAAGTGGTTTCATGGAATTGGGGGAAAAAAGATGGAAGAATGGAGCAGTGTGTGTAGCAGAGAAAGGCAGAAATAGAGCGTGCTTGGATACAGTCTAGGCAGCTGGCATAGAGGGCAGAGTGATTTTCAGCAGCCTGGAGCTGGAGACGACAGTCCTGTCCTCGGACCCATGGTCCAGCCCCACAATCACCCTGAACAAGAGCAATATCTGAGGTGATGAACAGTTCACTTTCCGGATTAAGCCTCCTCAAAAGGCTTCCGTGAAGGCGATGTTGACATCCGCGATCGTGCTGCCACCGGCTGCTACTATGGGCAAGGAAGCGTCTTTTGCAGCAGTACCCATCACCACAGGCTCATGACTGAAGATGAGAGAAACACTCTGACAACTCCTCCCCCAAAGGCAACAGTCTGGACTAAAAAGAACTCTTAAAAAATTGTGATGTAGCTCCTCACATTTGATGACTTCCGACAGGGCGGTGGGGAAGGACTCACTTTTCCTTAAGATCTGGCCACCAGGAAGTTAGACTATGCTCCAATGAGTATATGGGCAACATATGTATGTTTGTTTTTTTTTCGTTTTCTTTTTATGGGGCTGAGGGCCAGACCTCAAGGGTAGGAGTTCGCCCCTGAAAGAAATAGGAAGCAAGTGAGATTGGGGTGCACTGTATGAAATTTTCAAATAATTAATAAAATATCATGTTGGGGAAACAAACAACAAAACAAACAAAAAGTGAAACATGATTTCTACTGAATGGATAAAATTTTATAGTATTTATAGTCAAACAATCACAAATTGGCTCATCGTACATCTGAAATCATATACATTTGTTATCACAGGCCCAGAATTTATATTCTATGCAGTGGAAATCACTTTCTGAATCATTACTTTCTCCTTTTTCTTCTTCTTCTTCTTCTTCTTCTTCTTCTTCTTCTTCTTCTTCTTCTTCTTCTTCTTCTTCTTCTGTCTCTTTCTCTGTCTCTCTCTGTGTGTCTCTCTTCCTCTTCCCCCCCTTCCTGCTTTGTTAGTCAGAGAAACCTGATTCCTTGCTATCATTTCAGTAAGAGACTTCCCATCAAGTAACTCCACTGTCATCTGAGTAGAAGAGCTCAGTGTTCTAGGGTCTCCCCAAGAACTGGCTAGGGACTTCCAGCAATAAATTCTAGGAGACAGCCATGAATTTTTCAGATAAACAGATCAAGCTTTTCCCATGTCATTTATTGTCATAAATTTTACATCTACCGACGTTACTTTTAAATTCATTTTGGGGGTCCGAAGATATCTCAATGATTATCAGTGCTTGTTCTAAATCTCTGACATTTACTTAAAAAGTCAGGCTAGCGATACACGCCTGCATATGCGAGCATTGGGAGGGTGAGAAAGCTGAATCCCCAAAGCTCACAGACAGCTTAACAAATAGATGGATATTAGTTTCAGCTGCAGACCTTGTGTAGAGGAAATAAGGTGAACAGTGATAAAGAAAATCACCCAATGTCCTGCCCTGATCTTCCGTACACACACACAAGCATGCTCACATACCCACCCACCCACCCACCCAGCCTTCTCCCCCCCACACGCACTCAATCATTTATACTCAAGTGACTTTATATAAGTTATCTCATATGTGACTTGATCCTTAAGGTAATGCTTTACAAAACATCATCTAGAACACTCCAATTTATACTGACTAAATAGATTTAGAAGGTGAGTGAATTACCTAATATCTGGCAGCATGAATGACAGAAACAGCCTATAAATGCAATGATTCTGACTCGATCCCTATTGCTCTTTCTACTCTATCATATTTCAAAATAATGCAACAGATTATATTCACTTGTCTGTACAATGGAGTTGCAGCATATAGATATTTAATTTATTTGAAATTAAAGAAAGCCAAGATAGATGCCATTTAAATTAAACATAGATTATGGTGTCAGACAGCTTACTCAATAATCATGTACCCTAGGCTATAAAGTCAACCAAGCTTAAAAAAATAATTTTGGCTCAGTGAATCTTTTGGACAAAAATAATTTATCTCAAGAAGTCAAACACATCAATAAGGACGTAAAATATGTTGTTCAACTTTAAATTGATAATAGGAAGTTGTACAAATTAATTGAGGGCCATAAAATTATTTATCAAGAAAAAGATCAGATCTGTAATTGAATAAAGAGTCCTACTTTCAATCATGGTAAATTCTTTCCTTATGAGTGTCATCATTTGGCTAGCATAAGTTGGTTTTCCAAGATTTACTTACCTGTTAAAATAATATCTCAAGTAATGAACCTGTAAGACCAAGGTATGATAGCAACTCAGTGATAATTATCAGAAGGTAAATACTGAATGTGAGATCTGAAATTTCTGTAGCCATCTTCTCTCAAAAAAATAATTAGTATCTTCCTGCAAGATTCCTCTGAGAGTGAGGTGCCTACCACCAAGTCTGCAGATCTTGACTCTTAGGACCCTCATGGAGGAAGAAGAAAACCAATTTCTTCAGACTCTCCTCTGACCTCTGCATATGCACTATAACAATAGTGAGCCCAACATGTTCACATGCATACATACATACATACATACACACACACATACACCATGCACTAAATAAATAGATAAAAGTAATACTTACCCTAAATTTTCCTTCTGTGCTCTACCTAGCATAGAAAAAGTACTGCACATGAGTGGTTCTAATTCTTATATTACTCATGTATTTTAACATTTTAAACATTGCATTTTCATTGAAAATAAATTCTATTTCTAATGCCATGAAAATTGGAGAAATATAGGGAGAAGTAATTTCATGAATTTAGATATGTAGAAGGATCATTTCTAAACATACAAGACTGAGTGATATTAAAAAGATTAAGAACCCCCTCCATTTGACATGTTCCATGGGTCTCTGTGATCATTTATGTAAGTGTTCCTCAAAGTCAATGTGTTAGAGTTGGACATTAGCCTGGAAGACTACTGGCAAGAGGTAGAAATGTTTAAGAAGTGGACATAGTGGAACCAGTTGTGATGCCAGCCCTAACCTCTACATTTCTAATACATCTTCCTAAATATTCACTTATTGCTCTACTTTGTATTTTGCATTTTAGGATACATGTCAATCTAAAAAAAAGTAAGGAACAGGGCTTTATCCAGCATATTTTGATCAGATCTTAACCCTTGTCTATTCAATCACTCTAGGCCAACACAAAACAGGAAGAAAATAAAATTAAAGGCTAATAGCAGACATGTACATTCACCTGATTAGTACTCATGATTTTCACCATTAGCTAAGTCATCACTTCTCAGTTTTTGAATACTTTGATATAATTTCTTATTACAGATCCCATACTCTATCCATGGATTCCACAGAAAGTAGAGATGCGAACCAGTTTTAAAATGACACCTGTATTAAACATGTAAAGACTTTCCTCAACATTGACTCTTAAAAGGTTAAGCATAGCAGATGTTTACATAACATTTGCATTGCATTCTGTGTTTGTAATATAGGTCCCTTATGGTGATCTAGAAACGATGTATACACATTTTATGCAATTATTATATTATTTTACACAAATGCTTGAGAATTTTCCAATCTTAATGTGTTCAGGGGACCCAAGAAATTATCCCCCATAGATGCTAAGGGATTGTTGTGCTTCACTCTGTAACCTGAAAAACTACAATGGATCAATTGTGTCCTCACTATCATAGTTATCAATCATAGTGTCCAGGGCCTGTGTATCTAAAGGCAATGAAATAGATTTTCTAAAAGAATGCACTTGTGACATCATAAATCTGTTGACTATTTTTAGTGAGAAGTTTTCTGAGTAAAATTTTTATAATTACTCACATATGGCTGTGAAAATACCATATTTTAAATATTGAATGGCACTTCACATAATATTGTTTAAAGTAAAGGTGTTTGAAATTTTTCTAGTTGTTATAAGAGAAATTGAAGGAAAATCATTCTAAGAATAGCAAAGATACCATTAAATGCTTTATGAGTGAATGTTATCATTGACTTGTGAACAATTTTTCCATTACATAAAAATAAACATTCCAGAGCCCCACCCCGTGCCACAACAATGAGCAAGTATGTGGTGGAGAGCCAGGAGAGAAGGAGAAGCAGAGCAATTTGTGCACAATAAAGAGAGGCATGTGAGAAGTGCTCCCCTCATCCCTCCCCTCCTGTGGCAGGCAGCAGAGCTGACTCCACCACTCACAAAAAACAGCACTCAGGAGAGAGGCTCCATAGCTTGTTTTGGCAGCACAAGATAGAGCTGGCCCTTCTTCTCATGGTACAGTGCTAGAGAGCTGGCATGAACAGTGTGAAGGCAGACTGACTAACCCAGCTATCAATCAGTCCAAGATCCAGAGCTTTGAGCTAGCACACAACATTACCCCCTCAATGAACTGCTGGAGCAAGTAAAGGGGGCCATCCTCCAGATACAAAGTTGCAGGATATCTGTGATACAGAGCAACAGGAGACAGCCTAGAGCAGTCATGCTCAGGATCTAGAGCAGAAGCCAGAGGCCTCAAACCAGAAAAAAAATGGCTCAATGCAAGGAACATTTGCAAGTAAACGTATTTGGGCAAAAGGCTATGTACTGTGGGATGCACTGTGAAACACCATAACTTCCCCAGCAATATTTTTTTCAGGGATGCTATTTATTTATTTAATGTTTGTTTGTTTGTTTGTTTGGGAGATTTTGCAAAGGTGATGTTACACCCAGTTCGCAAGCCCCCAAAAGATCTACAGGAATCGACTCCATTGCAAAACACATGAGGGTCTTTTTATTGCAAAATACAAGCTGCAGCTTGGGCCCACAAAACCCACCACTGAAGCCATGGGAGCTGAGCGTGCTGCGCCCAGGTTAGTTGGGTGATTTAAAGATTCTGGTCCCTCCCAGCATGCCCAAGGCAGGGGTGATTCCTGCCTAGCAAGCATTTATTGGTCAAAATGCTACATTTTGAATTGATTGGCTAGAGGAAGGTCCCCAGACCATAATGACCTGGTGTCCCTCCCTAGGGGGATGGGCCAGTTTCCTAGCAACTGTTATCTCTAGTGGGTGGGGAAAGAATGCGGTAAGGTGGCTCTTGCCCTCAGGGCATACTAGACTTCTTTACATGCCTACTTCAAGTCTTAAGAATAGCTGTTAATTTATCTTTAGGTCTCTCAGTGGAGGATGGGAGATGAGTGGGACTGTGGTGCATGATGTGAAAGTAACAATGAAAATGGCCGTCGTCCTGCCAAAAGCAATCTACAGGTTCAATGCAATTCCCATCAAGATGCCAATACAATTCTTTGCAGACCTTGAAAGAAAAATTCTCAACTTCATATGGAGAAAACAAAACAAAACAAAACAAAACAAAACAAAACAGAATCTCCAAAACAATTCTGTGCAACAACAGATCATCTGGAGGTATCTCCATCCCTGATCTCAGGCTGTGCTACAGAACAATGGTAATAAAAACTGCATAGTATTGGCATAGAAGCGAAAGAAGTAGATCAATGGAACTGAATAGAAGACCCAGAAATAAACCCAAACACCTATGGATACTTGATTTAAAAAAAAAAAAAAAGCCAAAACTTTTCAATGGAAAAAAGACAGCATCTTCAACAAATGGGGCTGGTTCAACTGGATGTCTACATGCAGAAAAATGAAAACAGATCCATATTTACAATCCTGCACAAAACTAAAGTCCAAGTGGATCAAAGACCTCAACATAAAAACAGATACACTAAATTGGTTAGAGGAAAAAGTGGGGAAGACCTTGGAACTCATTGGCCCAAGAGACAGCTTCCTGAACAGGACACCAACAGCACAGGCTCTAAGAGCAACAATTAATAAATGGGACCTTATGAAACTGAAAAGCTTCTGTAAAGCAAAGGCATTGTCATCAGAGCAAAACAACAGCCTGTAGACTGGGGAAGGATCTTCACCAACCCTATATCTGACAGAGGGCTGATATCCAGAATATATAAAGAATTAAAGAAATTAAAAAGCAATAAATAAAGCAATCCAGTTAAAAACTGGGGTAAGAAGCTAAACAGAGAATTCTCTGTAAAGGAATGTAGAATTTCAGAGAAACACATAAAGAGATGCTCAATGTTTTTAGCTATCAGAGAGATGCAAATCAAAACAACCCTGATATTTCACCTTACACCCATCAGAATGGCAAAGGTTAAAAACTCAAGTGACAACACATGCTGGAGAGGTCGTGGAGAAAGGGGAACCATCCTCCCTCCATTGCTGGTGGGAATGTAAACTTGTACAACCACTTTGGAAATCAATCTGGTGTTTTCTCAGACAATTAGGAGTATAGCTAATTAGGAGTTGTATAGCTTCCTCAAGATCCAGCTATACAACTCCTAGTCATATGTCCCACTTATGTTCAAGTACACAACAAAGACATTTGTTTAACCATGTTTGTAGCAGCTTTATTTGTAATAGCCAGAAACTGGAAAACAAAACAAAACAAAACAAAACAAAAAAACAACCAGATGTCCACCAATGGAGGAATGGATACAGAAATTGTGGTTCTTGTATACAATGAAATACTACTCAGCAATTAAAAACAAGGAAATCATGAAATTTACAGCCAAATGGTAGGTTTTGGAAAAGATCATCCTGAGTGAGGTATCCCAGGAGCAGAAAGACACACATGGTATATACTCACTTATATAGTCCTATAAGATACGATAAATATACTAAAATATGTACACCTAAAGAAGATAAACAAGAAAGAGGACCCAGGGTAAGATGATCAATCCTCACTTAGAAAGACAAATGGAATGGACATGGGAAGTAGGAGAAAACAAGTAACAGGACAGGAGCCTACCACAGAGGGCCTCTGAAAGACTCTACTTAGTAGTGTAACAAAGCAGATGCTGAGACTCATAACCATACCTTTGGTAGAGTGCAGGGAATCATATGATAAAAAGGGGAGTTAGTTTGACTGAGAGAGGACAGGAGCATCACAAGGACAAAATATATCAGGGCACGGGGGTCCTCTATGAAACTGTTTCTCCAACCAAGGACCATGTATGGATATAACCTAGAATCCCTGTTCGGATGTAGCCCATGGTAGCTCAGTATCCAAGTGGGTTTCCCGAGTTTGGGGATCAGGAACTATTTCAAACATGAACTCAATTACTGGCTCCTTTACCCCCCTCCTCCGAGGGAGGAACAGCCTTGCTAGACCACAGAGGAGGACATTGTAGCCAGTCCTGAAAATACCTGATAAGCTAGGGTCAGATGGAAGGGGAGGAGGACCTCCTCAACAGTGGTCTTGGAAAGGGACAGGGAGGAGATGAGGGAGGGAGGGTGGGATTGGGAGGGAATGAGGGAAGGGGCTACAGGTAAATAACCTGTGATTAATATTAAAAACATAAAAATTAATATTAAAAAACAAAGAATCAATAAAAAGTTAAAAACTGACTCACTCAATCTCAGAAATGAGATTATTATAGAAACCTGAATCATAAATATAACTAAAGAACAGATTACTGGAATTCCACATCTACTGTGGGATTTGTTTCATGTTAATAGTACCATGGTCTTTATATGCCCAAGTCGGCATGATAAGTACATTAAAATGACTTCCAAAAGATTAAATCTAGTTCTTTACTATTAAATGATTTATTATTTTTACTTGAATGTGATCAAATGACATAAAGAACAACTTAATGAAGGAAATATTTATTTTGGCTCACATTTTTAGAGGGATCAGTCCATAGTCATTGGGTTCCACACTACTTGAGTATCTGGCTCATGGTGGCTGCATGTTGCAGAGTAATCTCTTTAATTTATAGTGGTATGGAAGCAGAGAGTGATGAAGGGACTCTGGACAAGATATAAACATCAGAGGCAACATTTCCATAATTTATTTAGTCCAACCAGGCTTCACGACCTAAATTTTTCAGAATCACCATAACTAGTAGCACCAACTAGAAATGAAATATTCAAAACATACACCTGTGGGGAACATTTGATAATTAGTCCATGACAAATGCCTCTTTAATCTAACAGGCCTCTCACTAAGACATTTACAATAGTTTTAGCATTTAGATGAAATTTTAGATTAGTTTGCATAATTTCCAGCTGTAACTTCACAGAAAGGGAGAGGATGAGGGGAAGAGGAAGAAGAAGAAAGGAGGTGATTGCTTGAATAATCATTTTATTTTTAGTGAAGGCATTGTAATTACTCTTAAGTTATGTGTATAGTAAGATCTTGTTAAAAGGTCTCATCTTTTAATGTGGTTTCTCACTCACCAGGGACAGCAGCAAAAGGAAAAAAATTGTGGTACTTTTTTGAAGAGCCCATTTCTTAGAGCTTATGGCATAAATTGCACCTAAATGTTCATTAAGCATCGTTAAAACAGCATCACTCATTTCAGTTGAAAGCATTCCACTATAATTACTCTGTTTGTTTGTGGTGTAATCATGGGAAGTTCACCTAAGGGTAGAGTGGTAAGTGTAGGAAATTCTGGCATATTGCAACACACAGGGACTATATTTGGCCTTCCAATAAAGGATTGTTCCATCCAAATGCTTTAGCACGCAGCATCTGGCATTCAGGATAACATCATGTTTTTCTAAAAACCCAAGTCAAACTTCTGGCAGAGTAGCATCCCAGAGTGTGTGCAGTACTTTTGCCAGCTTTTTTGCTGTTATTGTTGCTTAGGCAAAACTGCATTTTTATCATGCCAATGGTATTTAGTTAATACCTGTTAATAGCCTACACACTCTTAAAGGTTTTAAAAAGTGAAGTCTTTTAGGATACAGATAAATGTGAGCATAAATCATAATTAATTAACAGTCCACATGGATTTCCATGAAACTAATGGCTTCATGGGTGCTTCAGAACTAATCTACCATCAAACTTTCAATGTCAGAGCAATCTTTTGACAGCCACTTGACATAATTTGAAATTAGGCAAGTGAAGAATGTATATAAGCTTTCCTTTCATTGAGTATAAATTAACTTCAAACAGAAAAGCAATCTTGTCCATGCGTTTGTGATTGCTGATCACATCAGAAAACTGTTTAAAAGTATTAAAAATAATTACTTGATAATGGATGGCCGTTGGATGGTTTTATTTTTAGTTTCTCTTGGAGAACACAATTTTCCAATTATTCATAATGAATACATTTCCACAAATCTTTAATTTAGATTCAACTGCAGCAACACAATCCATGGATCAAGATAGGTGTGGTTTTAAAGTCATACCTCAGTATGTTAACCACTGTGGACATCAAGTTCCTTATCCAAACCCTGGATTAACGCTGAAGAATTATCTCTTACTCATAATTCTGAAAACCCAAAACCATGAGAAGGAAGGGTATTTTCTTAGTTGGCAGAAAAAATTTGACCTGACCTGACCCATTGTCTGCAAATCCAACTCAACTTCTTATTTATTATGAGCAAATAAATATAAGGAAAACATTTTTCTGAGTTCTTGCAATTCTCAATCCTAAAATAAGAATCACAGGCATCCTCAATTTATAGACAGGTATTCCAAAGTTGTTACTGGAACTGTTACTGGTTCAAAGGAAACATCTACATATTTGAAGCATGTTACTATAAAAAAAAAAGGAAAAAGAAAATGGATTCAAGTTTACATATTCAAGATGTATCTAGAAGAACACTGAGAGTTCTTAATATGATCAGAGTAACTCAGCTTAAAGACTTGTCAGTGTCACCCATCAACTCAAGGTAAAGATAAGACCAATTCCTTGTTTTTCTTATAAGATGTACTATTTTTTTTTCCATATACTTTACTAATGTTTTATAGGTTTGAGGTTCCAAATGCTACTCACTAAGTCCAAATATATTGTCTGAAAACACAAATGAAGCAGTAGGAGGAGTCTGCATTTCTTGGTTACCAAGGAATCTGCTTATCTTTTTCAATGAATATAACAAGTCAGCTTAACTAGGTTGCCTTGTCTGGTCTCAGAGGGAGAAGATGCACTTAACCCTGCTGTGACCTGATGTGCCAGGGTGGGTTGGTACCCATTGGTGACCTCCCCTTCTCTGAGGAGAAGAGGAAATGAGAATGGTATAAGTGTGGGACTGGGAGGGGAGGACAGAGGTTGCAGTATATCTGTAATCAGGATGTAATGTGATTAAATAAATAAATTAATTTTAAAAATCAGCATATATATATGTATATATATATATATATATATATACATATATATATATATATATATCGAATATATGGAAGTCTTATAATTCGTGTAATATATTGATCTACCAGACAGCAAATGAGTATAGAAAACTTCAATTCCAACACAAACAGTTTAAGAGCTGTACTCTGAGTGAGAGTGAGGTAACTCACAAGCAAAAGACAAACATGTATAAACTCACTTATAAGCAGATATTAGCCACATAACACAGGATAACCATACTAAAATCTATAGACCCAAAGAAGCTAAACAACAAGGAGGACCCTAGGAGAGATACTTAATTCTCATTCAGAAGAGAAAATGGGATAGACACTGAAAGCGGTGATAGAAAAGAGGGAACAGGCCTGGAGCCTACTACATATGTCCTCTAAAAGACCCCAACCAGCAGGGTATTGAAGCAGATGCAGAGACTCACAGTCAAAATTTGGTCAGCGTGCAGGAGGTTTTATAGAAAACGGGGAAAATAGAAAGACTTGAAGGGGACAGGAGCTCCACCAGGAAACCAACAAAGCCAAAAAATCTGCAGGACCCAGGGTGTCCCGCAGAGACTAATGCATCAACCAAAGACCAAGCATGGAGAGGACATAAACCCCCTGATTAGATGTAGTCCATGGGCAGTTCAGTCTCCATATGGTTTCCCTAGTAATGGGAGCAAGGGATACCTCTTGACACAAACTCAGTTGCCTGTTCTGAGATCACTTCCCCCTGTTGAAACAATTTAGCGAGCCCACAGAAGAAGAGGATCCAGGCAGTCCTGATGAGACCTGATAGACAAGAAGGAGAACTTCCCATATCAGTGGATTAGGGAAGAGGGATCGGGGAGGGAGGGAAGAAAAGTGGGAAAGGAGATGAGGGAGGGGGCTACAACCAGGATACAGAAGAAATTGAAAAAAAAATAATGATGATGATGACGCTAATAAAGATCTGTATACTGCAAGAGCATAACCTAAGCCTACTTCAGGAAGCAGCAGCAAATGTTGAGCCTCTAGCATTTCTGAATACCTGGCTATAAATGAAGGGTTACTGTGCTTTTTTTTCTTTTATTATTATTATTATTATTTATTTATTCACTTTGTATCCCGTCTGTAGTCCCCTCACTTGTCTTCTCCCAGTCCCACACCTCCTTCTTCTTCTCCCCCTATGCCCCTCCCCTAGTTCACCAATGGGGAGGTCCTCCTCCCCTTCTATCTGACTCTACCCTAACAGGTCTTATTAGGACTGGCAGCATTGGCTTCCTCTGTGGCCTGGCAAGACTGCAGCTCTAGGGGGAGGTGATCAAAGTGTCAGCCACTGAGTTCTTGTCAGAGACAGCTCTTGCTCCCCTTACTAGGACACCCACTTGCACACTGAGCTGCCTATGGGCTACATCTGAAAAAGGGTTCTAAGTCCTCTCCATGCATGGTCCTTGGTTGGAGTAATGGTCTCTGCAGGTTCTCTTGGACCCAAATTTTTATGGCTCTGTTGGTCTCTTTGTGGAGCTCCTGCCCCCTCCAGGTCTTTTTATTTTCCCTTGTTTCATAAGATTCCCTGCAGTCTGCCCAAAGTTTGGCTATTAGTCTCAGCATCTGATTTAATACCCTATTGGGTAGAGTCTTTCAGAGGCTGTCTGTGGTATGCTCCTGTATTGTTCCCTTTTTTCTTCTGCTTCCGATGTCCTTTGCTCTCCTGAATGAGGGTTGAGCATCTTCCTTAGGGTCCTCCTTCTTGCTTAGCATCTCCCCCTTTTGTTTTTCATTTTCAACTATGTCACTTTGTATTATTTATTTATTTATTGTTCTATTAATTACAATTTTTCACTTTGTATCAGAGCAGTAGCCCCCTCCCTACTCCCCTCCTAGTCCCACCCTCCTTCCCTCATCTCCTCCTATGCTCCTCCCCAAGTCTACTGATAGGGGAGGTCCTCCTCCCATTCCCTCTGACCTAGTCTAGCAGTTTTCGTCAGTACTGGCTTCATTGTCTTCCTCTGTGGCCTCTGTGGCAAAGCTGCACCTCCCTCAGGGGGAGGTGATCAAAGAGCAGGTTACTGAGTTCATGTCAGAGACAGTCCCTGTTCCCATTACTAGGGAATTTACTTAGACATTGAGCTACCATGGGCCACATCTGTGCAGGGGTTCTAGGTTATCTCCATTAATGGTCCTTGGTTAGAGGAGTACAGATTTTAGTATGTTTATCCTATATTATATGGCTAATATCCACTTATAAGTGAGTATATACCATGTGTGTTTTTCTGCTTGTGGGTTATCTTACTCAAAATGATCTTTTTTAGTTCCTACCATTTGCCTGCAAATTTCATGATTTCCTTGTTTTTAATTGTTGTGTAGTATTCCATTGTATAAATGTACCACAATTTCTGTATCCATTCCTCAGTTGATTGACATCTGGGTTGTTTCCAGATTCTGGCTATTATGAATAAAACTGCTATGAGTATGGTTGAGCAAATGTCCTTGTTTTATAGTTGGGCATATTTTGGATATAAGTCTAGGAGTGGTATGGCTGGATCTTGAGGTAGCACTATAAAGAACTCAAGAAGTTAAACACCAACAAACCAAGTAATCTAATTAAAAAAATAGATTACAATTCTTTGTTTCTCTGCCATTTGATACTCCTTTATTGAGAATTCTTTGTGCATTTACAGTGAGTAATTATGTATTCAGATATTCTAATATATAATGTTAAAGTATACATACAGCATATACATGTAAATATTTATGAAAACAGCTATAAAGCAACATTGTTAATCTTTCAGTAATGACAATGTTTACCTTTTTGAAAATGCCTTCTTATTCACAAGAATTTTAATTCATATCATTGAAACACTGCCAATAATATTTTATTTATCTTAGTATCTACAATGGTCAAGATATTCATAAAAAATCACTTCATGTTTTTCCCCTTATCTCCTTACATACCCTCATAACACTTAGTATAAATTTTACCCAATGAAAATAAGACATTCCTATTACCTTATTAAGAACCTGCCTATGTATGTTAGTCAGATAAATGTATTTTTTATTAGAACCATTATAAATATTAAACCAAAATAATGTAATTTTTATAAAAATAGCAGAAAAATGAAAAAAGTTCTCCTTAAAAAATAAAAATATTTGAATAAAATATAACATAGTAATATGGCTGAAGTAGTCACTTAACTATTCATTCATGATGACATACTTAAATGTCCTTTCAGAAGAAAGAAAGCATTATTTTTTTCCTGGTCGAATACTGACAGAGCCTTTGACCTCCATGCAATCATAGCTTCCTCCATACTCACTGTGGGACTCTTAAATCACAGATGCATTTTATTTCCTACTGGGTATTACCACCATATAGAAATGGCATAGCTGTGGGTGTGATTCGAAGGGGAACATGTGTCTAACTGAAGTCCAAGTCAATAACTCAAACAATGCTTGAGCACTAATCCTACATTTGGTGCACTTAAACTACAAAAAAGCAGATGCTGAGACTCACAGCCAAACTTTGGGCAGAGTGCAGGGAATCTTATGAAAGAAGGGGGAGATAGTAAGACCTAGAGGGGACAGGAACTCCACAAGGAGAGCAACAGATCCAAAAAGTCTGGGCACAGGGGTCTTTTCTGAGACTGCAGCCAAGCATCACTCATGGAGATGGCCTGGAACCCTTACACAGAGGTAGCCGATGGAAGTTCAGTGTCCAAGTGGGTTCATAGTAAGGGGAACAGGGACTGTCTCTGACATGAACTCAGTGGACTGCTCTTTAATCACCTCCCTCTCGAGGGGAGAGCAGCCTTACCAGGTCATGGAGGAAGACAATGCAGCCACTCCTGATGAGATCTGATAGACTAAGATCAGATGGAAGAGGGGCACAGGCGGGGAAAAGGGAGGGGAGGTGGGAGAGAGCTACAGGGGGATACACAGTGAATAAACTGTAATTTATAAAAGTAAAAATACTTAATAAAATAAAAAATAAAAAGGAATATCTAAGGTATCTTGTGAAAATTCTATTTCAGTGTTTCCTTACTTAAGTGTATTTTGTTTAAAAGTAGACAAGCATCTCCATAATAAAATAATTAAATATAAATAAACACAAAAGTATTAAACATAAATCTATTATTGAGCTGCTCTGTGCAACTTTAATTGAGTACAAAATGGTGTAATTTCATTATTTATTTAAACAAGTAAAAAATTATACTGGAGTATTAGGCAAAATGTTTCATATGGCTTGTTTTCATAACCTCAAGGTGTTGATTTAGGTAAATATAGGAGGAACAGAAAGATCAGTAGACAGTTACATTGTGATTTAATGTGGCACTTGGATAATGAGAAGAAAAATCAAAGGAGGGGGGAAGAAAAGAAAGGGGTATAAGATGGGGAGGAGGAGGGAGAGGAGAACAGAGAAGGCAAGAGAGGACATGAGGAGAGGAAGGAGAGATCTAGACCTAGATTGTTATGATTTTGGAGGGTTAAAAAAAACAAAAACAAAAAAACAATATGTTACCCCAGTGAGTATATGAACTCTTTATATCCATAAAATATTATTTAAAATCCACAATGTAGAGGCCACTATATAGCCCAGCTTTGGGACTATTCATTGCAGTCTCTCTTTTGAGTGTATGATTTGTTTGCTAAACACATATTTGCCTCAATCATCTGTCTTATACCTGTGTTCTTTTCTTAAAAAAGACGATCCTTTCCAGGTCCCACCATTTACCTGCAAATTTCATGATTTCCTTATTTTTCATTGCTGAGTAATACTCCATTGTATAGATGTATCACAATTTCGGCATCCATTCTTCAGTTGAGGGGCATCTGGGCTGTTTCCAGCTTCTGGCCATTACAAATAAAGCTGCTACAAACATGGTTGAGCAAATGTCCTTTTTGTGTACTTGAGCCTCTTTTGGATATATACCTAGGAGTGGTATGGCTGGATCTTGAGGAAGTGCTATTCCTAGTTGTCTGAGAAAGTGCCAGATTGATTTCCAGAGTGGTTGTACAAGTTTATATTCCCACCAACAGTGGAGAAGGATTCTCCTTTCTCCACAACCTCTCCAGCATGTGTTGTCACTTGAGTTTCTGCTCTTGGCCATTCTGATGGGTGTAAGGTGAAATCTCAGGGTTGTTTTGATTTGCATTTCCCTAGTGGCTAATGAGGTGGAGCATTTCTTTAAGTGCTTCTCTGCCATTCCATATTCCTCTACAGGGAATTCTGTTTAGCTCTGCTCCCCATTTTTTAATTGGATTACTTGGTTTGCTGCTTTTCAGCTTCTTTAGTTCTTTGTATATACTGGATATGAGTCCTCTGTCAGATAAAGGGTTAATGAAGATTTTTTCCCAATCTGTAGGCAGTCATTTTGTTTTGATGACAGTGTCCTTTGCTTTACAGAAGCTTTTCAATTTCATGAGGTCCCATTTATTGATTGTTGCTCTTAGAGCCTGTGCTGTTGGTGTTCTGTTCAGGAAGTTTTCTCCTGTACCAATGAGTTATAGGGTATTCCCCACTTTTTTTTCTGGCCGATTTAATGTGTCTGGTTTTATGTTGAGGTCTTTGATCCACTTGGACTTCAGTTTTATGCAGGGTCATAAGTATGGATCTATTTTCATTTTTCTACATGTAGACATCCAGTTGGACCGGCACCATTTATTGAAGATGGTATCTTTTTTCCATTGTATGGTTTTGGCATCTTTGTCAAAGATCAGGTGTCCATAAGTGTGTGGGTTTATTTCTGGGTCTTCTGTTTGGTTCCATTGATCCACCATTCTGTTTCTATGCCAGTACCATGCAGTTTTTATAACTGCTGCTCTATAGTACAGCTTGAGATCAGGGATGGAGATACCTCCAGAAGATCTTTTATTGTAGAGGATGCTTTTAGCAATTCTGGGTTTCTTGTTATTCCATACGAATTTGAGAATTTTTCTTTCCAGGTCTGTAAAGAATTGTGTTGGCAATTTGATGGGAATTGCATTAAATCTGTAGATTGCCTTTGGTAAGATGGCCATTTTTACTATGTTAATCCTGCCAAGCCATGAGCATGGGAGATCTTTCCATCTTCTCATATCTTCTTCTAATTCTTTCTTCAGAGACTTGAAATTTTTTTCATACAAGTCTTTGACTTGCTTGGTTAGGGTTACACCAAGGTACTTTATGTCATTTATGGGTATTGGGAAGGGTGTTTCTCTAATTTCTTTCTCATACCTTTTGTTCTTTGTATACAGGAGTGCTACTGATTTTTTTGAGTTAATTTTGTATCCGGCCACTTTGCTGAAGGTGTTTATCAGCTGTAGGAGTTCCCTGATAGAGTTTTTGGGGTCACTCATGTATACTATCATATCATCTGCAAATAGTGATAATTTCACTTCTTCCTTTCCCATCTGTATCCCCTTGATCTCTTTCAACTGTCTTATTGCTCTAGCAAGGCCTTCCAGAACTATGTTGAAGAGATATGGAGAGAGTGGCAGCCTTGTCTTGTCCCTGATTTCAGTGGGATTGCTTTAAGTTTCTCTTCGTTCAATTTGATGTTGGCTATAGGCTTGCTGTATATCGCCTTTACTGTGTTTAGATATGTGCCTTATATCCCTGATCTCTCCAATACTTTAAACATGAATGGATGTTGGATTTTGTCAAATGCTTTTTCAGCATCTAGGGAGATTATCATGTGTTTTTTTTTTCTTTCAGTTTGTTAATATGGTGGATCACATTGATGGATTTCCGTATATTGAACCACCCCTGTATACCTGGGATGAAGCCTACTTGGTCATAGTGGATAATATCTTTGATGTGTTCTTGTATTCTGTTTGCAAGTATTTTGTTAAGCATTTTTGCATCAAAGTTCATAAGGGAGATTTGCCTGAAATTCTCTTTCTTTGTTGAGTCTTTGTGAGGTTTAGGTACCAAGGTGACTGTGGCTTCATAGAATGAGTTTGGTAATGTTCCATACGAAATTTTGGTTGAAAGTCTATTTTATCAGATATTAGAATGGCTACTCCTGCTTGTTTCTTGGGTCCATTTGCTTGGAAAGTCATCTTCCAACCTTTTATTCTCAGGTAATGTCTATCTTTGTGCCTTAGGTGTGTTTCTTGTATGCAACAGATTGCTGGGTTTTGTTTACGTATGCATTCTGTTAATCTGTGTCTTTTTACTGGAGAGTTGAGTCCATTGATGTTGAGAGAGATTAATAACCAGTGGCTGTTAGATCCTTTGATTTTGATGTTGGCTGTGGTCATAATGTTGTGTGTTTGGTTGCTTTTTGTTTTACTGTAGTAAGGTTAATTTTTTCCTGTGTTTTCTTGACAGAAGCTAATTTTCTTGGGTTTTATTTTCCCTTCCAGTGTCTTCTGTAATGCTGGATTTGTGTGTAGGTATTGTTGAAATTTGTTTTTGTCATTGAATATCTTGTTTTCTCCGTCTATGAGGACTGAGAGTTTTGCAGGGTATAGTAGCCTGGGCTGACATCTGTGTTCTCTTAGGGTCTGCATGATATCCGTCCAGTCCCCTCTAGCTTTCATAGTCTCTGTTGAAAAGTCAGGAGTGATTTTAATGGGTTTGCTATTATATGTTACTTGGCCTTTTTCCCTTGCAGCTTTTAGTATTTTTTCTTTGTTCTGTATACTTACTGTTTTGATTATTATGTGGCGGGAGAATTTTCTTTTCTGGTCAAATTTGTTGGGTGTTCTGTAGGCCTCATGTATTCTTATTGGCCTCTCCTTTAACTTGGGGAAATTTTCTTCAATGATTTTGTTGAAAATATTTTCTGTGCCTTGGAGAAGGGAGTCTTCTTTTTCCTCTATACCTATTATTCTTAGGTTTTGTCTTTTCATATTGTCTTGGATTTCTTGGACGGTCTCTGTCAGAAATTTTTTTGGGTTTAACATTTTCTTTGACAGATACATCGATTTCTTCCATTGTATCTTCCACACCTGAGATTCTTTCTTCCATTTCTTGTAGTCTGTTGGTTATGCTTACCTCTGTAGTTCCTGTTTTCTTCCCTAAATTCTTCCTCTCCATTATTTCCTCCATTTGTGTTTTCTTTAATTTTTCCAGTTCTATCTTCAGGTCTTGAGTTGTTTTGTTTACTTCCTTCACCTGTCTGATTGTATTTTCCTCTTTTTCTTTTAGTTCCTTCAACTCTGTTTCTTTTACTTCTTTCAGTGATTTAAGAATTACTTCTCTGAAGGCCGCAAGCTGTTTGGCTGCATCTTCCTGTATTTCTTCACGGATGGCCATGATCTGCTTGTCTTTAACTTCCTCCATTTCTTTACAGATAGCCATGATCTGTTTGGTTTTATATTCCTCTAATTCTTTACGTATTTCATTTATTTCCTCTATTATCCTCTTCATCAGCATAGATGTAAGGTCATCTTCTTGATTTTCTATTATGCTGCATTGTCCAGGGTTGTTTGCCCCTGGATGGCTGGGTTCTGGAGATGCCATATTCCTCTGTCTTTTGTTGGTTGAGCTTTTACGCTGACCTCTACCTATTGGGCTGTTTTAGGTGTTGGCTGTTAGTTTCTGTGCTTCCTGGAGTCCTGAGGTAGGGAGAGTCCCCTTGCCTGGAAGATGATTTTTCCTGAGGGAGTCCTCCTCTGCTTTTTTGTATGGTCACTGTATGGCCAGTGTTTCTCAGGAATTGCCACTGCTCACCTCAGGTCTATAGACCTGAGTAGTAGCTGTGGTCTTTGTTAGCCAGGGGGGATCTCCTCTTACCCATAGAAGTTCTCAAGACACCTGCCCCACTGCTAGATTTCTCATTATAAATTTAGTGAGCTGCTGCTGTTGTTACAGTTTTCCAGGTACAGTCCTCTTGAAAAACCTGCTGATTCCCTAGCTGTGGGGTTTTCTACCAACAGGGAAACTCAGTCTGTTATCCTGGGGCACACAGTTATGTCCTGGAAAGTGAGAGGAGCGCCCAGCAAGTCTCTGGGCCAGAGGCTGAGTGCTCTCTTCTGGGCCTGGAGAATGTGCACCTATGTTGAGTTGGCGCCTGGGGGCTCCACTCTGGTCTGAAGGCTGGGTGCCTCACTCTGGACCAGAAGCTGTGTGTCCTTGTCTGGGATGTTGGCTGCGGGCACTGCTCTGGTCCGGACGCTGTGGGTGCAGCCCTCTTGAAGGATCACAGTTTTGTCAGTCTAGCTAGGGATAACTGGTTGATCCTTGGCACAGTATCTGAGGGCTGCTGTACTGGCTCTCTGGCTTTTGTAGGTCTGAGGATGCAACTGTGTGCCCCAGTGCCTTAGGGGTACTCAATAATGGCGGCTGAGCACAGCGCTCCTGCCTGCATTAGAAAGCTAGAGCCTAGAGTCTGTGTGAATCCAGAAAGTCTTTTGGTGCTGGGTGTCCGGAGTGTTAGACCTGATTATCCCCCCACTTTTGGGTTTCCTCCTGCCAAGGACAGCCAGTCTTTGCTTTGGGGACCGCCGTTCTGTCTGGGGTGGCGAGTAGAACCTACAGGCACAGAAGCCTGCCCGTGGCTCCGCCTTTCTGGCCGTTGGGAGCCTGGGCGCCTGCCTAAACTGGGTAATTTTCCTGAGACCTTTTCAGGGTGGTGGTATCAGATGAGTGCTCTGAGATCAGACCAGCCATTTCCCTCCCTGTGGGTTTGCACTGGACAGTGAAACTCAGTTTCTGGTGCCCTGGGGCCCACAGTTCTATCTGAGGCGGTGAATCAGGCGTGTAGGCAGGGCTCTGTGCAGGTGCCTGGGTCCCTGGCTCTTGCTCCGGGCTGGCTCCTGGGGTGCCCTCTGCAGTCTTTTCCAGGGGATGTCTGGGTGACCTAAGGTCGGTCCCAATCGTTTCCTGCTCCGTGAGGTTATCTCTCAACTGGAAAATCCAGTCTGTGATGTTGTGGGCCCACAGTTCAGTCTGGGACAGTGATCAGATCACGCTGGCTTGTGGCTCTGGGCTGGGGCTGGCGACCAAGCACCTGGCAGAACCGGGATCTCTTCTGTGATTTAGCCAGGTGAGTTAAAGCTGATTGAATCCCCCACTGTGGGGTATCTTCTCACCTGGTAAACACAATCAATTATGTTTTATGGCCGTGAGTTCTGATTGCTGGTCACTGTGTCAATCCTGCTGTGCTGCTGCTCAGAATGAGAGTTCTCCCGGCACCGCCATCTTGCCCTGCTCCCCCTAAGTAGGTTTTTATTCTTCCTCTAATTTTCCTCCACCTCCTCTCTCTGCTTTTACCCTTTTATTGCTTATTTTCTAGATAGGGTTTTGTTGCTATGTAGTCCTCCATATGGCCTGGTCTTTTTTATGTAGCATAAACTAGTCTTGTCTTTTTTGTTTATTTATTTGTGTTTTGCTGAGACTGGATCACATATAGCTATGGATAACCTCAAATTTCTTGAGATTTTACCATCCTGATTCAGTCTCCTGAGCGTGAAGAATACATGTCACTAGGCTTAACCTGAAAAGATTTTTGAACTGCAAAGAAAAGAGAGAATTCAGTTACAATAAATTATATCTATAAAATTAAACTTTATACAATGGATTACTACTCAGCAATTAAAAAAACAAGGAAATCATTAAATTTGCTGGCAAATGGTGGGATCTAGAAAAGATCATCCTGAGCAAGGTATCCCAGAAGCAGAAAGACACACAGGGAATATGTGTGGATATTAGACATATAATATAGAGTAAACATTTTAAAATCTGTATACTTAAAGAACCTAAGCAAGAAGGAGAACCCTGGGTAAGATGAACAATTCTCACTAAAAAAGGCAAATGGGATGAACATTGGAAGAAGGAGAAATCAGGGAAAAGGATAGGAGCCTACCACAGAGGGCCTCTGAATAAGTTTCTACCCAATTGGGTATCAAAGCAGATGCTGAGACTCATAACCAAACTTTGGGCAGAGTGCATGGAATCTTATGAAAGAAGAGGGAGATAGAAAGACCTGGAGGGGACAGGAGCTCCACAAGGAGAGAAAGAGAAGAAAACCAAAAAAAAAAAAAATATGAGCCCAGGGATCTTTTTTGAGACTGATACTCTAATCATGGGCCATGCATGGAGATAAGCTAGAACGCCTGCACAGATGTAACTCATGGCACTTTAGTATCCAAGTGGATTCCCTAGTAAGGGGAACAGGGACTGTCTCTGACATGAACTCAGTGGCCTGCCCTTTGATCACCTCCTCCTGAGGGGAAAGCAGCCTTACCAGTCTATGGAGGAAGACAATGAGACATTCCTGATGAGACATGATAGGCTATGGTCAGATGGAAGGGGAGGAGGACCTCCCCATCAGTGTACTTGGAGAGGGGCATGGGAGGAGATTTGGGAGGGAAGATGGGATTGGAAGGGAATGAGGGAGGAGGCTACAGCTGGGATACAGAGTGAATAAATGGCAATTAATATAAAAAATTAAAATTTAAATTAAAAAATTGAACTTGAATGAGCTAACCTACTATTTGCCTTTGGCTTTGGTTTACCTTGCATATGAAACAGCAACATCAGTGATTATTTATTTTAGAATTTGGGAATAGAACATCAAGGCATTGAAAGAGGAACTTTCATTCTAAGGATCGGAATAAAACAGCATAATCATCATAGATTTATTGATTCTTGACCTCATCTCCTTCTATGCTGGAAGGTTGTTCCCTGTTGTGGTGATGTTGAATTGACAAAATGTAAACAAAGTGGCCTGGTGAAGGTAATTATGTCATGTGGCTCTATTCCCATGGGATTAAGTCCTTCAAGAATGGGATGGGAATGGTAGGAAAATGAGTTCCAGCAAGAACAGTTTAGTTATTGTTAGGTAAATCCATTGGCCCCTCTCCAGTCTTCTATTTTCTGGTTCACCACATGATCCTCCCTGTTACATGTGGCATATTTCAAAGTTTAGGTGGTCTAGACAGTGTGGGGTGCCTTGTCATGAACTTTCAGCCTCCAATGCTGTGAACCAAATAAGAATTTAAAAAAAATTATCTCACCCTGTCTTTGCTGTAATCAACTCAAGACACCTTCCTTCTTATCTGTTGTTTCTTTGGGTTCAGTCACTCATATTCAGATCTGATCTGAAAAAAAAAACCTTAAATGGCAAGTTTAAGTAATGTAATGATATATCACAATTTTCTGTTCTGTCCCATCTGTGACATGAATCATTCCTTTCTTCAGAACTTCTCTGTGGCACAACAATAGTACATGTAACTCCAGAATATCCATGATGCTATCTGTCTGACAATCACTTTGTAATATCTTTATTTTCAGATTGAACATAGAAGTTTTCTATGACTGTGCCAATATTCCTTTCATAAACCTCATATTATATCATAGAACTTGTGTCATATACCACTTTTAACCTCATCACTCAGGTATTATATCATGTCACAATATCACAATGACATTATATAATGACAATTTCTTTTGTTTAGAGCTCTAAGTGTTTATGTTTCATTAGTTGTTGCCTACTATCTTCCTGTGCATAATTTATAAATAAAACCAAAGTATCAGTATGCACATAAGGAATGCAAATAGTATATGTAAAATTTACTACTGTAATAAGATCCAGGTACACACAGGACACCTTGAACTACATCTCCTTGTAGAGGAAGAAAATTACTTGCTGTCAGTTGACACAGATGAATAGAGTTGAGCTTTACATTCAGCGTTAACTATTTCTATAGAATTTTTTAGATTATTGCTGTGATGATTTATGAACTGAAAAACTGATAAAGCAGCTACATCAAGGATATTAGGAAATATTTGCAACTACTGATGTAGCTATGTAATGTATTCTAATGTGCTTTGCTTTATTCACATAATTCCACCTAGAAGTCAGTGCAGAAAAATAGAGCTTTTAAATCATAAGTAGTACTGTGTTAATCTTAAATCAGTTAGGACAAACACATGAATGTACTTTGCACATAATATATACCCAAAATGCTTTCATACTATGAAAGATTCATAATAGAATAACTAGAAAGAAGGGTCCTGCATTTTGAGGTACTACATTTGAATGAGTAATCTCTCAGGCTCATGAATTTTCTTCAAAAACTGTGATAACAATACTCAATTCAGACTTAGTATGAAAATTAACCAACTAATAGTTACAAAGCATATGGTTGTAGAAAAATGCCATTTATCTTTTTCTTGCCCTCTTTGTCTCAATCTTTCTATTTAAATGTACTTAAAATCAGAGATGCATGAACTGTTCCTGTGTCCCTTGCACGTATGTTGCAGATGTGCAGCTTGTCTTCATGTGGATCCCCCAACAACCGGAGCAGAGGGCTTCTCTACCTCTGATGCCTGCTTTTGGATACAATCACCCTAACTGGGTTGCCTTGTCTGGTCTCAGAGGGAGAGGATGAACCTAGTTCTGCAGTGACTTAATGGGCCAGGGCAGGTTGGTACTCATGGGGGAACTTTCTCTTCTCTGAGGAGAAGGAAAGAGGAGAATGGGGGAGATCTGTGTGAAGAGGATACTGGGAAGAGAAGAGGGCTGCAATCAGGATGTAAAGTGAATAAACAAAATTTTAAAAAAATCAGGGAATTGGTTGGTATTAGTCTATCTTTAACCCTAATATGCTATCCTATAAATTATTCAGAATGTTCCTTTCTTTTTAATCTTTAGAATGTCTTTAAATATACGAGCTTTAAATATATTTAGTAATTTTGAACTTTAATTTATATATGTATATATAGCTTGTGTTAATCCTCTAATATACCATAGGAGTGTCCTCTTCTGCCCTAAAGGCAGACAGTACCTTATGGTTTCCATTGTACAGTTTACTATGTCAAGCAATGCTAAGTGCACAGTTGTCAGTAGGCACTTACCAGGGTACTTAGTGTTATAAATCCATGCACAATGGATCAACAGCTGCCGAGAAGTACTAAAACTTTGAAGAGTCGTTAGTTCTGTGTAAGTGAAAGATTCATTTCACTCTATTCCAGACATTCTTGAGCGTTTTCCTTGGGTCATTGAACATATTTAATGTATTCATTTAAAAGCATTGCAAGGGCACTTCTTTTCAAGGTCTTAGTGATAGATTTTAATAAAGAGTATAATAGAGAAGTCTATAGGTCTGAGCCGCAAGCAGGAGATAATAGAATGTTGCTGAATACATTAAAGAATCATCATGTCTAAGCTTCAAACCTTCTGACTTAAATGATGTTACAGCATTTTATTCAACTTGAGCTCAGTTAGAATTCTTCATTCAAAAGTGGATGAGGTTGGTATTATTAAATGACAGTTTCATTTCCTAACCTCCTCTCTGTCTGAACTCAAAAACGTGAAAATCCTAGAGATTTTTTTTTTAAGAGAGGCTTTCTGATGAGGTACAGAGTGTTGCTTTCAGTGACTTAATTTTTCAATATTTTTATTGTAATGTCAAATGCATTTAATATCTTGTATGACTTTTGAATGAGATAATGAATCCTGCTATATCCCCTCTCACAATGTCTGTGAAAATAATTACTTTTAAATTGTAGCTCTAATTAAATAAATGGAGTGTTACTTGTTTATAACGGTCATTACAATATTATAGGCTTGGCATATGTAATGTGGTCTGTTTCTTAAATGCTGCCTTTGATATCAGCCAATTAAAGACACTGCTTTATACCTAATACTCTCCTGTATATTTTCAATATATTTTCCATTTAATTTTGTTTTTAAGGGTCTAAAACTTTGAAAAAAAAAAGAAAATCTGATCAAGAGTTCTGCTAGAACATCATATCACAGTGGGTGGTATGTGCTCACACACTGAGCTTTGACCCCAGCTCTGTAGAATTCTTAAACCAATAGTTGATATGGGAACTGAAAAAGAAGGTCACCTCTTGCAGATTTATGGTTCAACTCAGGATTTGGGGAAGCTATGGCTTGAAACTGAAATGTCACTCCCAGGCGCCTGTGTTTAAACAATTGTCAGCTGGTAGTGCTGTTTTGGAGGGTTTGGATACTTTTAGGGCCTGACTTTCAGGATTGTAGCTGTGTCCTACTTCTGCTATCATCTCTACTGTGATGTATATGGCCAGCTGCCTCATGCTCTTGCCACCACGCGTTCTCTATCACGATGCACAGAAACCATGATAATTATGGTCCAAAATAGATCTTTCCTCCCTGAAGGTACATCTTTTGGTTGTTTTGTCACAGTACTGAGAAAATTATTTAATATACTGATAAGTAAGCTCCTAAGAAACTCAGGGAAATGAGGGCGGCATGTGCTAGTGTTTAACTTCAGCTCCAAAACATGCTTTGGTATGTTATCATTGAGTTGATATGAGGTAGGCACAATGGCATACAGCTATAACTCCAGGGCTTAGGAGGTTGATACAGAAGACAGCAAGTTCTAGACTTACTCAGTCCAGATAAGGAGGTGCTATTTAAAGAAAGAAAGAAAGAGCAAGTAGAAGTGAAATGTAGGCTAACTTTCTCTCAATTAAGTGGTATTGACTGAGGTATCACTTAAACTTGAGTTCACATAATTTTGAGAAGGGGTTCAGTATAAGAAGAAGTTGTCAGGTCCTTTCTAATAAATTTCAAAAGTTTTAAGAAACTAATGTCTATTATGAAATCAATACAGTTTTGTTATCATAGGAAAATGAGTGAAGTGCTGTCCCAGGAAACATATTTACTGCAATCAGCTCTCATTTTCAATCTTCCTGTAGTTTCACTCTGGAGGTTAGAAAAAACATGCTAATTCCCCAAGATTGAGAAATCAGTACTTACTGTTCGATTTAATAAGCAAGCAAATTCACTTTCCTTAATTGACTTGTCAGTCTGTAGTGTTAAGATAAATGACAATTTTTAAGCTTTATGATTTTTTTCCATGAGAATGAAGTGATTAGGGATAAACAAAATATTCACAAACAACTCAAGCCTAGAGTGTGCTTTCAGTGATGAAGACTGCATCAGCTCAGCTGCTCTCTGTCTTTCTGTGTACTGGAGGGTAAAGTAATTGTTTCTTTGGCGTGCATCCCTGAAATTTTATAAAGTTAATGAACATGAGATGATGTGAAGGCAAGTACTCAGTCCTGAAAACTCAGGTTTTAAATAAAGTCATTTAAAAGACTATTTTATTACCTAAAAGAGAAAGACTCTTCTCAGGGAGATCTGATTTTTTTAATCTCCCCCATTTAGTCTCTTCATGAGTTTTTCTAGAATTACTTATTATCAGTTCAAGTTCTGTTGCTCTTTCCCCTTGTTCCCATTTGTACATCTCCATCTAAATAATTGGATTTCAAGCAACAATAAATGCATGGTAAGCAAACTTATTTTTTCTTGTATGGTTTTCAACTATAGCATAAGAATCAACCAAAGTTACAACACAAATAGCGCATTTTGAGTAATAGCAACACAATATCAATTCCTAATATAAATCATATTAGTTTTTTTTTCTAACAGCCTGAAACTAGTAGTCACATTCAAGTATCTGATCAACTCTCTGACTTCAGAGCTCTGCTGTGATCTCCACCAGCACTACACAGCATGCCCCAGTTCTCAGCTCCACAATTCTTTCAGTATTTAATTTACTCCAACCTTGTTGGCCTTTTCTGCTCCCACAGATGCCAATTAAATAAACTTTATAGGGAAAAATGCCATTTCTTCCCTCAGCTCTTTCTTCTTTAGACCTTTCAGTCATGCACACTCTTTCTGTAACCTCTTTTCTTAGTCTAGGCATCAGAAATTAATTTCATCAGAAAATTCAATCCCCTTTTTCGTATACAATAGGCTGTAAGTCAACAGAAGAAAGACAGTTCAAAGTACCAGCAAACATGCACAGCGTATGTATACCTGTGATTCCAAAACAGCAGGTTGTAGAATGAAGCTCTCCCTCCTACTTGCTTGGAAATTTTCACTAGTTTATTCATTTTGTTTTTTTACTGAATTGGTGACTTGGCAAATTATTTTATGGTACAGGCAGCACTTTGCTTTCACATTTCCAATCAACTGGCCAGTCTGTTAATGGATTGGTTTTGATATACTTCTTCATATAGCAAGAAAAATAATAATGTGTTGATATACATTTTCATTGTGTGTGAGTGGCATGAGTGTGTGGATGGGAGGGTGTGTTGACACAGGGTCTCTCTATGTATCCTTGGATGTTCTGGAGCATACTATGTTGACAAGGTCAGTCTTGAACTCAGTGAGATCTGCTTGCCTTGGCCTCCAGAGTGTTGGTATAAAAGGCATATGCCACCACGCCTGGCCTTGGCATCTTGAGTCTTATGTTGGTATCATACTTCAAAGATTGTGAAATGTAACCTTTTTTCTTTAACAAAAATAATTTACGATAGCTTTTGCACACTGTTTTTAGATATGCAATGATTTGTTCACACTGCTTTTATTTATTATTTTGTTTATGAACATATGAGCATATAAAAAAGTTCTCCATAAGAACTCTTTACGTTGATTGCAATAAGCTTTCTTTCCTGTTGTTTCATACCAAAGGCATTCAACTGAAGACCTGAATCTGTTGGTACTACCCGTTATATTTCTACATAGTAAACACATCCTGTCTTCAGTCTCCTACCCAGAAATGTTTCATTTTCTGTAATGACAGCAAGTTATTCAGAAGGTCTTTGATATGTGTTACATTGAACAAGTTCACAGAAACCTTGCTGTGACTGTATTTCACAAGCCTTTAAAGCTTTGTGTTTTAAAGATATGCAAAGACAGGCTTGAACATAAACTAAATTATCTAGGAACACATACTTACTCAAAACTCCACGGTCGACTTAGTCACCACTGAGCATTACCTTTCTTTTTGTTATTTTTTCAAAAAAAATCTGACTTAGTATTGGTGGAATCACTGCAAAATCAGACAAATGTATTGAATTCCAAATCTAGAAGGCATGGCATATTTCATGCTTTGCTAGTAATTTAACTTTTCCTTTTTACTTTTAGGAATAGAAAAGAGGGTCTATTTATCTTCCCCGCAATTCATCTCTGCCACACGTGGATTGTGTCATGGTATGTTCTTGGATATATCTCTTAGGATGCATTTCTTTCTTTGAAATGCACCTATGTGGATTATACCCAATGACACCTTCAGCCCTTAACATTACTCTTTGGAGCACAGACTTAGACATGAGTTGAATAGTCAGCCTTTCCACTGAGATAATTACTAGATATCTATAATGTCCAAAAAATGCCATGTGATTCCTTCAACTCCCAACAATTTTTCTTCCTTTATTACTGTTTCCACCCATGCTGTCAACAATATGCACTTTTGCAATAGACATATGTGTGAAAGTAATTCTTTTCACTGTTATTCTAAATCTAACCTACCAGAAAGTGCCAGTGGTTCTTCTTTAAATATATTTTCAATATAGACAGGAGACATGGGCTCTGTTGCCACAATATCCAAAACTGCCAGTTATCATCACCATAGAGTGAAGCTTGGTTGACCTACCAGGTGCCCCACTCTTAAACAAAATTGACTCTTTTTCCCTCAGAAGGTATTAGCTATAAGATAGCTCCTCTTTTAGGAGTGAGGGCTTATGAGAAGGTTCCTATCCAGGTTAGAAGGTTAATTGGCTTGATCTTATGCAGGCAACAATAGATTCTGCAAGCTCACGATTATAGTAGTCTTGCCATATCAGGAAGATATGTAATGATCCTCTCTAATCCAATGGGGATTTTACAGTTTTTCTGTACTTTCTTCTGGCATGGCCCCACAGCCTTGTAAGGGAGGTGATATAGATGTTCTATTTGTGGCTGAGCACTTCCTTGATAATTATTCTGTGCACCAGTTGTGAGTTTCCTCATTAACTGCTGATCATGGAACAGAAACACAAATGATAATCAAAAAAGCAGAACAAAACTTCTCTGATAAAGTCAGCATTATACAAGTCTATGAATAAGGAGATACATATTTAAAGAACAATCTGAGACTATGTCCATTTATCAATACTAATAGATTCAATCCTGGGTCCCTTGAGCCCTGTAGGTTCTCATGTAGTTTTACAACAGCTGATAAGAATTATTCTTTTAGCTAAACAAGGAGGACCCTGGGGAAGAGGCTTAATCCTTATTCAAAAGGG
The DNA here is from genome assembly GCF_907164565.1 of Psammomys obesus. NCBI lineage: Eukaryota > Metazoa > Chordata > Mammalia > Rodentia > Muridae > Psammomys > Psammomys obesus. The sequence goes on along the minus strand of NW_026596147.1, from coordinate 14,706,719 downwards.
CAAACAGAATACACATCCGAAGTAGAAGAAGACAGGTAACAGGACGGGATCCTTTCACAGGGGGCCTCTGATAAACTCTACACATCTATCTAAGCAGATGCTGAGACTCAGCCAAATTTTGGGCAGAATTGCAGGTAATCTGATGGAAGAATGGGGAGAAGAAAGACCTGGAGGGGACAGGAGCTCTACCAGAACAACAGAGCCAAAATACCTGGGCTCAGGAAGCCCTGCAGAGACTGAAAAATCAACCAAGGACCATGCATTGAGAGGACCTAGACTCCTTGATCAGTTGTAGCCTGTGAGCAGCTCTGTCTCAGTGTGGGTTTCCTAGTAAGTGGAGAAGAGGAAGTCACTGGCATGAGTTTCCTGCTCTTTGATAACCTCCTCCTGCCTAGGTGTCTTTGCTAGGCCACAGATAAAGAGGATGCAGCCAGTCCTGATAATGCCTTATAGGCTAGGGTCAGAGAGTAAGGGAGGAGGATCTCCTCTATCAGTGGACTAGGGGAGAGACATGGTGGGGGGGGAGAGGGAGAGAGGATAGGACTGGGAGGAGATGAGTGAGGGGGCTACAGCTGGGATACAAAGTGAATAAATTGTAATAAATAATAATAATAAAGAAAAAAATTAAAGAGTTATTCTTTTGGAGTAAGCCTTAAATCTAGTCAGAAAGTGGTTAGTTACTGCTGATAACATTAGTGCAATGATTGCACAGGTGGGCATGTCTTGCCATTAGGGTCATTATTGTTCACAGGAGTCCTAGTTGTACATGACTGTGGATGACTCGTCTCCCCAGCAGCCTGCAGAACACCTTCTGGTACTATGAAAGCTAGCCGGCAGGGAGGAAGTTTTTCATTTATCACCATCTTGACTTTTTCATGTTCTATGAACATGGTGTGTGGTGTCCTTAGCAAATAGATCTTAGTTTCAGGTTTTGATAGGCAGCAAGAGCAAAAGGGATAGACTGAATGGTCTTGAGAGTCTCTGGGATAAGAGTGACCAACTCTAAGTGAGAGATGCTCTATACTGTGAGCTGGTCTTCTTTATTTGACAACATATAGCTTCTGGAAGCAGCACTATTAAGGATATATTTAACAACTAACAGGGAAGGAATAACTCAAAATAGATAATCCGAATACTAAAATATTTGGAAAATATAGAGTCAAAATATTGCTTTCCATACAGCCACTGAAGCTCAGTTCCTCTCCCGTGATCACAACTGTAAGTCCTAGCAGAGTGTGTTGATAAGAATGACACAAATCATGACTTCTTTGATCTGAGTTCTGTTAACCCCAGGAAATCTATGTAAACAGGTCCATAAATCCATTAAAATTGCAATGTAATATTTATGTGGAATGACATTTGTCAAGGAAGATTGTCTATAGAGCTTTCTTCGAATTCTCAAAAAATGCCATAAATCTCTTTCATGGACCACATTTGAAAAGCAGAATTAAAATAAGTTTTTAGTTTTTCACAAGTAGGACCACTGTTATCTTTAAAAGGTCAATTTTGTATTCATAAAATATTGAAGAGAGCAAACAAATAGAATACTAATTAAATTGTCATAGAAATTAAACAAACAAATCTGAAAGGAATACTGTTAGGGGTCGTGTTAGGGCCAAAAATAAAATTTCCCAAGGAGGTGGGACAATGAAAGAGCTCAGTTTTCTGAATGTTACCATTTTTCTCATTTTTCTTCATGAAATGAGCTTTGGTTTCTCTTCAGTTGTATAAACTGAACATCAAATGAAAATGCTCCAGTGAGAATCTATTTTTGTATGTTGTAGGCTATATGAAAGTTTGCATGCTTATAAATTTTGCTTATCTCAAAATTTATATATATGCAAACATATTATAGTGGCAGTTTGGGGATGAATAGGGAGTTTAGAGACACAAGTTAAATGTTTGAAGCTATGACTTCCTCATGAGAGAATTTATTCACTCAGTATTACTTTTTCCATAGTTCATTGCAAATTTTATAATTTCATTTTTTAACTATACCTGAATATCATCTTGTGTGTGTGTCTCTCTGTCTCCTTCTCTCTCCCTCTACCTCTCTCCTTCTCTCTCTCTGCTTATACCTCATCCATCTCATGTTAATTATCCATTAATACATTGATAGACATCCAAGTTAATTCCATTTTCTATCTATTAAGAATAAGACAGCAATGAATAGAAAAGATCAAGTTTCTCTGCATAGAGTCCTTTGGGTTTGCATCCAGAAGTGGTACATCTGGGTAATGTGAAAGTTCTATTTCTATGATTTTGAGGAACCCTTGTACTGATTTCCATAGTGACTGTACAAGTTTTATAGTCCTTCCAACTGAAGCCGAGAAACTAGAAAGAAATGAATTCAGTAGCTTGTCATAAGGAAAATAAATTATTAAAATATGGGTAATATGGAAGTTGAGAGAAAGAATATTCAGGTAGAAAGGGTAAACATGAGTGGGAGTGAGGGCATAGAGAAAATGAAGTATGAGGAAAAGATTTTCAAAAAATGTATGTCAAAAATCCATATGAAACTTACTACTTTGTAATCCAGTTAAAATTATATATATTTTATGCAGATGCAGAGACCCACAGTTAAACATGAGACACTGCTCAGAGAGTCCTATGAAAGATTTAGAGGAAGGACTGAGGGAGCAGGAGGGGTCAAAGACTCAACAAGAAGACACACAGAGTCAACTAACCTCCCCCATGGGGGCTCACAATGATGGAACCACCAGCCAAAGAGCATGCATGGACTAGTCCTAGCCCCCTACATATATGTAGCAGATGCACAGGCTGTTCTTCATGTGAATTCCTCAACTGGAGGAGGGACCTCTGACTGATGTCTGCTTTTGGATCCCATTTATATATATATATATATATATATGTATATATATATATATATATATATATATTAGAGGAGAGGTCTTCTGTTCAGTTGGACAATACTGTTTCTAGAACAGATGAGTTACTAAAATCCAAGTTCTAAGTGTGAGATTACATAAGAATGCTTCAGTGCCCCCCAATATAAGGTTTTGCTATTTATTTTCATTACACACCAGAACTAGATGATTAATCAGTATCAGTGAAGACACCAACTATCTAGCTTACAAAATATAGAGAACATCAGGCTAGAGTTGAGCTAGAAGTTGCTTCTCCTCCTTCTCTTCTTTGCTATAAGCTTCTTGCTAGCTATCTTTCATAAGGGAAAATGCATCAGAGGTCTTATCCAGCTGTAAATCTTATAAACTCCAAAAAAACATCTGGGCAAGATATGTCTTGTGTTGTAATAGTAGCGCATCTGTTATAGAGGAAATGTTATAGAGCAAATAACATACCATGGCTAGAATGAAGACCCATTCTGCAGACAGGAATTTATTCATGGTGTTGTAAACAAACTCAAAAATCCATGGTCGAGGAGATCACATGTCCCAGAGAAGAGCTTATTACTGTTTTTTAGCTAAATTCATAAGGTGTCAGACTTCTTTCTAAAGATCCATGTTTATATCCATGAAAAATGCTATTCTTCATATCAGAAACCCACTTATTTACAGTAAATAGCAGTAAAAGCAGAGATCCATAGCTGTTCAAGATGCTGTGACTGTGAAATAATTAGGTGCTTACCCAAAAATAGGACACATACAATACAACCTCTAAGGTTCAGCAAATAGCGTGGAAGAAGTGGCAGAAAGATTCTAGCTGAAACTACTAGTAATGGGGCATATGGAGCCTGAAGTAGCTACCTCATGTACCCAGGCAGGACTTTCAGTGGAAGGATATAGACACCAACTCACACAAAAACCTTCAACCCAAAATTTGTCCTGTATTCAAGATGTGGACTGAAATGATGGGGAAAAGTATGAGGGCATGGTCAACCAAAGACTGGCCCTACTTGAACCCCCCCCCCCCCCCATTGGAGAGACAGTATTAGTCCCTGACAGTATTAATGTTACTCCGCTATGCTTGTAGACAGGGGCCTAGCATAAGTCTTCTGAGACTCTTCACTCAGCAGCTAATGAAAACAGATGCAGAGACCCACAGTTAAACATTAGACACTGCTCAGAGTCCTATGAAAGATTTAGAGGAAGGACTGAGGGAGCAGGAGGGGTCAAAGACTCAACAAGAAGACACACAGAGTCAACTAACCTCCCCCATGGGGGCTCACAATGATGGAACCACCAGCCAAAGAGCATGCATGGACTAGTCTTAGCCCCCCTGCACATATGTAGCAGATGCACAGGCTGTTCTTCATGTGAATTCCTCAGATGGAGGAGGGACTTCTGACTGATGTCTGCTTTTGGATCCCATTTCTTTAACTGGGCCGCCTTGTCTGGCCTCAGTGGGAGAAGATGTGCCTAGTCCTGCAGTGACTTAATGTGCCAGGGTGGGTTGGTGCCCACGGGGGACCTCCCCCTTCTCTGAGAAGAAGGAGAAGGGAGAATGAGGGGAAAGATGGGTGGGGGGTGCATGGTGGAGAATGGCAGGACAGGAGGGAGGTTACAATGAGGATGTAAACTGAATCAATAAACAAAAATTTAAAAAGAATAATAAGAGTTGGGAAGTAAGGAGATGGGCTGTCTAGTGCTACCTTCTTGGCAATTCCCGGCAATTGCAATCATGAACTCATAGCAACTGTTACTGCCCTCATTGAGCATGCACAATACAGGGCCTATTAACAGTCCGTACGGCATGGGGAAGGAAATGATTTATGGGCCCATCCCTCCCCATTGAACTATCGGCTACTGATGGATTCTGGATAAAAGGCAAGTCATTAACCTCAGATATATATCTATTTGTGAGTCCACCAGACTCCATTAGTATTCATGGTAACTCAGAGGTCCATAGTTAACTTTGTGTCTGAAATCAAACTAAAACAATGTGAGTGCAGAAAAGTGATCCATAGCAAGGACATGGGAGATGTCAGAGGTGGGAAGGAAAGTAAAGTAAAGGATGGGAATAATCAGAAATGTCTTAGATACATGTACAAAATGTTAAAGAATAAGGTTAAAAAGGGCTAACTGATGTCTTAAAGGGACTCAAATGTAAACAGGATAAAAATGTAACTGTGGGTCTTGGCACAATTACAATATCCTATGTGAAAAAAAAAACTGTTGTTCTCAAGAGAGTATTCTGTTGGCATGTGTAGTCCATGTTTTCAGAATTGCAAAAAATAATTGCAAATATTTAGTATATTTTTAAATAACTGTTCTTTTGGGGGCCAAGTTGTTATAATCAATGATGAAAATCTTAACTGTTCTATTTTCCCAATAAGGACTCGGGAGTCAGATGCTGGGGTAAAACCTCCTAGCTCAAGAGGCAGAGAAAGTACCCAGATGACCTTCCTTCTCAGCTCAAGTCCTGATAGAAAAGACCCAAAAGGTTCACTAATGCAACCAACATCCCAGGAGAAAAAGGCTAAAAACCCAATGCCAAAGGTTTGCTAGTTCAAAGCCCAAAAAGCCAGGGAGATGAGGAGCTGGAGCCCAAGCTAAAGTCAGAACTTGAGCTAAAAGCCCTTTCTTTTCTCTGCACTGTTTTAAATACTCACTCAACCAAAGTCCCTCCTACTCTTTAATCCCTGTCCGCTGGTTTCTTGCTTTGCCTCTTGACCTAGGGTTAACTTTATTAGATCTGGCATACTGAGAGCTGTTGGATTAAAGGCATGTGCTAAGTCTGGATAAATCACACCATAATCACCTGTTTACAAAAAAACAGTTAATTCTTGGATTAAAGGTGTGTGTTAGGGCTCAAGCAAACCAAACAACAAACAGGTTTTTACAGTTCACAATTCTGGGGTTCACAATGGAATCAAATGTCCTGCAATACTAAGTTTACTTCATGCCATCTTGCCTCTATAGAAGCTATTTCTAACTTTATATCCATTTGAAAGAAAATTCTGTTTCACAACATCTGTGTTCTTGGTGACTAAAACATTAAAATTAATACTTGTCAAAGCATCATGAGCACAGCAGCTCCTGAACTTGCCAACTTGTTATATCTCACAGAAGCAGTCAAAATGTTAGAGCAGATATGCTTTAGATGCTGTGTGGTCACGGTGCTTCCATTCTGGTTTGTGTGTGTATTTATGCAGTCTAGCCTTAAGCACCTATGTAGTTAAGACTCACCTTAAACTCCTGATCCTAAGGCTACCACCTCTGTAGGGCTAGTATTGCAGAAAAGAGCTACCTAAAACATTAATTCTTTGTTGTTGTTACTAATAAACTTGTTGTTTTATAATTTATGTTTTCAAACAATAAATTTTAGTGCAACTTTGGAGGTTCTCTAAATGTTTTATAGTTGGTTTATTAAAGGGCTACTAAAACCTAACCTTGCTTGAGTGTAGCTCAGGGCAGTGTGTAGGAATTCCTAGGTTTAATCGCCAGTTCTGAAGGGAAAAGCACAAAGAGGAAAAATAATGTATATTACCATTCTTACTTTATAATCTACAATTTTCAAAACTCAAGCTCGATTTATTTATCTTTAGAAAGGTTGTTTTCTTGACCAGTTTTATTCATAAATATTGTGGGAAAAGAGGACCAAGATCCCCTGCTCAAATGGAGACAGCTCAGTCTCCATGTAGGTTCCCTAGTAAAGGGAGAAGAGACAATCTCTGACAGGAACTCATTTGCCTGCTCCTTGATCGCTTCCTTGTGGTGGGGTGAACTAGCTAGCCCACAGAGGAAGATGATCCAGGGAGTCCTGATGGGACCTGATAGACTAGGGTCAGACAGTAGGGGAGGAGGACTTCACTTACCAGTGAACTAGGGAAGAGGGCTAGGGGAGGATGAGGGAGGGAGGGTTTGACTGGGAGGAAATGACAGAGGGGCTACAACTGGTATACAAAGTGAACAAATTGAAAAAAAAAGAATATAAGCAATGTATTTACTGCTTAGGATAACTTTTTTACTTATTTCACTGTGAAAACAAGATTTAGTCTTAGACATTTTAAGGCATACTAAGAGTACACGGTGCAAACTAATGTGAATTAGTTTTATAACATGGCTATCAGTTTAATTATAAAATGTAAAGACAAACTCCAGCCTCCTTGCTAGGGTTTGAAATTTCTTTATCAATAAGCCTTTGAAGCTTTTCTTTAATGTTTTCTAATGGTCTTTCATTAAAGACATAAATGATTTAGCAGATGGAATATTTTCACTCTTCATTTATTATACTATATTTCATATATTTTATTACTACGATTTATTTCACCTTTTTAGTAACAGCAGCAGAATCAATTAATATATGTTTACTTTTGAGCCAAAAGAAACGATAACACTTAGACTGTCTTAGCCAAGAGTCATATCTAGAATAATGTGAAAGCCAGATATTAAGCAGACAAAGGAAAAGAGCAACATTTTGCTGAGCAGCTGAACTATTCATTGAATGTGATTACCCTGTATCTTGGATCCTTTCTGAAACTCTACTGGAGATGCAGAATCAGCCATGTGCTCAGCATGATGCTCTTTATACCAATGCCAACGGGCCTTTCAATTGACATTCCCAGAAAATGCCTTACAAAGGCATATAAGAGGCTTAAGCAATAAAGAACTGTTAGGAAATGTGTTTCTGTACTGGGGAGGTGGGAATAAAGCCACCTCATAGTCTAAGAAAATTTGGAAAAATTTAATCCCAGATAAAGATTTAAGAACCACAAAGTTAAACCAAAATTAGAATACTTAGTGTGGGTTAAACCTACTCTACTTACCACTGAAAGGAGTGTGGAACAAAGATGTGCCCTAAAATTCTATTATGTTCTTGATTTATCCTAAGAGTTAGACATCTTTAAGGATTTGTTTTATCACAGAGAGGAAATGGTAACACAAATGGTTCATACTTTGAGAAACAATGTACTCAAATGAAAACACTAGCTTTAGGACAGCTAAGATGCAGCTTTAAACTTCCTTTAAATGTTTTGGAAAGTTTTCTTTAATGTTGCTACATATATTCCTAAGTATATCAATACAACTTACTGAGTTCATATAATGTTACGCGTATATTTATGATTTTAAGGATGACCACTTGGTATTGGGTAACCGTTTAGGGAGCTTTTCCTTAGGGAAGATGTTGTTTCCTAATCTAAGCATTCCTTGGAGGATTGTAGTTCTTTCCTAGAGTTCAGGTCTACAAGATTTTTCCCTTTCACCCTGGCATGCCTATTGCTTTCTGCCTTGTTTAAATCTTCATTAGGCAGCCATGTTGTTAATACTTCATCATTGTGGCTTCCATAATATTTCTAGAAGATGCACCACACAAACTGACTGTTTCTCTATGCTTTACAATCTTTCTGCCTCCTCTTTCCGAGTTTCCTGAAACTTAGGTGCAGAAGTTATGTTTAAATGAATTAGTTGGGACTGGGCACCGCATGATCACTTGTTCACATTTTGTTCAGTTATGATCATTAGGTTTTGTTGATGTTGTTGACTTACCACAACATAGACTCATTCTGAAAGGAAGACTCAATCATTTTCTAGATTTGTTTGGCCTGGGAGTGTGTCAATGAGACTTTCTAAACTGAGCTGAGTTGAGAAGACCAGCCTTGAATGTGGGATTGTTTCATGGGCTAGGCTTTGGATTGAGAGAAAATGAGTGATTTAGTAGCTAGTCTAAGACAAAACTTCATTGTTCTTTGTTGGTGACAGTGGATGCCATTTAACTAGTTGTTTCAAATCTCTGCTCCCTTCAGTACTTCACAATGATGAATTGCAACTTAAAATTGTGTCTTTTCTCCTTTAAGTTGCTTCTATTAGACTATTTTATCAAAGAAACAGGAAATGAAACTACAACATCATCCTTCAGTATTCTACACAGATGCTTACTCCAGTACAAATACAATGTGAGTCACATTCTTAATTCCAAATTTTATGAAAAGCACATTCAATGAAGGCAATTACTTTTCAAGTGAATCTAATTTAGTTTCAGTATCTAAGATATTATTTTACTCTGTAATCAATATTAAAAATCTTAGCTAAAGTAAATTTACAAATTTACAATTTACCTAGAGTATATTTTACATTTACAACAAAAATATTTTAGTCCTAATACTACATTTCACTTAATACAGCTGATACAAGTTTTCAACTACACAAAATATACAGATAGAAATATAGATATGAACTCAAATTAGTCCAGATTTCTAAGTACCCAATCAAGTGCAAGTCTTTAAATGTAAAGCAACCAGAATCAATTAAAAATTTTAATTCAGTTTTTCAGTAGCACAAACCACATTTCAAATACACATGTGAATTCTCTGTTCTGTTGTGGGCAGCACTGGTCTGCATTTAGTCCTAATTCTAACATAACCTAAAAAACTGGATACCAGACTGGAGATATAGCTCATTGGTAAAGCCATCTCTGCCATGTCCCAAGACCTGAGTTTGAGTCCCATGACACACATGGTAGAATGAGAGGGCTGACACAAGTCGTTTTCTAACTTTTACACATGCCACAGCATGTGTGTGCCCATATACATACACACATATGCATACATACAAGATACATTTTTACAATAAAATAAAAAGTGAATAACAATTTGAGTGACATAATTATATTATTGTATGTAGTATTTATATATTATTCTGTTATATTTATAAATAAAACATAAAATATAAGTTATAAGTATAACTTATAAATAACTTATTTTATATTCAGGATTCAATGGATGAAAGGTAAGTATAGCCACATGAAGTATTTCATTTTTATTTTATTTATTTATTTACTTACTTTTAGTTTCTACTTGTTTATTTGTGGCATATGGAAAGGTGATTTAATTTTAATATTAACTTTTTTTATTCCTCTTATACAATACGTCCTGACAAGACCCTCTCTTCCCTCCATTTTTTACAGTTTCTTCCACACTTTCCTTCTCCCCTAGATCCACTGCTCCTCCATTTCCCTTCATAAAAGAGCAGGACTCCCAGTGGTATCAACTGAACATGGCATAAAAAGATTCAATGAGACTAGATGCATACCTTCAGATCGAGGCTGGGCAAATCAATCTAGTAGGAGGAAAGGGGTCCCAAGAACAGGCAAAAGAGTCAGAGATACACTTCCCCACCCACTCTTAGGGGTCTCACAAACACTCCAAACTAAAGAACCACAGCATGTATATAGAGGACCTAGACCCACACAGGATTTGTGATCTTTGCTTCAGTCTCTCTCTGAGCTCCTGTGACCTCTACCTAGTTGATTCTAGGGGCAGGGATCTCCTGGTGCCCTCCACTCCTTGCCCTCCTACAGTCTTTTCTCCCTCTCTTCCACAGGGTTCAGAAAGCTCTGCCTAATGTTTGGGTGTGGATCCCTAGATCTGTTCTCATCAGCTGATGGAGGAAGTCTCTCTAATGATGATTGGGCTAGGCATATCTATGAGTATTATTAAGAATCATTTCATTGACTTTTTTTTTGACAGTATTTGTTCTATCTTAAGTTTCTGCAGCATCCAGGTTAATTTCATGTGAAATAAATGTACCTATTGCTCCATGAACTGTAATGAATAAAATGTTAACATACAGTAAAAATATTAGAGAAACAAAGATGAATATGTTAAACATTTTTTAGAATATCTAAGCCATCTCATATTTCTTTGTAAAGAATAAATTTTTAATATAAATACCAAATATAAATAAGAGATTCTATGACCAATGGTCAATACTTATGAGGATAAAATATTCTGTTCTTCCTCTAGAATATCATCAGATATAGTTAAAATAATAACATGAAACTTTGTATCAAGGATTTCATGACTGTTTTTCCAGGGTTTTATGGGATAAATAAGCTCGCATATATATGGTCCTAAACTTGCAAGGAGAAGATTTTGTTTTAAGATTTAAATTATGTTGCACAGATGCTCCTGTGCACACAAGCTTGTTCTTGTAACTTTACGTTATTTTTCAGTCTCAGAGTTAGTATAGAATCAAGGTAGGCAATTGATCACATTATAGACATTTTTCCAAGTCAAAAGCCTTTTTTTTTCCTTAGCTCCCTAATATGAAAATGGTTTACAAATAATTCTCTAAAATGATGTATAATATTTGCACTATAAAGTTTCAATTATTTTGGAACTAAAATAACCCTTTTCTTCAAATACTAAATTTGATCACTTTAAGTGTACATAGTTCCTAGATGAATCCACAGTGTATGAGTTTCAAAAGAAATATGTCCTATGTAACTCTTTGTTTAACTCATGTCCATTGCCTTAGGTCTACAGGACCTGGACTGTATCTGTGGTTTTCTAAATGAGAGGAAATCAGGCACAAGCCATGTAAACAACTTACCGTGGAGGCTTTTAATAATGGGGCCTGAGCAAAAAATCCAGGCTGAGAAGCCAGGATTTTCTCCACAATGCCTTAGAGCCAACTTGAAAAGTATTTTTAGTATTTCTACTCACTCCATGTCATTTAGAGCCAAAAATATGATTTATATACAGCAATAAAATAATGTATTATACAGAGAGAGAACGGAGCTTAGAAGCTTTTGGAGAAAGAAGCAAAATCTCTAAACTTGACCTCATTGTTTGAGTTTCATTCCAGGAAACCTCTATTTGCTTTTATTTCCCTAAGTATGCTCACAATGCCCTAACAGCATTATCTTTTCTATGGTACATATTTGTTCTGAAGTTTCTTGGACAGCCTCAAAGCAATGGTTTTACAAGCCTCAGTTCTTAGGAACAGGGATGCCTGCTCAAGATTCAGGCTTTTGTGATGCACAGAATTCCCTTTATACTGTCCAAAGCTGTCTTTCATAGGGTTGATGGATTCCATGATGAAGACTGGACAAGGAGTCTTCAAGGAAGCACTTAATCAGCTCCTGCCCCGCATTTTACAGAGAGCATTCTAGATGCTTTGATTCAGATTATCAACCAAATCAGGTTTGAGGCTCCTCCTCCAACTCTGTCCTTTTTGTCTGCACCACATTACTGGTGTGAGCTACAAAGCAAGATGTTCAAGGGTAGTTTGTGACATGTGTGTATGATCTTGGATCCAATGACGGAGCCTCCATAGTTGTGTGCAAGCAGACATGGTTTTGTGTGTCACTGAATGCATAAGACAGGGGGAGTTCTCCTCCTCTGCCATCTGCCCATAGCTTATCAAGTCTCATCAGCACTGCCTGGATCCTCCTCCTCTGTGTCCTGGCAAGGCCACATGGCCAGGGCCAAGTGATCAAAGAGCAGGGCTCCCCTTACTCAGAGATCCACTTGTATACTGAGCTGCCAATCAGCTACATCTGAGCTGGGGGTCCAGGTCCTCTCTATGCATAGTCCTTGGTTGATGCATCAGTCTCTGCAGAACCCCCTGAGCTCAGTTTTTTTTTTTACATTTTTTATTTTTATTTGTTATTTATTACAATTTATGTACTTTGTATCTTGGCTGTGGTCCCCTCCCTCATCTCCTCCCAAGCCCCTCCCCTAGTTCACTGATTTGGGAGAATCTCCTCCCCTTTTATCCTGACCCTATCCTATCAGGTCTTATCAGGACTGGCTTCATTGTCTTCCTCTGTGGCCTGGCAAGACTGTATCCTCCAGGGAGAGGTAATCAGAGAACCAGACACTGAGTTCATGCCAGAGACAGTCCTTACTCCCCTTACTAGAGACCCCATTTGGAGACTGAGTCCATGGGCTACATGTGAGCTTTGTTGGTCTTCTTATGGGGCTCCAGTCCCATCCCCCACACCTATCTTCCCTAAGACTCCCTGAGTTCTGCCCAAAGTTTGGCTGTGAGGTCTTGGCCTCTGCTTCAATCCAATACTGGGTGGAACCTTTCAGAGGACCCTGGGATAAGGGGAAAGAGGAAAGGAATGGGAGAAGTTGAGGTAGGGGTCTTTAATTGGGATATATAATGAATTAATTGTAAAATTAAAATAAAATAATCAAAGAGGATGTATAAGGTAGTTGGTTCAAATGTTGATCAGCTTGAATTTTTGAGTATTGAGATATATAGTAAGAAATATGTGAGTCTCTTTTTTTAATTTTAAGTTTTTTTTTTATATTAATCACAGGTTATTTACTTTGTATCCTAGCCATAGCCCCCTTCCTTATTCCCTCCCAATCCCACCCTCCCTCCCTCATCTCCTCCCTGCCCCTTTCCAAGTCCACTGCTATTGGAGGTCCTCCTCCCCTTCCATTTGACCCTAGCTTATCAGGTATCTTCAGGACTGGTTGTCATGTCCTCCTCTGTGGCCTAGCAAGACTGTTCCTCTCTCAGGGAGGGGGAGGGGAGAGGAGGTAAAGGAGCCAGTAGTTGAGTTCATGTCAGAAGTAGTTCCTGTTCCCCTTACTAGGGAAATCCACTTGGTTACTGAGCTACCATGGGCTACATCCGAGTAGGGGTTCTAGGTTATATCCATACATGGTCCTTGGTTGGAGAAACAGTGTCATAGAGGACCCCCGTGCCCTGATATATTTTGTCCTTGTGGAGCTCCTGTCCTGATGAGCCTCTTTTTAAGCTCTGTCTGGTATGCTAAAAAAATGTAGGATAACAGCCCTCTGAGTAGAAGAACATTTGGATGATAACTTGACTAGTCTCCTAAGTTGAAACAAACAGCTTTCACAGTGTTCTGCTTTTTGGTAGAGAAATAAAAATTCTGATAATTTTCTTATTTCAATTTTCTTCAGTTTGATGCACTACTTAACCTAAAGCATAGAAATAAGTGCCTTCTCCAAATATGAGCAATTAGTGGATCTTTCTCTCTGGTTGGCTTAAGAAATTTTTTTTTTCACTGTGTAGTATTTAAATTCATTTTATTATTTTATATGTATGTGCGTTTTGCTTGCATGTGTGTCTGATTACTACATGAGAGTTTAGTAACTTTGAAGATCAGAAGAAGCAAGAAGAGGCTACCAGATACCCTGGAGAGTTACAGACAATTGTAAGTTGCCTTGTTGGTGCTGGAAGTTGAATCCAGGTCCTCTAGAAGAGCAACCAGTGCTCTTAACCACTCAGCCATCTCTCAAGCCCATTATGCACCTTCTAGTGAACATTAAACATAGAAAAAAGTTAAAGCTTATTTCTTTTAGAATTGATTAATAGTACTGTAAAACCGAATGTTAACTGATAGAGTCTGGAAAGTGGGAGTCGTTACTTCCAGGTATGTATCTACTGGAGACATCCAATAAATTGTTCCAATACAATGTTCACACTGATTGTTTTGATTAAAGTAAATGGGTAAAACCAAAAGTTTATACAGAAAGGGAAGTGGAGAATGACTTAATCAAAACACATCATACACATTTATGTACTTGTCAAAAAACTCGTCAAATTAATATTTAAATATTAAAATTTAAATACAAGTTTATTAAATATATCTTCATCTGTGACTGTACAGGAAGATCACAGTGCATTTGTTAGCTTTTTGAAATTATTATCATCAGTGTGACAAATACCTCAGAAAAGTAACTGAGGGGGAAGAGAATTATTCAGGCTCTTGTTTTCAGAGATTTAAACTCATCTATCCACTGGCTTCACTCTTTTGGCAAAACCATCACAGTTTTGAGGTGGCTTACCTCCCAGTGGCTTGGAAGCAAAGAGGATAAAAACCACTGTCCTAATGATTTTTTTTCTCTCTTTCCCTTTAATCCACCCAGGTTCTCAGCCTGCAGAATGGAGCCAGACAATTTCAGGCTGTTTCTTACCTCCTTAGTTAATGATTTCTGGACACCCCCCCACACACACACATACACCAGTGATGAGTTTTACTAATCTCCTCTGTGTTTTTCTATCCAGCCAAGTTGAATTTAGTATTAACCACCACAGTTAATAAAGCATACCAGCTAGCCATGTGAATAGATCGAAGACAGAGCTACAATGCGATCAGAGTGAGAAATAGTGAGGAAAGGAGCAGGCAATTGTTAGGCACTCAAGTGAGGTTACATTGAGTAGCCCTTCCAAATCCATTTTGGTCTTAAGCAAAGAGTATAGCAGATGCTTGGGCAAAAGATCCAAGAAAAACAAAGAAAAAGAAAAATGTTCCTGATGAGATGGGAAGTCCTGTGAAATGATTCAAATGTGAAGAACAAGTAGATTTTAGGAAACTAAGAGACCAAGTGAGGGGAATGTTGAGAAACCAAAAGAAGAGGGAAATTAAAACTCCCTAGTTAACATCTGGGGTATTATGAATGACGTAAATGTTTAAGGGAATATGGCAGATGAAGACTGTGTGTGTGTGTGTGTGTGTGTGTGTGTGTGTGTGTGTGTAATGTATATGCCTGTGACAGAGGAGTAGGGAAAGAAATGTAGAGAAAGAGAGAGGGAGGAAGCAGAGAGGAAGAAAGAGAGATTTTGAATTGTGTGTGTATTTCATTTCCTATATGTTGTTGTAGTGTATCTGCTTATATGGGGTAAGAGCCTTGATGCTATATATTTTCAACAACTTCATATATATATGTTTTCACATATATATATATATATATAAAACATGTATATATATATATGTATATATATATATACATATATATATATGTTTTATATATATATAAAGCTCCAACCCAAGGGAGCTTTAAAATGCAAGCACAAATTAAAAGGAAATACTTTATCTTTTTAAATCTCACACAGCAATGTTAAATACTAGCAAGAAAATCTGCTTTTTTATATTTCCTTGTAACTTTCATCCAAAAAAATTTAAATAAACTTTCTTTTTCTGTCATTTTGGAATTTCTTTATAGGAGAATATAAATCTTATTTCATGGAAGACCTCTACATTGAAATAAGATTGCCCCTAGGAGACTATATCATTAATCAGTGTCAGGCATTGAGGTGTTAAATAACATTTTAAACATAATGTTTAGATTTTAGACTTATATGACAACTCATTTTGATTTGACAGAAAACTTGCTCAGTTTTACATATGGAATTTAAACTTGGAATTTTTATTTAAATTGGGGATAAAGTTAAGACATGGATTCTTCAGTTTTGTACTTCCCTTCCAACATATCATATGTTTGAGATATGACCCAGGAAATTAGTCCTGTTTCTCAACCATACAAGGCATATCAGCAGATAACAAACGAAAGAACTTAGCAGTCAAGAGAAAATGGTTTGACAAATGTAAATTTCTTGTAAAGTCAGCTAAAATTGCAAAATTAAAAGAAAAAAAACTCACAGGTTGATTCTATCATTTATTTATATGTTATTCATACATATATGTATATATGTGTATATATATGTATTCATTCACACACACACAAACACAAATACACAACAAAGAAGAACTGGGCCGCTGCTGAAGACCAAAGTCTGAGGACATTCCCCCAAATATACGGAGTAATATAAACTTAAAATTTGGAATATGTTTTTTTGGAAGAAGTGTTATCAAACAAAAGATAAGAGCAGTAAACTCAAACAACCCAGGGACACATTTATAAAGAAAACATTACAGAAAAGCAGCTTTTTAAAAGTAGTTGGTGGGGCAGATCCAAGATGGCGACACCAGGACGACTCATTCTGACCAGCAGCACCGCAGGATCAGCACAGTGACCAGCAGTCAGAACTCTTGGCCCTAAAACACAAGCAATTGTGTTTCGAAGGTGAGAGGATATCCCATGGTGGGGGATTCAATCAGCTTCAACTCACCCAGCTAAACTGCAGAAGAGGCCCTGATTCCACAGAGGCTTGGTCACCAGTCCAGAGCCATGCATTAGCATGCTCTGATCACTTTCTCAGACTGAACTGTGGGCACCACAACTCAGAAACTGGGATTTCCAATGGAAATATAATCCCATGGTATAGGAAATGATCGGGACCAACCTTAGGTCACCCAGACAATCCCTGGAAAAGACCTGGGGTTTCATGCACATCCAACATCCAGCCCAGAGCCATGCCGGGCACACAGGCACCAACACAGAGTCCTGCCTGCCCACCTGATTCGCTACCCAGAAAGAACTGTGGGCCCCAGGGCACCAGAGACTGAGTTTCTCTGTTGGGTACAAACCCACAGGGAGGGGAGAACTCAGCTGATACCACCACCTCAGAAGGTCTCGGGAAAATTACGCAATTTCAGCATATGCCCAGGCATCTAATTGCCAGAAAGGCAGAGCCACACGCCTTTGTGCCTGCGGTGCTACTCGCCATCCCAGACAGAATGGCAGTCCCCAAAGCATAGTCTGGGTGTCCATGTCAGGAGGAAATCCCACAGCAGGGGATCATCAGGTCCAACACTGAGGACACCCAGCTCCAGAAGACTTTCTGGATTCACGCAGGCTCTAGGCTCTAGCCTTCTACTGCAGCCATGAGTGCCATGCTCACCTGCCATTGTTGAGTGCCTTTAGGGCACTGGGGGACACAGCTGCATCCTCAGACCTACAAAAGCCTGAGAGCCATTACAGCAGCCCTCAGATACTGCGCCAAGGATCAACCAGTTATCCCTAGCTAAACTGACAAAACTGTGGAACTCCCTGGTTCTTAAAGAGGGCTGCACCCAACAATTACACCTTAAGAGCAACAGCTGCAGTTCACTAAATTCAGAGCAAGAAACCCAGCAGCAAGCAACCATCACCAGGACCTCTCCTTATGACAGGAGAGCCTTCCTGAACATGACAGTTACCACACAGGTCTATATGCCTGAAGTGAACTGTGACAGTTCCTGAGAAGAACCACCACTCAGTTGACCATACCCAAAAAACTAAGGAGATCTCCTTCAGAACCCCATCAAGTGGATTCTTCCAACCCCAGAACCTAGCAGACACCAGAAATTAACAGACAACCAACACCTGAGAAAAAGAGATGGGTAGAGGCCAGCAAAAAAGCACAACCAACAAAAGGCAAAGCAATATAGCATCCCCAGAACCCAGTTATCCAGGGGCAAGTAGCCCTGGACACCATAACATAAATGAAATTCAAGAAGATGACCTTACATCTATGATTATGAAGAAGTTAATGGGGGAAGAAAATAAAATGCATAAAGAATTAGGGGAAGATATAATAAAACAGATTATGGCCATTCAACCATCCATAAAGAAATACGGAAGACGCAGCCAAACAGTTTGTTGCTTTCAGAGAGGAAATGATCAAATCACTGAAAGAAATAAAAGAAACAGAGGAATGTTCAAAGAAACAGGCAAAGGAATTGAAGGAAAAACAGGAAAATATAGTCAGACAGGTGAAGGAAATCAACAAAACAGTTCAAGATCTGAAGATAGAATTGGAAAAATTAAAAAAAAAAAGAAATGGAGGAAATCATGGAGAGGAAGAACCTAGGAAAGAAAACAGGAACTGAAGAAGTAAGCATAACCAACAGACTACAAGAGATGGAAGAAAGAATCTCAGATGTGGAAGATACAATGGAAGAAATTGATGTATCCATTGAAGAAAATAATAAATCTAATATAAAATATTCCTGACACAAACCATCCAAAAATCCAAGACAACATAAAAACCTAAGAATAATAGGAATAGAGGAAAAAGAAGCTTCTCTCCTCCTAGGCCCAGAAAATATTTTCAACAAAATCATAGAAAAAGTTTCCCCAACTTAAAGGAGAGGCCTATAAGAATACAAGAGGTCTACAGAACACCCAATAAATTAGACCAGAAAAGAAAATCTTTCTGCCACATAATAATCAAAATAGTAAGTATACAGAAGAAAGAACAAATACTAAAAGCTGCAAGGGAAAAAGGCCAAGTAACATATAATGGCAAAACCATCAGAATCACACCTGACTTTTCAACAGAAACTATGAAAACCAGAAGGGCCTGGACGGATCATGCAGACCCTAAGAGAACACAGATGTGAGCCTAGACTACTATACCCAGCAAAACTCTCAGTCCTCATAGATGGAGAAAACAAGATATTCAATAACAAAAACAAATTTCGATAATACCTACACCCAAATCCAGTGTTACAGAAGATACTAGAAGGAAAAATACAATCCAAGAAAACTAGCTACTTTCAAGAAAACACAGAAAATAAATAACCTCACTACAGCAAAACAAAAAGTAGCCAAACACACAAACACACTACCACAGCCAACATCAACATCAAACAACTACTGGTCATTAATCTCCCTCAATATCAACGGACTCAATTCTCCAATAAATTCATTTAGACACAGACTAACAGAATGGATGCATAAATAAGAACCAGCAATCTGTTGCATACAAGAAACACACCTAAGTCACAAAGATAGATAGGAATTGAGAGTAAAGGGCTGGAAGACCATTTTCCAAGCAAATGGACCCAAGAAGCAAGCAGGAGTAGCCATTCTAATGTCTAGTAAAATAGACTTTCAAGCACAATTAATCCAAAGAGATAGAGAAGGACACTTCGTACTCATCAAGGGAAAAATCCAACAGGAAGATATCACAATCCTGAATATCTATGCCCCAAATGCAAGGGCACCCACATTTGTAAAAGGAACTTTAATAAAACTTAAACCACACATAGACCCCCACAGGTTAATAGTGGGAGACTTTGACACCCCACTCTCAACAAAGGACAGGTCAACATAACAGAAATTAAACAAAGAAACAATAACTCTGACAGAGGTCTTGAATCAAATGGACCTCACAGACATCTACAGAATCTTTACCCAAACACAAAAAGAATTTACCTTCTTCTCAGCACCTCATGGAACCTTATACAGTTTGAACCATATAGTTGTTGACAAAGAAAGACTCAACAATAATAATCAAACTCAATACTCCCTTGTATTCTATCTGATCACCATGGACTAAAGCTGGACCCCAATGAAAAAAATAACAAAGGTCCTACACAAACATGGAAACTGAACAACTTACTACTAAATGACAGCTGAGTCAGAGAAGAAATAAAGAAAGAAATTGAAGTCTTCCTAGAATTCAATGAAAATTAAGGCACAACATACCCAAACTCATGGGACACAATGAAAGCAGTGCTAAGAAGAAAGTTCATAGCACTAAGTGCCTTCAAGAAGAAATTCAAAACATCTCATTCAATCAACTTAATGGTTCACCTAAAAACCCTAGGAAAAAAAAAAAGAAGCAAACACAACAAGGAGGAGTAGACGGCTGGAAATAATCAAATTCAGAACTAAAATCAATAAATTAGAAACAAATAAAACAATTCAAAGAATCAATTAAACCAAAAGCTGTTTCTTTGAGAAAATCAACAAGACAGACAAACCCTTAGCCAAACTAACTAAAAGGCAGAGAGACACTATCCAAATCAACAAAATCAGAAACAAAAAGGGGGACATAACCACAGACCCTGAGGAAACTGAAATACTCAAATGGTCTTACTTCAAAAGTCTATATGCCACAAAATTTGAAAATCTAAATGAAATGGACAATTTTCTTGACCGATTCCACATGCCAAAGCTGAATCAAGACCAAGTAAATCCATTAAATAGTCCTATATCTCCTAAGGAAATAGAAGCTGTCATCAAAAGTCTCCCATGCAAAAAAATCCCAGGGCCAGATGGTTTCAGTGCAGAATTCTACCAGACCTTCAAAGAAGAGCTAACACCAATACTCTTCAAACTATTCCACAAAATAGAAACAGAAGGAACACTACCAAACTCATTTTATGAAGGCATAGTCACCTTGGTATCTAAACCTCACAAAGACCCAACAAAGAAAGAGAATTTCAGGCCAGTCTTCCTCATGAACATTGATGCAAAAATAGTCAACAAAATATTCCAAACTGAATCCAAGAACACATCAAAGATATCCACTACGACCAAGCAGGCTTCATCCTAAGCATGCAGAGGTGGTTCAATATACGGAAATCCATCAATGTGATCCACCGCATAAAGAAACTGAAGGAGAAAAACCATATGATCATCTCCTTAGATGCTGAAAAAGCATTTGACATAATCCAACACCCATTCATGTTTAAAGTCTTGGAGAGATCAGAGATACAAGGAACATATTTAAACAGAGTAAAGGCAATATATAGCAAGCCTGTAGCCAATATCAAACACAATTGAAAGAAACTTAAATCAATCCCATTGAAATCAGGGACAAGGCAAGGCTGCCCACTCTCTCCATATCACTTTAACATAGTTCTTGAAGTCCTTGCTAGAGCAATAAGACAATTAAAGGAGATGAAGGGGATACAAACTGGAAAGGAAGAAATCAAAGTATCACCATTTGCAGATGATATAGTATACCTGAGTGACCATACAAAAATTCTACCAGGGAACTCCTACAGCTGACTAACACCTTCAGCAAGGTGGCTGGATACAAAATTAACTCAAAAAAAATCAGTAGCCCTCTTGTATACAAAAGACAAAAGGGCCAAGAAAGAAATTAGGGAAACAACAGCCTTCACAATAGCCACAAAGGACATAAAGTACCTTGGTGTGAACCTAACCAAGCAAGTCAAAGACTTGTATGAAAAAAATTTCCAGTCTCTGAAGAAAGAATTAGAAGAAGGTATCAGAAGATGGAAAGATCTCCCATGCTCATGGCTTGGCAGGATTAATATAGTAAAAATGGCCATCTCACCAAAAGCAGTCTACAGATTCAATGCAATTCCCATCAAATTACCAACACAATTCTTTACAGAACTTGAAAGAAAAATTCTCAACCTTCATATGGAACAACAATAAATCCAGAATTGCTAACACAATCCTCTACAATAAAAGATCTTCTGGAGGTATCTCCATCCTTGAGCTCAAGCTGTACTATAGTACAATAATACTAAAAACTGCATGGTACTGGCATAAAAACTGACTGGTGGATCAATGGAATCGAATAGAAGACCCTGACATAAATCCACATACTTGTGGACACCTGATTTTTGACAAAGATGCCCAAACAATTCAATGGAAAAAAGACAGCCTCTTCAACAAATGGTGCTGGTCTAACTGGATGTCTACATGTAGAAAAATGCAAATAGATCCATACTTATCACTCTGCACAAAATTAAAGTCCAAGTGGATCAAAGACCTTAAGATAAAACCAGACACACTAATCTGCTTAGAAGAAAAAGTGGGGAAGAGCCTTGAACTCATTGGCACAGGAGACAACTTCCTGAACAGAACAGCAACAGCACAGGCTCTAAGAGCAACAATCAATAAATGGGACCTCATGAAACTGAAAAGCTTCTGTAAAGCAAAGGACACTGTCATCAGAACAAAATGACAGCCTACAGATTGGGAAAGGATCTTCACCATCCTTATATCTGACAGAGGGCTAATATCTAGTATATATAAATAACTCAAGAAGTTAAACAGCAACAAATCAAGTAATCCAATTAAAAAATGGGGTATGGAGCTAAACAGAGAATTCTCAATAGAGGAATACCGAATGGCGAATGGCAGAGAATACTTAAAGAAATGTTCAACATCATTAGTCATAAGGGAAATGAAAATCAAAATGAACCTAAGATTTCACCTTACACCCATCAGAATGGCTTAGATCAAAAACTCAAGAGACAACACATGTTGGAGAAGTTGTGGAGAAAGGGGAACCCTCCTCCACTGCTGGTGGGAATGTAAACTGTACCATCACTTTGGAAATCAATCTGGCGCTTTCTCAGACAACTAGGAATAGCGCTTCCTCAAGATCAAGCTATACCATTCGTAGGCATATACCCAAAAAGAGGCTCAAGTACACAATAAGGACATTAACTCAACCATGTTTGTAGTAGTTTTATTTGTAATAGCCAGAAGCTGGACACAACCCAGATGTCCCTCAATGGAGGAATGGATACAGAAAGTATGGTATATCTACACAATGGAATATTACTCAGCAATAAAAAACAAGGATATCATGAAATTTGCAGGTAAATGGTGGGATCTGGAAAAGATCATCCTGAGTGAGCTATCCCAGAACCAGAAAGGTGCACACAGTATATACTCACTCATATAGACATATAATATAGGATAGGGCTACTAAAATCTGTACACCTAAAGAAACTTATCAAGAGGGAGGACTCTTGCTAAAATGCTCAATCTCTATCCAGAAAGGCAAAGAGGATAGGACATCAGAAGAAGGAGAAAAGAGGGAACAAGTCAGGAGTCTGCCACAGAGGACCTCTGAAAGGCTCTGTCCTGCAGATTATCAGAGCAGATGCTGAGACTTATGGCCAACCATTGGGCAGAGTGCAGGGAATTTTATGAAAAAAGGGGGAAACAGTAAGATCTAGAGAAGACAGAAACTCCGCAAGTAGAGCAACAGAACCAAAAAATCTGAGCACAAGGGTCTATCCTGAGAGTGTTTCTCCAACCAAGGGCCATGCATGGAGATAACCTAGGACTCCTGCACAGATGTAGCCCATGGCAGTTCAGTATCCAAGTTGTTTCCATAGTAATAGGAATAGGGATTGTCTCTGACATGAACTGATCATCTTGCTCTTTAATCACCTCCCCCTTAAGGGGGAGCAGCCTTACCAGGCCACAGAAGAAGACAATGCAGCCACTCCTGAGGAGACCTAATAGACTAGGATCAGAAGGAAGGAAAAGAAGACCTCCCCTATCAGTGGACTTGGGGAGGGGCATGCATGCAGAGGGGGATTGAAGGGAGGGATTGGGATGGGAGGAGAGAGGGAACCACATGGAGGAAACAAAGTGAATAAAGTGTCCTTAATAAAGAATTTAAAAAAAAATAAAATATATTTTTTAAAAAGCTGAAAAAAAATAAAAACATTTCAGTGGTCTACTTAAAAAAAAAAAGTAGTAGGTGAACTCGATGGCCATGTAAGAAAATAGAAAAGCTTGCTCTTTTGTTCCAAAAGTAATTATGAAGGAGAAACATTAAACCATAAGACTTTTAGATGACACAGATCATTATATTTAGTAGAGCTGAGAAAGATATGTTCTTAGGACATCAAAAACAGTACCTATAAAAGGAAACTGTTAAATCATGCTTTATTCAATTTATGCAAGCACAAAAATTCTCACTCACTGCTTATAGGTATATTAATTAAGGAAACACTAAATGTCATTGCTCCCCTAATTTTCATCTCTGAATATTCAACCACAAAATTATTTAAGAGCGAAAAGTCTCAACTTGTAGAAATTAATACCTTAAATAACTGTGTAATATTTTGAACCTTAAGTCTTTTATTTTTCTTTAAATATATATGCATATATTTTCAATTTATTTTTATCATATCTACACCTCATTCTTTTAGGTCTTTAGGAGTTTCCAAAGTCTATTGTTTTCAGAGTGAAACATCTTAGAAGTGGGGACTAATGGGTTCTGTCAAGTAACTCTCGAGGGTAGTTTTGAAGAAGGTTATGGGACCCTCATGCTTTTCTTCCCCTCTCTTTTGGAAATTGATGGTTTTGCTCCATCATTAATGATGTCATGATGTATTGCTTTTACATACTCCCCCAAACTGCATGACCAACCGAAACATGAACTGGACCTCCAATGTTAGGCGCTCAGATTTTTTTTTTTTTTTTTTTTTTTTTTAGTGAGTTCATAGCTCAGATATTGGTATAAGAACAAAAAGCTGACCAACAAAAATTGTGTATGTTGATTTCCCTGGAACACATTTGAAAATAATACTTTGCCAAAACACTAACGAAGGCTGGATAAATTCTGTATTGCAAACAGCCCAAAAGCAGAATAAGAAAATATCCAGCAGAATTTACTTCCACTCCTGTTTTATTTTTTAATTCTCTCTTTTCTTTCTTTTTTTTAAAGATTATTTCAACCCTTTAAAAAAAAAAAAAAAAAGCACACATAGTTCTGGCTGCTGCATTTTATCCTTAGCTTTTGTCTGGATTGAAGTCAAAACAAATTTTTCAATTACTGTCCTTCAAAATGATGCCAGAGTGCTGTGGTTTATGCCAAAATAAAGAAAAACAGGGCGCAACATTTTTAGTTTGGGGTGATAAAGCAATAATATAATATATTAATATTTTCCCTTCTGCATTCAAATGTGTGAGCTGGGAGAGCTGGCTTCTCTGTTGTTTGGGTTCAGTTACTGAAGGAGAAAGTGCTAGAAATAGTCTCATAAGCTGAGGGTTAGACTAAGAAAGTAGTGAAGAAAAAGTCTTAGTAAACCTCTTACTTATGGTTTCTCAGTCTAAGCTTTTACCGTTTTATGATGTTGAATTTCCTTAAAATAATCTAAAATACTTGGAGAATGGAATGTCTCTAATAATGACTTCTAGAAGTCCTTAACCCTCAGGGTCACAAAATATATGATTTCATATCCAAGGGATGTACATGATGAAAGATTCATAATGAAAACAAATTATTTTATTTAGTTCAATTCCTTGGAGTAAGAACCTTTTAGATTCTGTCTCTAAGAGAAAGAAAGTTTTATGCAATATGTGAAAGGGTTTAATTTTACAGTGATTACCCCACGTTTTTCTTTTGTGTAAAAGGACCCTTCATCTGATTAATAATAATGGAATAGGAGCCAGCTTGTCCCTTGGTTAATCTCCTTTTACATATAAAACAGATCAAAACATCTTCCTCAAGAACTTTGATTGACATGTTCAGATAATAAAGCTAAATTGTAAAAATAAGAAAAACTCAATGGAAATTACTTGTCAGGTAAGAAAAAGGTTCAACTCTATTATTGGTGTATAAAAATCTCTTTTTCTGAGATTTTTCCTTCAGTTAGATTACAACTGGAATTTCTTACCTGAATTAACTCTTACGATTCCAAACAAATCTAGTATGTTTGCTCTAGTATGTGATTCGTATTTCTTTTATTTTTAAAGTGTATTTTCATTTTAAAAATCTGCATTATAAAATGCATAAAAATACATATAAGAAATTTTAAATATTTGATTTTATATTGTCACTGACCATCCCACATGCACACTTTAATAACTGAAATTCCAATAACAGTGAGAAAGAACTATCAGGCAACTATCAAGCCTGTAGGTCCTTCCCCTACCTAGTTCTTGTGCTACCTATAAATCATTACTCATTTTCTTCAGATCTGCAGAAAAACATCTACCTTTATATGTTATAGAGAAAACATTTCTCAGCAATGCTATAAGTCCCAGGCACCAGAAAAGCAAATTAGTTACATACAAGTTAGTTTACATTGATTCTTGAGGTATGGTGCTGTTACATGTTATTTTAACCCAATTAAAGGAAAAGTTCTGACTAACAGTGCTCAGCATGAAACAGACTTGCTTTTCCACTTTAATATCAATTATAAATTCATCAGCGATAATGAATTAGCAAGATCACTAGGCTTGAGATTCTCAATGCATTTGAGATCCTTTTGAAATAACAGCCCAAGCTCTAGTAAAAATTTATCTACAGAATGATTGGCAGAGAGAAGCTGATGAATGGGCATTGTTTAACCTAAATTCCATTGATTGTTAAAATGCATTATGTATTGAAGACATAAGTATCCTTAATAATAAAGACAATATTGAGTATATAATTTTCAGCATAAAATTTTGAACTTTCAGTATGTTGTTCCTGAAATATCAAACAACTAATTTCACTTTTTAATAAATATGTGAAGATAGAGCCAAGAATCTGTCTAAATACGACCTATGAAATATTACAGCCACTGATTTTAAAATGATTTTTAAAACTAATATTGGATTATCTGGTTTCTCACACTGTTTTCCTATAACATAACTTCTCATATAATTTAGTTTAAATGAAAGAGCCTCCAAAATCATCCCTCCCAACCTTGACCTACAAAGTAATAGGATATATATTGTTAATGTAAATAACTGTTCAGATTTAATTATTTTAACTGTGTTGTTTGTTTACTTGTACTTAGACATTCAATATTCCAATCAGGCTGTATTTCTAAAGATTGTGTTTCTAAGTGATTTCCTACAGAAACATGGTGATCTTGTCTATAATATCCCAAACCTGATAATAATTCTGAGATATAATACCTATTACCAATGAGCCTTTTGAAGGCATATTATTTCATGAAGTTTTAATTTTCCTATATTAGGTTCTTTTAACTACTCATATAGAAATCTCTGCTTTAGGGTGAAAGAATATTATTGAATACGTCTAATTCATAGCCATAAGGCACTTAATTAATTTAAGAACTAAATGCTCTGGGGAGGAATATAAATTATTTATGATATATGTGCCAACTAACCAAGATTTGATGTGAAAGCTGATTACAAGACAGTTTTCTAGCAGCACTTCTTTTTCCAAGCATGATGGACATCTTTTGCTCTCCCTAAAGCCTTGTGTCCATCTTATATAATATGCCAGCAGCATATTCAACAGGTTGTTATAACATATGATATATATTTACAAATATTCAAAGTGAATTTATTGCATATACATACACACACACACACATGAGTTCATGAATTAATGAGCCAGCTGCAATCATACTTTATTGAGATTAGTAGGCATTTCTCTCCTAATCATTCTCAGTATTAGTGACTCATATTTCTTCACTTCTAAGCATCTATTTTTCCAAGCATCAGTCTTGGTTTTGGTGATTGAACAGGGCAAGAAGGAGGACACTGATAGGAAATATCCTGGCCATAGGATATTTTTTGCTTCTTCCGATGTCTTTTCTGCAGGCTTCAGTCTTTCACTGAACTTTGTTCTGTTTGAGACTATGTGTGTTCATTCACTTCCATTCATTCTATCATGTTTCTCGTTGCTAGCTCTTTAAATCCCTCTTCTCAAAAGATAAACAGTAAGAGAGAGAAGAGGCAGGCAGGGGTGGGGGATGGGGGTTTGGGACCACTCACCAAAGCCAAAACACTTAAAATTGAGGAAAATTAGGAAGCTAAATAAAAAGGAAAATTTGGGCAAGGAGTAAGCATAAAGTTGAAGATATTTTGAATACAGTACTCTCTCCTTATGAGAAATGACTGTGAGTTTGCTCCAAGCTTCTAAACAACCACAGGACTGAAGAAGTCTTCAAAGCATACTTAGAACTTTTATCATGTAGAAGGTTATTCTGAAGAATAAATATAGAGAAAGAATGAGGAGCCTGGAGAAAGAGGAATGGATGGTATTCTTGATATGCCTGCCTTCCCTGTATTCCTCCCAAATAGTCCCCAAATGAGTTCAGGTTAAGTAGTGGCAGAAAGGGTGCTGATCAAAGGCATTTTAGTTCCTATGCTAACTGTATGACCACCTCCATGCTTAACATAAGCTCGACCAATAAATTACTAAACTCAACTTACAGCCAAATCTTATTCTTCAAATTTGGGGAATATAATAATATTTGTTTTTTAGGGCATTAGTTCTTTTCCTTAGTCCTTATACTGAATCTCACCGTCTTGATTTCTGCTTTCTAACTCAGATTACCACTGAGAATATTTATCCTTCCCACTTTTAAGCAAAATAAGATTCTATAACTTCAACTGAGACACCCAGGCTGGCAATGACTGGGTTAGAAATGTGCCAGAATAACAGTGAAATGAAGGGTGACAGCTCTAAATTCCTGCCTCTTCATCCCTGCCCTGTCTGAGCTCCTTTCCTGACTTCCTCTGATGATGAACTGCGGTAAGGAAGCTTAAGCTGGATAAACCCCTTTCCTCACATTTTTTTGTTATTGTTGTTGTTTTTGCTGTTGTTGTGATGTTTTATCACAACTCTAACTTAGACATTACTATACATTGATTATACATAATAATGGGAATTGTTATGATACTTGCATGCACACATATAATATATTTTGACATTACATTCCGCATCTCCCTCCCACTTTTGCTGATCCCCTTCCTCTTCACAATTATTTTTACATCTATGTCTCTCTCCCTCTTTCACACACACACACACACACACACAGAGAGAGAGAGAGAGAGAGAGAGAGAGAGAGAGAGAGAGATCTTAAATTACATAATATAGAAATCCAAAGCAGTAGCAATATCATGATGAGTTAGGCAAAGGCCTTCTTGTGGAGATAGTTTAATGATTATTTGATTTGTCCTGTTATCTGCATGTTTCAAAACAAGAAAAAAAATAGTTTGTAAATGTGAGGAAAATATGGAATAAGTTTAAATATTTATTTTGTACCCATTGAACACAGAGATTAGTGTATTATATTTATTTAGGCAAAGAGGAATATTTTTGAGCCAGGCTTTTGCTGTTATGCCCAGGCTGGCTTTGATCTAATTCTGATTAACGAGGGTTGGTTTATAGTCATACACCAGCCTATGAGCAAAAAATAGGACTTGAATTTCTGTTTTAAGACAAAGAAACTTATAAAGGAAAAAAAAAAAAAAAAGCACTTGCGGTGAGGAATTTGCTGTGGTGATGTTACAATATTATAATAGTTATTTGGAACCTGAAGGAATGCACCAGTCCTATCCAGCACAGCAATAACAACTGAGCTAGAGTATGATTAAGAGAAAGTATCAGCTAACAATGGCATCATGTTCTAATTTTCGCAAAGCTATCCGACCCGACTTAATATATACGTGATTACAAATGAATAAATGAATAAAAAGTATGATAAATAGAATCATTTAATACAATTTTTATTTTAAATTAGATTTTTTTTCTGTTTATGATTCCTTATTGCTGTTTTCCTTTGCCTTTGCCTTTCAGTCTCAATGCGCTTTGCTAAACTCATGCCCTTCTCACACCTTTGATTAGAGAACCCTGCTACTGCCACGTGATTGATGTTATGAAGAGAAAAACAAGACAAAACATAATCTCTCCAGGAAATTCCCGAACTTTGATCTCTAAGGGTCATAGAGAGCAGCAGTTTGTTGCTTTAGAAAGTGACCTCAGCTCTCCTCTTCCAAACAAACTTTCAGATGTTATCTGTGTATTGACTCTAAAGACCACACTGCTATCCCATAGAGATCAATGGTGTCACATTATATTACACTTTATGTTTTTTTGTGAATGAAACTCACAAGGAAGGGAACATAAACATCATGCAGAAATGATGCAAAGATTCTAGGAGTATTTTGCTTAAAATTTCACACTAACTGTATCAAAATATAATGTCTAATATTTTCTTCAGTTAGATATTCTGGAAACAAAAGTTGCAGAAAAATTCTTCAGTGCTTATAGTTCAGAGAATGTTTTAGGTTATTTTAAAACTTATGGAAAAAAATCTCTGTAATCAATAGTCCACGTAGAAACAATGTTGAAATATATATTTCAAAGTCAATTCATTTAAATTAGTGTAATATGAGAGAGGCAATTCAAGAACTTTACATTCATCCTCATGAAGTTTAGTGACTAAACCAAATCAAAATAGATTCTTGGTCTTAATAGAAAATCTGCAAAGAATTCTATAAGCAGGAAAATAAAAAAAAGATTTTTTATTTTCATCTGTAGTGCAAAATAAATTCACACCAAGGTTTCTGTTCCATTTTCCTCCCAACAGCCCAGATTTAAAGATCTCTGTATGGCCCCACCTGAAAAAGCACATCTGCCCATATAAATTAGAATGACAGCTTCCTATAGACCAAGAGCTAGTTTCCAACCGTATGATGGTACAAACCACGTTCTGAAATTAATGTTAGATTGGAAAGTTAAGAATGGGGTCAGTACCTAACTGTTTAGGTGTGTTATTAGACTCACTGTATAATTTTAATGTATTCTGTTTGTAGTGGATTGTTTTCCCTTTGTGCATTGTAAATCTGTTTCCAATTTAACAACAACGAAACATACCCAGCCTTTAATAAAACCAATTAATTATATTATTATTTGGCATATGAGTTTTCATAATTGGCACTTACCTTAATTATGTGTGTTCAAATAAAATAAGTATAAATTATGTATTCAGTTTGGCATTGTTGTAACAAATATTTGAATGTGATAAAAATGTGCTGATCTAATTTGTATATATTTTGCAAAACATGTGCCTCTGTGTTTGCATGTACATGTATACATACACACACCTATACTGAACTGAATTAAAGTTGAAGCCAGGAAGCAGAAACATAAGGCTTTCTCCAGAAACAGCCACCAGATGTTGCTGCCTGTCTCTCCTCTTACTGCTACTCTTCTGTCATCAATGAGGCACTAAGGAAATAAAACTGGTCAACTGTCACATTCATTAGCAGTACACAGTGACAAAGCTCTGCTCTTCTGTGCCCCGAAACAGTGACTTATGTCTGTGCAAACCTGTGTTGGTGAGAAAAATCTTAAGGCAGGCTGGTTTGAAAATTCAGTGGTGTTTAGACTTAGCAACCTGACTCAACACAATCTAACTGAAATTTAAACAGTAAATTCTATTAAAACCCCTCTCTTTTTTTAAATTAAAAAAACCATCATGCTATGATGCAAATAAGCATTGAAGCACACCTTGAACATCTGTGTTTCGAAGCAGTAACCTGATTTCATCATGTGTTCCCATCTTGCTTTGTTGTCTCCCTTTAAATGAGTTAAGTACAATGTTTTTTCCTGTGTGTTTTGGCATCATCCAGCAGCAAGCAGCATTTTCTAGGTACTGTAATTTCATTTTTTTTTCTCAAAGAATACACACAGATTTGTTGACAATGACTTTCTTATAGAAAGATTTTTCACGTGTTTTTTCCTTGTCAAAATGCCATTTCTCTTTACCTTTGACCCTTTTAGGAATTGAAGCTTTTGATGAGACAAACAGAGCTTTTAAGTATTTGGTATAAGAAACTTATGTTTGTTTTTTTCAAAAACAAAATTCCTAAGAAAGGTGTTTTTAATGTTGATGGCACAATAAAGCATCACTTGTATTGATGATAGGCCATTCTAACTGATTTATAATTAATAATAATATAGGGCTTGATTGACTTCAGGTCTTTACTATGGTAACTTTTCAAAGGCATTCTAGAACTTGGTAGAAAGATGGGTGTCATCGGGACAAGTGTGCTGGAATTGTTCAATAAACTAATGTTAGCTTAATAACAACACTGACTGGAGTGAGGATCAGCCCCAGTATTTCATCAATGTTTGAGAAAATTATGGATTATTTTCAGTTGTCATGTTGAATCTTCCTTTGAATTTGAAGAAATTGTTTATATATACAAATTTTGACATGCAAAAAGGAGAGAAGAGATGTAGAAAATAAGTACAAAGTTTCCACAAAATTGTCACAAAATTTCTCATTTCTATATCCTATCTTTTACCATCTTCCAGAAATGCCATCCAATATTGAATCTCTCCAGGGATTAATCCACTTAATTAGGTCAGAGCCTGTGTGAGATAATCGTATCTGGAAGTGTCCTCATAGTCAAAGCCACTCAGAAACTTGCTTTGTTAATCCCACAAGCATCTTGTAGCCCAACAAAGATGACAACATCATTTATCTCAGACCAGATGTTACCCCATGTTTCTTATTTAAGAGAACGATAGGGAGATTTTGAAGCTAATTCTAGTGTTCTTCTCCACTGAAAGATATGCTAGCCTATTCTAGAGTATTTTTTAATTTTTTGAAATTAAAATATATTTACATCATTTCTTCTTTCCCTTTCCTCCCTCCAACCCCTCTCTTGTATCCTTCCTTCTTTGTGACCTCTGGCCTCTTTCTTGTTCTATTCTATATGTAAAATATATTATAAATATATAAATACAACCAGCTTAACATGTGTAATGTTATGTATACATACATACAGGGGTGACAACTTTGTATTGGATAACCATTTTTGGAACTCTTTCTGGGAAAAACTATTTTGTCCCTTTCTCAGCATTCATTAATTGCCTGTAGTTATTTGCCTAGAACTGAGACCTCGGGAGATTTCCCCCTATCAGGTTATCATGCCTATTAGCTATATCAATATTCAGGTCTTCTTTAAGCATGTTGTAGAGCAATGTTGTTAGACCTGATGCGTGTAGTTTCTCTTACATTTCTAGGAGACACAATATCACAGCAGACAACTTATTTCTGTGGTTCTTGTAGTCTTTCCATATCTTCTTTTTCAATACTTCCTGGTTCTTTGATGTAGAATTTGTGTGACAGATGGATCAGTATAGGTTCCCCCTTTCTATTTCAGACTCAACTGACTACCCAAGTTCTTGCTAGGTACCTCAGGTACAAAGGAACTCCACAAGTAGTTCTCACTGACATGGAAATCTGATTTTTTTTTAATGTGCCAAGTTCTGGAATGACAGGCACTACTCTACATAGTAGCATATTTCTTGGTAACTGTACAGAAAGTAATTTTAGTATTTTCTTGAACAGTTTTGAGCAATAATTAAAATTGTTAAAATTTTAAAAAAAAGAATATCAAGAAGAGAATCTTTCCTTTATTTCAATAGAAATAAATTATTTAAGTTTGGTTCTTACAACCCTAGCAATAAGAAATGAGCTAAGAGACTCACTAGTCTAAATTAGGGATGGGTTACATAGTGAGGCTCTCTCAAACAAAAAAAAAAAAAAAAAGCCAAACCAAAATAGTAACAACAAAGAAGTAAACAGCAACAAAAAAGAGAAACAAATATAAAATTTTGTAGTAAATGTGGATGATTTGGGGGCTGGTTATAACTGGGTTGGTCATTCATTTAATCTGTACTGAGGATGGAGTTTGGAAACATACATAAGATATATCAAGAAGTTTATGTGAACATTTTTGATTAAAAGTAAATCTCACAAAAGAGTTTATACTTTCTTCCATTTTTTATTTATTTCTTCTTTCTCCCCAAGTGATGATGTCAATAATTACTGCACTTAAAAAATCATATAATTATTCATTTACATTGTTTTATAACACACATGTAAAATCTCATAACATTGCCAACATCTATAATTATTAATTACTAGAAATAGATTTTTCATTTATTTGTTCATTTAATGATTGATTTGATTGATTGATTGATTGGTCTTTTGAAACAGAGTGTGTCATCCTATATTCCAGAGTCACAAGAAATCCATGGCTTCAGCCTCTCTACATTAAGATCATAAGTGTGAGCCTCAAATGAAGTATAAAATTCATATTAGGTATAAACAGAGGGTATAAATATCAGAGTCCCAAGAGATAAAAAGAATGCTCCGAGAAAGAGAGAGGGAACACTTAGAGAGGTGCTTGGAGAATGAAGAAGGCTGCTGTGCTGTTCATTAGTTTGCTGGTTAGCTGGAATGCTGGATGTTCTGAGGACTGAATTTGGTATTTCCCAAAGAAGTGGATGACCCTAACAAGCTGGAAGCAGTAAAAAGAATTCTGTCCCCTCTCCCAACGAATCTTCTTTCTCTCCTACCTAATGTTGGGATGTTGGTAGGAGGTCGAGGAGTTAGGGAAACCCACATAAATTAGAGTTAAAAAAAAATAGTGCCAACACATAGTGATGGGTTTCATAATGACATTTTCTTTGAGCACAACATGCACTTTGATCATTCTCAGCACATCGCTCACACTCATTCTCTTATGTTCTCACTTTCCCTTGTCGTACACTCTTTCCTTTTATGAAATAGCCCATTTCTATCTTTTTAGGAACTTTTATTACATGCATTTTTATTTTGCATATGTTATAGTTGAGATTTCTATTGTGTGCTACAGCTCCACTGTAGGCTTAAGTATTTTTTTTTTTTTTTTTTTACCAAACTTACATTATTTAGGGTTCTTGAACACCTTTACCTCCCTTCTAACCCTCAACATTAGGTAAGAGATTAATAGGGGAAAACAGCTGGATAACTCTTTTATCTACTTCTTGCTGATTAGGGTTGACAGGTCCTTAGGGGATTGCCAAACTCAGTTATCAGGCTACCAGCCATCCACTCCAAAGGACAACACCAAGCAGCAACACAAATCTTCACAATTCAGAAGATCGGGACAAGTTAGCAAAAGCCTCAAGACTCAGTTGGACTACCCTGAAAGGTCTTCTGGAGTATTTCTCTCTGTGAAGAGAAGTGTCGAAGCACGAAGATGATGTTGATCCAAAAATCGATGTCTCACTGTCTGTGAGCTTCTATATATCTCCTCCCCTCAGAATCCACCCACAGATGTTCTCAGCTGGCCAAAGTCACACCCCTTGTAGGATAGTGCTAACAGCAAAACATCACATGCCCTCTCACAAGACAGCT
This sequence comes from Psammomys obesus, assembly GCF_907164565.1. Taxonomy (NCBI): domain Eukaryota; kingdom Metazoa; phylum Chordata; class Mammalia; order Rodentia; family Muridae; genus Psammomys; species Psammomys obesus. Next base: position 14,671,952 of record NW_026596147.1, on the reverse strand, counting down.
CTAGCAAATCACATGACTGAATGGAGTCTTCAAAGAAACCAGAAACTTCCACTTGACACCATGATCAAAACCAATTTGGAGACATAAAGGTTTTCTTTGGTTTAAAACCCTCAAGGAGCAGCCCATCACTGAGGGAAGTCAGAACTGGAACTTAAGCAGGAACCTGAAGGCAGGAGTTGATTCAGAAGCCGTGGGGGAATGCTGCTTACTTACTCACACATTGCTCTCTCAGCCTGTTTTCTTATAGAACCCAGAACCACCTATCCATGGCTAGAACATGAACCATACAATGGAAAAAAATAGCATCTTTAACAAATGGTGCTGGTCTAACTGGATGACTACATGTAGAAAAAAGAAAATAGATCTATACTTATCACCCTGCACAAAACTGAAGTCAAAGTAGATCAAAGACCTCAACATAAAACCAGACACATTAAGCAGGTTAGAAAAAAAGTGGGGAATACCCAAGAACTCATTGGTACAGAAGACAACTTCCCGAACAGAACACCACCAGCACAGGCTCTAAGAGCAACAATCAATAAAAGGGAGCTCCTGAAACTGAAAAGCTTCTGTAAAGAAAGCACACAGTCATCAAAACAAAACAACTGCCTACAGATTGGGAAAAAATCTTCACTAACCCTTTTTATGACAGAGGGCTAGTATACAGTATATATAAAGAACTAAAGAAGCTGAAAAGCAGCAAACCAAGATGAAAAACTCGAGTGACAAAACATGCTGGAGAGGCTGTGGAAAAAGGGGAACCCTCCTCCACTGCTGGTGGGAATGTAAACCTGTACAACCACTTTGGAAATCAATCTGGCGCTTTCTCAGAAAACTAGGAATAACGCTTCCTCAAGATCCAGCCATACCACTCCTAGGCATATATCCAAAAGAGGCTCAAGTACACAATAAGGACATTTGCTCAGCCATGTTTGTAGCAGCTTTATCTGTCATAGCCAGAAGCTGGAAACAAGAAGCCCAGAAGCCCTTCAACTGAAGAATGGATGCAGAAATTGTGGTACATCTACACAATGGAGTATTACTCAGCAATGAAAAACAAGGAAATCATGAAATTTGCAGGTAAATGGTGGGACCTGTAGAGGATCATCCTGAGTGAGGTGTCCCAGAAGCAGAAAGACACAAACGGTATATACTCACTCATATAGACATTTAATATAGGATAAACAGATATTAGTATATCTGTACACCTAAAGAAACTAATCTAGAGAGAAGACCCTGTCTAAAATGCTCAATCCCCACCCCGAAAGGCAAAGAGGAAGGATATCAGAAGAAGAAGAAAACAGGAAACAAGCTAGAAACCTGCCACAGAAGGCCTCTTAAAGGCTCTGCTCTGCAGACTATCAAAGCAGATGCTGAGACTTATGGCCAACTGTTGGGCAATGTGCAGGGAATCTTATGTAAGAAGTGGGAAATAGTAAGATCTGGAGAGGACAGGAAATCCACAAGAAAAGCAACAGAAACAGAAATTTGAACACAGGGGTTTTCCCAGAGACTCATGCTAAAACCAAGTACCAGGCATGGAGATAATCTAGAACCCCTGCAAAGATGTAGCTCATGGCAGTTTAGTGTCCAAGTGGATTACATTGTTATGGGAAGAGGAACTGCCTCTGACAAAATCTGATTGGCCTGCTCTTTGCACCCTGAGGGGTGAGCAGCCTTACAAGGCTACAAAAGATGACAATGCAGCCACTCCTGATGAGATCTGATAGACTAAGATCAGAAGGAAGGAGAGGAGGACCTCCCCTATCAGTGGACTTGGGGAGGGGCATGCATGAAGAAGGTGGTGGGAGGGTGAGACCAGGAGGGAAGGAGTGAGGAGCTTATGGGGGATACAAAGTGAATAAAGTGTAATTAATAAAATAAAAAACAAAACATAAAAAAGATATAAATAAATCTTCATGACTTTGTAGTAAATAAATCAATAAATCAATAAATAAATAAATAAATAAATAAATAAATAAATAAATCCATGAGCATGGGAAATCTTTCCATCTTCTGATACCTTCTTCTAATTCTTTTTTCATAGACTGGTAATTTTTTTCATACAAGTCTTTGACTTGCTTGGTAAGGGTTGCACCAGGTTACTTTATGTCCTTTGTGGCTATTGTGAAGGGTGTTGTTTCCCTAATTTCTTTCTCAGCCCTTTTGCCTTTTGTATACAGGAGGGCTACTGATTTCTTTTTGAGTTAATTTTGTATCCAGCCACTTTGCTGAAGGAGTTTATCAGCTGTAGGAGTTCCCTGGTAGAGTTTTTGGGGTCACTCATGTATACTATCATATCATCGGCAAATAGTGATAATAGTAAAAATGGCCATTTTACCAAAAGCAATCTAAGATTCAATGCAATTCCCATCAAATTACCAACACAATTCTTTACAGACCTGGAAAGAAAAATTCTCAATTTCATATGGAATAACAAGAAACCCAGAATTGCTAAAACAATCCTCTATAATAAAAGATCTTCTGGAGGTATCTCCATCCTTGATCTTAAGCTGTACTATAGAGAAACAGTTATAAAAACTGCATGGTACTGGCATAGAAACAGAATGGTGGATCAATGGAACTGAACAGAGGACCCAGAAATAAACTCACACACTTACGGAGACCTGATATTTGACAAAGATGCCAAAACCATACAATGAAGAAAAGATGGCATCTTCAACAAATGGTGCTGGTCCAACTGGATGTCTATATGTAGAAAAATGAAAATAGATCCATACTTATGACCCTGCACAAAACTGAAGTCCAAGTGGATCAAAGACCTCAACATAAAACCAGACACATTAAATCAGTTAGAAAAAAAAAGTGGGGAATACCTTTGAACTCATTGGCACAGGAGACAACTTCCTGAACAGAACAGCAACAGCACAGGCTCTAAGAGCAACAATCAATAAATGGGACCTCATGAAACTGAAAAGCTTCTGTAAAGCAAAGGATACTGTCATCAAAACAAAGCGACTGCCTACAGATTGGGAAAGAATCTTCACCAACCCTTTATCTGACAGAGGACTCATATCCAGTATATATAAAGAACTAAAGAAGATGAAAAGCAGCAATCCAAGTAATCCACTTAAAAAATGGGGGACAGAGCTAAACAGGGAACTCTCTGTAGAGGAATATCGAATGGCAGAGAAGCATTTAAAGAAATGCTCAACCTCATTAGCCATCAGGGAAATGCAAATCAAAACAACCCTGAGATTTCACCTTGCACCCATGAGAATGGCCAAGATCAAAAACTCAGGAGACAGCATATGCTGGAGAGGTTGTGGAGAAAGGGGAACCCTCCTCCACTGCTGGTGGGAATGCAAACTGGTACAACCACTCTGGAAATCAATCTGGCGCTTTCTCAGACAACTAGGAATAACGCTTCCTTAATATCCAGCCATTCCACTCCTAGGCATATATCCAAAAGAGGCTCAAGTACACAATAAAGACATGTGCTCAAACATTTTTGTAGCAGCTTTATTTGTAATAGGCAAAAGCTGGAAACAACCCAGACGCCCCTCAACTGAAGAATGGATGCAGAAATTGTGGTACATCTACACAATAGAGTATTACTCTGTAATGAAAAATAGGGAAATCATGAAATTTGCATGTAAATGGTGGGACCTGGAAAGGATCATCCAGAATAAGCTGTCCCAAAAGCAGAGAGACACACATGGTATATACTCACTCATATAGAAATATAACAGGATAAACCTACTAAAATCTGTCCATGTAAAGAAACTAATCAAGCGAGAGGACCCTGACTAAAATGCTCAATTCCCTTCCCAAAAGGCAAAGAGGATGGACATCAGAAGAAGAAGAAAACAGGAAACAACCTAGGAACCTGCTACAGAGGGCCTCTGAAAGGCTCTACCCTGCAGACTATCAAAGCAGATGCTGAGACTTATGGCCAACTGTTGGGCAACATGCAGGGAATCCTATGTAAGAAGTGGGAAATAGTAAGATCTGAAGAAGACAAGAACCCCACAAGGAGAGCAACAGAAACAGAAAATTTGAACACAGGGAACTTCCCAGAGACTCATACTCCAACCAAGGACTATTCATGGAGATAACCTAGAACCCCTGCATAGATGTAGTCCATGGCAACTTAGTGTCCAAGTGGGTTACATAGTAATGGGAAGAGGGACTGCCTCTGACATAATCTGATTGGCCTGCTCTTTGATCACCTCCCCCTCGGGGGAGAGCAGCCTTACCAGATCACAGAAAATGACAATTCAGCCATTCCTGATGTGATATGATAGACTAAGATCAGAAGGAAGGAGAGGAGGACCTCCACTATCATTGGACTTAAGGAGGGGTATGAGTGAAGAAGGGGGAGGGAGGATGGGACTGGAAGGGGAGGAGGAAAGGGATTATGGGGGGATACAAAGGGAATAAACTGTAATTAATAAAAATAAATAAATTTATTTATAAAAAAGATAAAAAATAAAAAATAAAAAAATCCACACTTATGCCCCCAACTCATCTTTGTTGTAGCACCTTTAAAGTTCCAGGTATTACAATAAGGCATTAGATTTGTTTTTTATTGGCTTATATATGTGCTGAGAGGTAGTGGTTATTTTTATTTTTCTACATAGGCATTTCCATTTTTTCTAGGAGCATTTGTTGAAAAATCTGTCTTTTTCCAATGTGTGTGTTTGAAACCTATGGCAAGAAGGAGGACCCTGGGTCCTCAGTCTTTAGATGCTTAGTCTTCATTCAGAAAGGCAAATGAGATGGACATTGGAAGAGAGAGAAAATGGGGAAGAGGATAGGATCCTATCACAGTTGGCCTCTGAAAGGCTTCACCCAGCAGGGTAAGTAAAACATATGCTGAGATGCATAGCCAAACTTTGGGCAAAGTTCAGGGAATCTTATGAAAGAAGGGGGAGCTAGAAAGACCTAGAGAAAGAGGAGCTCCACAAAGGGAGCAACAGAACCAAAAATTCTGGGCACAGGGGTCTTTTCTGAGACTGATACTCTAACAAGGACCATGCATGGAGATAATTTAGAACCCCTGCACAGAAGTAGCTCAAGGCAGCTCAACCCTCCAAGAGGGTTTTCCAATAATAGGACCAGGGACTATCTCTGACATGAACTTATGGGCTGGCTCTTGGATCACCTCTACCTCAGGGGAGAGCAGCCTTGCTGGGCCACAGAGGAAGACAAAGAAGCCAGTCCTGATAAGACTTGATAGACTATGTTCAGATGGAAGAGGAGGAAATCCTCCACTATCATTGGACTGGGGGAGGGGCATAGGAGAAGAGGGAAGAAAGGTGGGATTGGGAGAGGAGGGGGAATGGGGCTACAGCTGGTATACAACGTGAATAAACTTTAATTTAATAAAATTTTAAAAGTTTAAAAAAGTCAGATAGTTTTAGCTGTGTGCTTTTCATGGGTCCTTAGTTTTATTCCATTAGTCAACTTGTCTGTGTTATGTCAAAAATACTGTTTCAATAATGGCTTTATGGTATGATAAAATACAGTAATTTCAACAGCATTTCATTCTCTGCTCAGGATTATCTTCATTATTTAGGATCTTATGTGCTTCCATATAGAATTTAAGATTGATTTCTAGTCCTGTGCAGAATACCATTGGGATTCTGATGGGGATCACATTCAGTATGTAGATCTCTTTCAGCAATATATCCAGTTTCATAATCCTACCTCTGTTGATTAATGCGTTAATATCTGTGGGGCCATAGTGGTCCAGGATTAATAGGGAAAGGGTGAGGCTTTGGCTCCCTCCCCTCTCCCAACTTGGTGCCAGAAAGTCAGCTGTCTCACTATCAACCCTGGTAAAATTTACTTCCTTAATAGTTATCAGGCCTTATTCCTTCTTTGACCTTAGAAGGTTTTAATTGACCCCTAGTCCCTGAGTATGCTGATGAAGTATCTTCTAAAACCCCTGTTCTAGTCAATTGTACATGGACAAACAAACTTTGCCCCAGAGAGCCTGGTCACCTCAACAGGGGCCCTTATTAGGGGTGAAAAAACCCCTTTCACTCCTAATAAGTTGCACCAGTTCTTTGAAGCTGTTCCCAAATATGTGTATTCTTTGCCTGCCTACACTCATTGTTGACCAAGGTCCTGTATTGAATGTACATGCCCTGGCTATATTTCCCTTTCCCCAGCCAGACCAGTGCTGGCTATATCAAGAGGGAGAAGCTACATGATGTGGCAAATATCTTCTTCAATTTCTTTTTTAAGGGTTTCAAAGTTTTCATTGTAAAGGTCTTTAACTTCTTTTGTCAGACACATTCTTAGGTATTTTTGTTTGTTTGTGCCTGTGGTAAACAAGGTTGCTTTCCAAAATTTTTACTGTTCATTATTGTATATGAATAGTTTTTGTATATTCATCTTATGTTATTCTATTTTTCTGAAACATTTATTAGATCTAATAATTTTCTATCAGAGTCCTGAAGTGCTTTTAACTAGAGGATCATATTTTCTGCAAGTATAAACTATTTTAATTTTTTCTTTTTAATTTTAATTTTTTCCTATTCTTATACCAATGATTTCATTCTCTTTCCTTGTTCTGGATAATGTTCAAGCACTGTATTAAATTATAAGGGTGGACAAAGTAGACACCCTGACTTTCCTGCTATTAAAGGAAATTATTTCACTTTCCCCCCCACTTACTATAAAGTTTCCTGTAGATTTTTACAGATAGAATTTATTGCTTTGAGATAGTTTCATTGTAATCCTAGTTTCTTTGGCATTTTTTATCACAATGCTGAATTTGGTCAAAAGTTTTATGCATCTATTGATATGGTCATGTATTTTCTGACCAGTAGACTGCTGAATTGCATGTTTTGAACTATGCATGTTTAAAGTTGCCTTCATCCTTAGAATTAATCCTAGTTTATGGTGATATATGATCTTTTGTGTGGTTGAATTTAATTTGCAACTCTCTTAACAAGTTTCATATTCATGTGTACCAGAACAATAGGCTTATCTTTCATTCTTCTGAGTTTATCTAGCTTAGTTTAAAGGTTAGTTTCACTTTATAAACAAATTTAAAAACATTTCTTTATTTTCTTTTTCTTTAAGAACTGTATTAGCAGACTATTTTGGAAATTATTTTTATCGTTGTGTTATAAAAATGTATATAAAATAAAATGTAAGAATATATACTCTGAGTATAGCAGAATATAATCATGAATCCTCTCATTGACACTTCTGTTTTGATCAGCCATTTTTGGTTCTACTCTAGGCCTCTAAGCTAAGCTAACCTGCTTCAGGTTTCTGGCCATCCAAGCTTGGACCTCAAGTTAGTCCAGTTGTTGCCTGGCCACTCCCAGCAGCCCTGAACCATATTGCTACAGCATATCTTGCACGCAGGACAGGTTGTGGGTTAAAGGTGTTTTGGCTTGGTTGGTGTCCCAGGGAACATTGAATCTGGGGGGGATTGGAAGTAGCAGGAGGAGGAGAGGAGGGAGAGGAAGCTGCGACTAGGATGTATTATATGATGAGGAAATAATAAAAAGAAAAAAATTTATATAACTTATTTATGCTTCACAACCCTAAAGTGTTAAACTAAAAATACAGAGAAAATCTTCATTCTAATGTATTTAACATGTGTGATCTACAATAAAAGATATTCTCTGCCAAGGAAAGGAAAGTTAAGTTCATCACGGCTCTTTAACTTTATTTAATTTAAGTAACTTTCAGCTCTACTTCAGATCAAACTGTAAAAATGTAAGAAATATGCAAAATGAGGAGGACTAGATTAAGAATTACTGTTATATAGTGCCAATATTTAAGAATTTTGTTCCTTGTGGAACTCCTGTCTTCTCCAGGTTGTCTTAAACCCTCCCCTCCCCCTTTTTTAGTTCCCTGCATTCTGCCAGAGGTTTAGTTATGAGTCTTAATATCTGCTTTGATACACTGCTAGGTAGAGTCTTTCAGAGGCCCTTTGTGGTAGGCTCCTGTCCTGTTACTTGTTTGCTCCTACATCCAATGTCCATCCCATTTGTCTAAGTGAGGATTGATCATCATACCCTGAGTCCTCTTTCTTGTTTATCTTCTTTAGGTGGATAGACAGGAGTTCCAAAAGGACCAAATATATCTGGGCTCAGGGGTCTTTTATGAGACTGTTTCTCCAAACAAGGACCATGTATGGATGTAACTTAGAGCCCCTGCTCAGATGTAGCCCTTGGTAGCTCAGTATCCAAGTGGGTACCCTAATAAGGGGAACAGGGACTGCTTCTGGCATGAACTCGATGGCAGGCTCTTTGACCCCTCCCCCCCACCCCAGGGCAAAGCAGCCTTGCTAGGCCACAGAGGAGGACTTTGCAGCCAGTCCTGAAGACACCTGATAAGCCAGTATCAGATGTAAGGGGAGGTGGTTCTCCCTTATCAGTGGACTTGGAAAGGGGCATGGAGGAGATGAGGGTGGGAGGGTGAGATTGGGAGGGAAAGAGGGAGTGGGATACAGCAGGGATACAAAGTTTACAAACTGTGACTAATATAAAAAAATAAAAATAAAAAAAAGAATTTTGTTATCTTAAGACACTTGTTAGCTTTAACCTATACAAACTCAAACAAAACCGAAAGTAAAATGTTAGTGCCCATTGAAATGAGTAATAGTTTAAATGACTATTATAACTAATTATTATTTACAATTTAAATTCTTTGTTTTTAAGGGGCTTAGAATTTATAATTTAAGATATATCTTGCGCTATAACTTTGTATAATAATAGTCTGCATATTTTGTCCCATTTTGAAACATTGGCAAATAATTTGTTTGTTCAGTTTATACTTCAGAGCAAGATGACCTAGAGTACATCCAAAGTCAACATTTAGTTGGGTTTCTGTTTCTCTCATAAAGAAATTGAGAGTTTAGATTTACATGTTTTCAATTTTTACTCTTTATTAGTACACGGTATACAATTTTCCTGATCATAAAATTAACTGGAAAGAAACTAGAAAACACCAATTAACTGTGCATTAAAATATTGAACTGTAAATTCTACTAAGACTGGAAACCAAACCATGAGGAAAATGGCCAATTTAGAAAGTGTGTGTTCCTGAAGGAAGGAAAACCTCAGACTGAAACACCTACAGGTCATCCAGATCAGTGGCACACACCGCATGGTGGGTGTGCTTACTGGTCTGTCTTGCATAAAACCTTCACTTGTTCCCATGTAGCATAGTGAATCATGTGGACAGATTAATTTTCACCTTCAAGCAGAGTTAGATGTGCGTAAAATTGTTCAGCTTCCAAAATGTTGTGATAGTTAAACACAACATAAATTTAGTCTGGGACTTAACAGTTAGTAGTCTCTGCTTCCAGGATTATCTCCATTATGTCTTTGTTCACTGCCTCATTAGTTGGATTTGTGAATTTCAAGATTCCATCCTGAAAATGAAATGAAACAGAATCCTTATTTCTCATGTACACCCAGTGCCTACCTGAAAAAGAAAGAGAGGACTGTGAGCTTAATTTTCTTGAAGTTAATGTACAACTTAGAAGATGGAATACAGCTTAGAAGATGACAACTTTTTATCACTGAGTTCAGAGTCTCATACACACTGATGCTATTAAGATATGCAACTATCCATTTGTTTATCTATAATGTTATATCAAGTATTACATATTTATATGTAATAATTTTTATATATAATTTTATTTTGATCACAAATATTTTGACACATATGTGGTATATTTTTTTATAAAATGTTGAGAAAATATTATATGCTCCATATAAGTCAATATTTGAAAAATTAAACATGAGATGGTGACAGGAGACAGACTCTGTAGCTATCTATCTACATCTATATCTAAATATGTCTACATATATATATATGTAAAGAAATACTATATATATAATATGTCACTTTACAACATTATTCTCTAAAGGGATGCAGAATGTATTAAATATTATTTTAAGACATTGTAAGGATATTCTGGGAAATATGAACTTCTTTTAAATTTCTCTCAGTTGATTTATTTCTAACATTGAGTCAGAGGGTAGAAGTAAGACTGTATATTTCATGAAATAAAGCCTTTTAGAGAACAGATCTATCCTAAGGCTTTATCTGTATGACACCAATCCAGAGGTTAGAGTCCCTAAAGTGTACTCATATGAAAGCATATCAAATAATTGAGTTTCTGGTCAAAATATAATGATGGCTATTTCTTCTGAGAAGGGTTTTGCTGAAGGCTTATCAATATGTCAAGTACATGAGAGCAGACTGAAAATATAATAGATGCATTCTACACTGAATTCAGTTTTTAGGTGTGAGAATTGTGAACTGTATCAAAAGATCAAAGTGATATATAGCAAACCTAAAAAGAGGAAATTCGATGTGCTAAGTCATTTGTTATCGATCTGTTCTCTTGCTTATGTTTTTAATTTTTTTAAGTTTTAAAGTGATAGCTCTAAGTATTTATGGTAATACATGTAATCTGAACTTACTTTCAGACTTTTAATAAACTAATCTATCTGTCATATTTCCCAAAAGAAAAGAAAGTATGTTTATTTCTTCAGGGACAAATTGAAAAAAAAAAAAAAGGTGATGTATTGCAACTGATATCTCAGCAAATCTACTACCTTTAGAAATAAATCCCTTCAAATAACAACACAGTGTCAGGAACTGAATGAATCACCTCCAAACTCTATTTCTTCCCTCTCCTCCTTGGGACCTCACATAAGTCTCTTGTACTTCCAGGACTTGTCAGTTACATGAACAACTTTTACATGCAATAAAACTTTTTCTGGCCCTTTATTTGACAGGAGATTAATTTTTAGTTTTACTGGTATCTAAGAGATCAGAGAACGCTTGTTAATGTTGATTTCAAATTCTATCTAATCTTAAATTTCTAACAAATGCATTTATCTACTTTAGACCAACTGGTTCGGTTAAATTTCATTAATGACTTTTGTAAAACTTGAAAACTTGTATATTCTTTTACTTAGGCCAAATAAAGTAATGCCATCTTTCTCCTACTAAGCAAATAAAAAATATGTCAATTATGCCTTATTATTCACTAATATACACTTACTTTTCAGTAATTAATGAAGATTAATAAGATAATACAATGATATGGATGAGAAATTTTACATTGGTTATATAAAGAATCTATTGGAAATAAAAACTTATTGTTTATTTTAATGATCAGTTTGTAAATGAACTGTAAATATTTCCTAAATAAATAAATACTCTACAATCACTTAATGATTATTTCAAAAGATTTTCAGAAAAGATGACTATGTTTTCCATCATTAGTAGTTATTATAATGAATCAGTATTTTCAAAATTTTTTTACATTTCTTCCTTCTCTCTCTCTCTCTCTCTCTCTCTGTGTGTGTGTGTGTGTGTGTGTGTGTGTGTGTGTGTTCTGTGCTGCTGCCATAAAGTACATGTGGAGAACAACAGAATAACATGCTGGAAATATTTTTTTTCCTTCTATCACATAGATTCCAGGGATTGAACTTAGATCGTCCGGCTTGGCAGGAGACATTTGTATCAACTGAATGATCTCAATGGGCCCAGCATACCATTTTTTAAAAAGCTACATGGGCATCAGAAGAGGGAGAAAACAGGGAACAGGACAGGAACCTGTCACAGAGGACCACAGTAGGGTATCAAAAGATATCCTGAGATTCATAGCCAAACTTTGGGCAGAGTGCAAGGAATTTTTTTTTAATTGAATTTTTATTTTTTATATTAGTTACAGTTTATTTACTTTGTATTCCAGCTGTAGCCCCCTGCCTCATTTCCTCCCAACCCCACCCTCCCTCCCCATCTCCTCTCTGGCCTTCTCTAAGTCAACTGATGAGGGAGATCTTCCTCCCCTTCCATCTGATCCTAGCTTATCAGGTTCATTCAGGACTGGCTGCAATGTTCTCCTCTGTGGCCTGGCAAGGCTGCTCCTCCCCTGTGGGGAGGTGGTCAAAAATCCAGCTGTTGAGTTCATGTGAGAGACAGTCTCTGTTCCCCTAATTAGGTAACCCACTTGGATACTTAGCTGCCATGGGCTACATCTGAGCAAGGGTTCTAGTTTATATCCATGCATGGTCCTTGGTTGGAAAATCAGTCTCATAAAAGACCTCTATGCCCAGATATATTTGGTCCTTGTGGAGCTCCTGTCCTCTCCAGGTCATACTAACTCCCTCTTCTTTCATATAATTCCCTGCACTCTGCCCAAGGTTTGGTTATGAGTCTCAGCATCTGCTTTGATACACTGATAGGTGTAGAGTTTTTCAGAGGCCTTCTGTGGTAGGTTCTTGTCCTGTTACTTATTTTCTCCTACTTCCAAATGCCCATCCCATTTGTCTTTCTAAGTGAAGATTGATCATCTTACCCTGGGTCTTCTTTCTTGTTTATCTTCTTTAGGTGTACAGATTTCAGTATGTTTATCCTATCTTATAAGTCTATATAAGTGAGTATATACCATGTGTGTTTTTCTGCTTTTGGAATACCTCACTCAGGATGATTATTTCTAGGTCCCACCATTTGCCTGCAAATTTCATGATTTCCTCGTTTTTAATTGCTGAGTAGTATTTCACTGTGTAAAAGTACCACAATTTCTGTGTTCATTCCTCAGCTTAGGGACATCTGGGTCGTTTTCAGGTTCTGGCTATTATGAATAAAGCTGCTACAAACATGGTTGTGCAAATGTCCTGGTTTTGCACTTCAGCATCTTTTGGATATATGCTTAGGAGTGGTATAGCTGGATTTTAGGGAAGCACTATTCCTAATTGTCTGAGAAAGTGCCAGATTGGTTTCCATAATGGTTGTAAAAGTTTACATTCCCACCAGCAATGAAGGAGGGTTTCCCTTTCTCCACAACCTCTTCAGCATGTGTTGCCACTTGAGTTTTAGATCTTAGCCATTCTGATGGGTGTAAGATGAAATTTCAGGGTTGTTTTGATTTGCATCTCTCTGATGGCTAAAGATGTTGAACTTCTCTTTAAGTGTTTCTCTGTCATTCTATATTTCTCTACAGAGAATTCTCTGTTTAGCTCCATACCCCATCTCTTTCTTTTTTTTAAATTTTTATTAATTACACTTTATTCACTTTGTATCCCCCCATAAACGCCTCCCTCCTCCCCTCCCAATCCCATTTTCCCTCCCCCTTCTCCACACATGCCCTCCCCAAGTCCACTGATAGGGATGGTCTTCCTCTCTTTCCTTCTAATCCTAGTCTATCAGATCTCATCATGAGTGGCTGCATTGTCTTCCTCTATGGTCTGGTAAGGCTACTCCTCTCTCAGGAGGATGTTATCAAAGAGCAGATCAATCATTGGATTGCTTGATTTGTTGCTTTTTTATTTCTTTAATTCTTATATATTCTGTATATCATCCCTCTGTCAGATATAGGGTTGGTGAAGATCCTTTCCCAGTCTGTAGGCTGTCATTTCATTCTGATGAAATTGTCTTAAAAAGTGGGGAAGAGCCTAGAACTCATTGGCACAGGAGACAACTTCCTGAACAGAACACCAACAGCACAGGTTCTAAGAGCAACAATCAATCAATGGGACATCATGAAACTGAAAAGCTTCTGTAAAGCAAGAGTGCAGGGAATTTTATGAAAGAAGGGGAAGATAGAAAGACCTGGAAGGAACAGGAGCTCTACAAGGAGAGCAACAGAACCAAAATATCTGGACACAGGGGTCTTTTCTGAGACTGATACTCCAAACAAGTACTATGCATGGAGATAACTTAGAACCCCTGTACAGAGGTAGCCCATGGCAGCTCAGTGTCCAGGAGAATTCCCCAATAATAGGAACAGGGATTGTCTCTGGCATGAACTCATGGGCTGGCTCTTTGATCACTTCCACCTGATGGGGGAGCAGCCTTATCAGTTCACAGAGAAAGACATAGAAGCCAGTCCTGATGAGACCTAATAGATTAGGGTGAAGTGGAAAGGGAGAAGGACCTCCCTTAGGGGAGGGGCATTGGAGAAGAAGAGGGAGGGAGGATGAGATTTCGAGGGGATGGGAGAGGGCGCTACAGCTGAGATACAAAGTGAATAAATTCTAATTAATAAAAAAAAAAGCTACATGGTAAATATTTAGTTTCAAGTATTTCTGACACACCTAATCAATTCTTTCTTTGTGATAAGAAAACTACCATATAAAACACAATAAACTACAGAGGGCCTCTGAAAGCCAGAAGAAAACAGGAAACAACCTTGGAACCTGCCACAGAGGGCCTCTGAAAGCCTCTCCAGTATAGACTGCCAAAGCAGATGCTGAGCCTGATGGCCAACTGATGGGCAGAGTGAATGGAATTTTATGTAAGAAGTGGGAAATAGTAAGAGCTGGAGGGTACGGGAACTCCACAAGCAGAGCAACAGAACAAGATAATTTGAACACAGGGAACTTCCCAGAGACTCATATTCCAACCAAGGACTATTCGTGGTGATAACCTAGAACTCCTGCACAGATGTAGCCCATGGCAGGTCAGTTTCCAAGTGGGTTCCATAGTAATGAGAAGAGGGACTGCCTCTGACATAATCTGATTGGCCTGCTCTTTGATCACCTTCCCCTGAGGGGGGAGCAGCCTTACCAGGCCACAGTAGAGGGCAATGCAGCCACTTTTGATGAGAACTGTTAGACTAAGATCAGAAAGAAGGAGAGGAGAACCTCCCCTATCAGTGGACTTGGAGAGTGGCATGCATGCAGAAAGGGGAGGAAGGGTGGGATCGGGAGGGGAGGAGGGAGGGACTTATGGGGGATACAAAATGAATAAAATGTAATTAATAAAAAAATAAAAAAAATAAAACAAAATAAACAGTGGTTGTGCAAGCTTTTGAACCAGTGCAGTTTTCCTTACCTTAACTGGTCACTAGACTTAAAGTAATAACTTTCTAAACTCTATGACGATAATAATGTTGTATAGCTTCATGTGTATCCACTAGTCACATTCAAATTAATGCAGCCATGTTATGTCATCTAGATATAACTATTCCCTGTTTTCAAATGAGTATACGAAAGTTCAATTTTGATTTATACAAAAAATAAATCAATAAATAAGACTTGAGTCTCCAGGCTGTACAACAGATTTTCCTGATATGTATTATCTCACAACGGAAATGAATCTGAAAGTCAAAATGGGTGATCTTTTTTAATTAAGAGGAACTTTAGAAAAGAAAAGACTATGTGACCTGGGAGTATACTTCATGTGTGAGATTTGGGTTTGCTCTGTGCACCTAAAATATGAGGAAGCTGCATAACTTGCTTTGGCTTACAAGGAATGTACAAAACTACCCTGCCACAAAGACACTGGACCTTCAGGGTAGCCTCAAGGAGCCCGTCATGGCTGCTAGCCCATAGATGTGTGTTGGTATAACGTTCTTTTGGAATGTATACATTTACCCTTGTCACTGAAATGCTGGTTTCTCTACTCCACTATCTGGTTTCAATCTGGACATTGCATTGTGATGCTTATTCTAAGCATCTCCTGTCTCAAGTTTGTGTAAATATGCCACCATTTGTTCTCTGTATTGTCAATTAAAACAACCAGCCAAATGCTGAGCAATAGAGAGAATAGGGTGGGACATCCTGGTCTGGAGTGGGAGGAAGAGGAAAGAAACAAGAGAGAAGGGGAGAATCTGAAGGAGGGGTCTTGGAATCACGTGGAGAAATAAACCAGACCTAAGATATGACTAAAACCAAGTACAGTGGGTGAAATCTTAATGGTAAGAAACTGCAGGCTTGGAGGTTTAGGATGGTGTAACTATTGCCCAGCATTGTGCTCTAGGTTAATTAAATAAATTCTAGTCTCTGTGTGGTTATTTGTTTATACAGCTGTTTAGAAATAACCGCTGCTTAACTAAAAGATATATCAATAGTAAATATTCACAACCCACAACAGATATGGTTTCTACCATACAGATAAATTTTAAAGTGCATATTCTTATCTTAAACTTTTGTATTGCTAGGATTGGGATATCGCTCAAGGTGCACGCCAGGCCATGTGTGAAGTCCTGAGTTCCATTTAAGAACTGCAATTAATGAATAATTTTTAAAATATAAAGTTTGTTTATGCCCACTTATAGTATTTGTCCTAACAGTGCACCATGACAAGATGAGAAGGAAAGTTCAAATTCCAGCCAATATGTCTGATGCAACTTAAAATTTTATGAGGGGTACTGACATAGAGATGATCGGGCAACAGCAATTCATTGAGTACAGTTATTTGTTCAGATGCTTTTACATTATTGATTAAGTAAGAACTTGAAGACCTGATTTACTCCAACCAGAAACAAATGAGTAGAAATGATAACATTATCACTTTTTGTGCTTATTAAATGTAAGTCTTTTAGGATCCAGTTACTAAACACTTATAAGCCATCTATTAATACATGCAATGAGTCAGATCTTTGGGCCAGAAGTGTGGGTAATTTCCAGTTTGAAGAGGCAAAATCCTGTGCTTAAAAAGGTAAGGAAAGGCATTAGAAGTTCTAAGGACAACCGTAAAAGGCTGTATGTCAGACAAAAAGCAGTGTTTTCAAAAGGCACATAAATAAATAATAAATTTTAAAATGTATGTAATAGAATATATCTTTACAACTATCAAACAGTTATTAATTACAGTGTTTCATATTTATAAAAAGTTGCATATCAATTAAGAAAAATGCCTATTAGGAGATTGCTGTAGGAAAACAGTATTTAAATATTCATTTCTACAACACAGCAAAGGGCTATAGTTAATAATATTTTATTTTTTAAAGTTTGTGTATGGGCAGATATTATAGTCAGTACTGTCATCACAACTAATTATTTTCATAAATGTAGAGAACCATAGAAAAGGAATGTTATTTTTATAATTTTTATATAGAAACACTAAAGTATACTTTAAATATTTTAAATCAGAATAAAACTAAGTAACCATGTATACTAAACTCCAAGTTATAAAATTATTGATATTTTTGCTATAAACATATAAATCACAGACTTTTTCTTTTAAAACAAAACACCAAAAAAAAACCTTCAATTTTTTATTATGACCAACTTGTCACACCTAACTGAATATTGCATCTTTCTGCTGATCCCTTTAAACAATTTGGTTTATGTTTTAAAAAAAAAATCTCTATTTTAAAGTTAGAGCATATAATTTTATTTCTTGCTTAGTTAATTCCCATGAGTTAAGGCTCTGTTATAAAAAAAGTTACACATGATTTTTTTTTAAACTTAAATTTTTTATTTTTATTTCATGCTTTTTATCTTTGCAGAAGAGGTAGAGGAAGTGGATGAAAAGTTATAAAATACTTAAGGTGGTAAAAATAAAGACTTCTATGGCACTCAATATATAATGACACATTTGTGGTAGTCTATAACTGTTTCAGGACAACTTCAACAAGCTTTCTAAAAGAACAAACAAAGCAGTATTTGAGTCAGACTATAAATAAAATGTATTTCCAATACAATTCTGTTTTTTATTTTTATTTTTTACTTAAATTTTTCTTGCTTAAGTGTAGCTTTCCACTTGCTTAATATCATATGGAGTTGAACTGCATGAAATTAACTAAAATGAAAATGGGATGACACATCTAGATATGTGCTGGTAGAAGGTCTCCCTCCCAGTGTAAATCTGTCAGATTAATGACTCATTATAGTCAAAATATTTACAAATGCCAGGCCATGTAGGTGCTCTTCTCCAACTGGTTCAAAACTTAAAATAACCCATTATACTTATCTACATTTTGTCACATACATGCTTTCCTCTGCTCAGGTGCCATCCATATCTATCCTCTTTGGTTTGTCTATCTTGTTGATTTTCTCAAAAAAAAAAAAAAAAAAAAAGACAGCTCTAGGTTTCAGTGATTCCTTGTAATTTTTGTTTCTAATTTATTAATCTCACCTGAGTTTTATTATTTCCTGCTGTCTACTTGTGTGTGTGTGTGTGTGTGTGTGTGTGTGTGTGTGTGTGTGTGTTATAGAGCTTTCAGGTAAGCTGTTGATTTGCTGGTATGAGATCTCTCCAATTTCTTTATGAATGCACTATTGCTATGAAGTTTCCTCTTTGCACTATTTTCATCGTGTCTCATAAGTTTGAGTACATTGTGCCTTTGAAGTTTAGGAAGTCTTTAATTTCTTTCTTTATTTCTTCCCTGGCCCAGTGGTCATTGAGTAGGGAGTTATTCAGTTGCCACACATGTGTAGGCTTTTTGTTACCTCTGTCGTTGTTGAAGTCCAGCTTTAACCCATGTTGATCTGTTAAAATACAATGGGTTATTTCAATTGTCTTTCAGTTGAGGCTTTGTGACTGACTATATTGCCAATTTTGGAGAAGGTTCATTGTGATGCTGAGAAGAAAGTATATTCTTTTGTGGTTAGGTGAAAAGTAGTATAAATATCTATTAGGTCCATCTGATTCATGACATCTCTTAGTTTCATTGTTTTTCTATTCAGTTTCTGTCTCAATGATCTGTCCAATGTTTAGAGTGGTATTCTTTCTTTGAGCAGATGAAAGACATCTGTCTTCTTTATAAGCTAGTTTGGACTTAAAGAATCAAAGTGCAATATAAGTCTCCATTTTCACCATATGAAATGATGGCAAGTAATAATAAACCTTGAAGAGTCTGTAATCAATAAGAGGGTTCAGCATATACATAACCTGTCTTGGCCTTTTCTATTTTCTTCTTTCTGTTAGTAACCAAGATCTTCATGGGGGTCTCTCTCTGTCAAATCTGATTTTATCAATTTGGATGGAGTGCATAGCTTCTTTTTTTCCTATTGGAACAAATATAAAATCACCCCCCCCCCCAGTACAACATACCTCCTTTCTTCCATTTTGGAATTAGGACCTTATTTTGGAATTATATGCTGTTCTAATTCTTCAGTTCTTTCTAAAATCCAGTAGTTTTTAACAGTTGTGCTACTTGTCTCACTGACTTTTAAAAAACTCAAAGTCAACAGAGCTACACTTAGACTATGCCTGAGATCGTCTTTATTCCCTTTCTGTTCTATGAACATTTCTTTTAAATTTCTGTCAGATATCTCCATAACTGCTTGACCTGTGGCATTGACTCTGTAACATTTTCTATGTCATAATGTCCAAAGAATTGCTGCATTCCAATGTATACACACGCTGAAGCACTATCAGCCCCAATCTGCAAAGGCACCTCCAAGACAGTCATCATCTCTAATACATGTGAAACATCAGAATCATCCTTTTCATAATTCATGGTTGACTCCCATTGAAATTCTGAATATGCATCAATGAAATGGCACATCAACATGTATATATATATATATATATATATATATATATATATATATATATATGTGTGTGTGTGTGTGTGTGTGTTTGTGTGTGTGTGTGTGTATCTTAATTCTCCAAATTCTACAACATGATACACATAGTTTATTGTATGACATTTCTGTAGGTTAGTGTAAGTGTAATTTCTTAATTCAATATATTCCATTTTGATGAACTGACATTTTAATTGATAACGCTGTGGCCTTCTCTCAAGGGTAACTATTCTCCTTGGTGCTTTTGTAAGTCCCAGAATGGATTCTTCTGAAAGTTCTTTATTCTGAATTTAAAAACCCTTTATCCTCTGTTCTGCGGTCTTCAATCTATCATCTAATTTCTCAGGCTCTTCTTTTTCTAAGTCTGCCTTCTTCTGATCTCTCCCAAATTGTATAGACAAAACTGTCATCATTATTTTAAAAAAATCCATTTTTGTATGCTGATAAGCCAAACAAGACCATTTGGAATCCAGATGCATTGTGTCATGTGACTTCTTCTATTTTTAACACAGGAAGTATATATTTTCCAACTCTCTTCCTAAGGACTTTACTTTCCTATTTTCAATTTTTTTTAATGATTTTTATATCCAGTTTTCCTTGTCTTTTATTGTTTTCCAAACTCAATACATTGCCAGTTCAGACACTTGGAGCTTCTATTTGCATCTCTTGCTATTCCCAGTCACTCAGGTAGCTTGTTGCACTGGCTTCTAGCTCTGCCCCCATTAGGTTGGTACCTCTCTCTACCCAAAGGCAGCTCTACAATTTTTCAGCATGGACACAAATTAGGCTATCATGTTTCCATGGACCACCTAGCTCTCTCTAATCCTTCTCTGGAACTGTTCCATGCTAGGGAGATGGCACAGCTCTTATGCCCTCAGGCTCTGGCCCAATTGATACCTCAGTGCAGCCTCTGCTCCAGTGCGGGGCCCATTGCTATGGGGGTTCTTAAAGGTTCTTCAAGGGCCCCACTCTTTGGCTAGGAAACAACCTTTCACCCAGAGCCTCTCAGGTTGTAAGCTTAGATTCAAGCCCCACATTCAGTGCACATTATATTCCTGGGGGTTTCCCTCCTACCTTCTAGCTTCTGGAATAAGACTCATGAGACTCAAAATATTTACAAACCTGTAGGCCATATAACTAAGCTGTTCTCTGACTAGCTCATAATTGAAAATAGCCTATCATACTAATCGACATTTTGCCATGTGGCTGGTTACCTCCACTCAGGTACCATGTGTCTGTCCTCATTCCTGTCTTGTCAGGTGGATCTGCTGCCTCTGATTCTATCCCAGAATACTTTCTGCCTACTGGATGTCCCACCTCTTATTTTCTGCCTCACCTATAGGCCTTTAGTTTTTTATTGACAGGAGATGCTTCCATACAGATATGGGAGATACAACATAGCGCATACTCTATAATGTCAGCATTGGGGAGAAAGAAGCAAGATGATCACCACAAAATCCAGGCCAGCCTGATCCACATAAAAAGATCTCATCTCAAAAAACAAAAATAAAACAAAGTAAATGAATTAAATAAACAAATGAAAATAATTTTACTTCCCAGCCCCCGAAAAGCATAATATTCTTTTAGAGAATGGCACTGTATTAGAAGAACTGTCAAAAGCAATATGTCTTATTCAAGATAGGGTTGATCACATTTAGTTGGGTAAGTCATTTATGTTTCCTCACCAGCTTCTGGGTTTGTCATTTAAGCCTTTAATTCTTTTCATTTAAAATTATCTCGTATATGCTCAGGGCAATTTATTACAAATAAGAAAACTATTCTCTCAGAGTCTAGAATGCTGTTATTATTTTTCTGTATGAGATTATTAATAATGACAATTTCAGGCCAACAAAGCTACATCATGTAGTATAACATACAGGGTAGCTGTAATACATATATACACTCACCTACACCCACACCCACACCCACCCCACCCCACCCCTCCCTCCCACAAAATAATAGGCTCTTTTAAATCATTCACTCTCCCTGTTGTGAATACAAGACAAATACAGTGACTATTTAATATATTTTAAAGAAAATTTAAACAAGAAAAAATCCTCTAAAATTTCAAGGAGAACACAGTAAAATTAAAAAAATATGTGTGATATGGAGAAATAAAATCTTTCTTAAAATTAATATTGGTATAATACGTTTTCTAAGGATAAAACAATGGAAAACTTCAGGTATTGTCCACGGCAAGCACACAGAGCACATGAAGGTGTCTTAAAAATATAAACTTGCTATCAATATTTAACCTGTATGAAAACATTATGTATTTACTAACCAGAAACCATCACATGAGTTACCCCAATACATCTCAAAAACAAGAACAAGTTCTCTGCATGTTTTAAATGTAATAGTTTATATCAGTTTTAAATTTTTTCACTCCATATCCAAAAGAGATTATGAATTTTGTAGCATGAAGGTAATATATGAAATCAGATTAACCAGTGACTGAGCCATCAGACATGGGTGCTGGGATTGAACTGAGGTCCTTAGCAAGAATACTCTTTACTGCAAAACCACCTCTTTAGGCCCACCACTGGATTAGTTCTTAGGAATAGCATTTAATTCATCATTCATGTAATACTTATGGCATATAGTAAAGATATTAAGCTAACAGGTTATAATGCATTTAGTATAATACCATGAGTGCTCAGTAAGTGTGAGACCTACTCTTAATTTATGAGAAAATAAATCTTTAATAGATCCTTTAATAACCCTGACTGGCTTCCAATAGTTTGCAGGCCTCCATTTTCCCTTTCCTTTCTGTCTTCATCCAGAAGCTGGTAAGAAACTCCAAGGTGCTCCCTTGTTGTTTACAAACTTCTCAGACTTTTCAAGATTAGTCAGCATGAGAGAACTTGATCCTCATTTATCAAAACCACTTATTTACAGCCAAAGGACTTTCCATTCTTCTTTCCGTTTTATTTCCAACTATTCTTGGATAATAGTGGAAACCTTTCTGCTCTCCCCATGAAACCTCAAGCAGGTAAGTCATCTTGTCAGATGCCCCAGAGACAGATGTATTACCTGATCAAAATTCGAGTGACGAACAAGTCAGTGTTACTGACTTTGCCGTAATAGGTGTGTTAAGGATGGAGGGAGGAAAAAGATGCTCAGGAGAATAGGGTTGAACCAATTTGGGTGCTAAAAGTTCTTAAGTGATTCAGGAACAAATGAATTGATAGGTCCCCCAGCAATTGGAAGTTTCTGGTGATTTCTGGAGATGTGACTATTTGGAGGTCATCAGCAAACAAACAGTATTCAGGAGCTTAAAAAGGAGAGTATGAAGAATGAGAAGCAAAGCCAGCCAGACATTTTGCTTCTGCTCAGCTCTAGTTAGATGTCATGAAATCCTTCCTTTTCATTCTACTGTTTCTACATTATGCATTACTCCCAATGCTTTACATAATCTTTGATGAGCAAACCTGAAATTTTTTTAAAGGAGAAAAGTTGCAGATAGATTATGCTTTACTTTTCTTTGTCAATTAAAAAAAATTAAAAATAGTTGTACACACCACAAGTCAGGTAGCTAAATAAAACTTTCCAAGGTTTGGTCCCTGGGGTAGGTGATTTTAGAATTTTCCCATGTGATTCCAATCAGGATTAGGAAGTTATTGTAGATTAAGTGAATAAACAAAAAGTTAGTGATATATAGATTTTAACTTTTAAGTGCATTCTGTATATTGCTTCAAAATGCAACACAATTAATTGTACTGGGTATTATGATCAACATACAATAATTGTCTGGACAATTGATTCAAATTTTATATATAAGTACAAGAATAATCTTCAAGTAGTTTATAGGTAAGATACATGAGTAATTTTCTAAAAATATACAACTAACAAAGAATTGTGAAGTAATTATTTTTTTAAAATTTATTTCTATAACTCACCTAGAGGAACTGTGGTTTTTAAAGCACTCTAACTTTGCTCATACCAATTTGTCTTTCTTAAAAAGCATGTATAGTAACAATACATTTCAGCATTTCTAAATGGGACATGACTGAAAAAGAATTGTCAATGGTGTAGAAGTCTTATTATGATAGTAATTATCTTTATCTTCAAGCACAAATTCAGGTGCTTCTGTAAAACAACCACAAGTTTTGTAAAACCTATAAAAATATCTTCTCCCATCCATATTTTCTATTTCTATGAGGAAAAAAAAATCACAGTTTTAGACAACTACAGACACAATTTACTCCTGACCTCTTACAATAGGTTTGACATTTATTGATTTTTCACTTACTAGCAGGAAATCCCTGGTGTTTCATTTTATGAAACAGTTACAAACTACTTAGTTCAGCTGCCATCAAAACAGCATTTGTTCGGCTTTTGTGACTCATCCTCCAGGCCCTGACATTCTCTAAATCCATAGATGATCTTCTTAGCAGAGAAAATTAAGTTCTCAGCAGAAGATTTGCAGTAGTGGCTTTAGAAAAACTAATATGATGATTCATGTTAAATTTAAATTTTTAAATTTAAATTTAAAAATTTGTATCAAGTAAAAAAATCTTTATTTGTTACTAAACTTTTAAAAACAAACTAATTTTAGAAAAAATACATAATTATTTTTTGCCAAATTATTGATATTTGGCTTAAAAAGGAGTCAATTGATTATTTCTGATTTTAAACTCGCTTAAATTTGGAGGAATATACTATATTGCTCATGTAATAAATGTTGTGTAAATATTTTTCTTTAATAGAAATATTTTGGAGCTGAGAACAGGTTCTAAACAATGATTTCTAAAAGTGTTTGCAACTGTTTGAGAGGAATTTAAAGATATTTTCAAAAGCAATCTCCCCAAATTTCTACTAAATATTTGAACTCTATCTATCCTCCTCTGAGATTTCAGAGCTAACATTCATTCTTTAGGAACAAAGGAATTCAGTGTAAGAGATTTTGTGGAGTAAATAATCTTTTTTACTTTTTTTCACAAACAAATATATCAAACATTCCAGCCTACAATTCAGCATTAAAAGGAAGTCAAGACAGGAACTGCAGATAGCTAGCCACATCACATCAAACCTAAGAACTAATTAAAAATAAAAAAGTCTTACATATTTACCTGCTTACCCATTTTTGCTCATCTTTATTTTTCCTTAGATCAGAACTACCTTGACTAGGGAACAGCACCAATCATAGTAGGCTGGATATTCCCATATCAATTATGTTAATTGAGGCAATTCCCCATAGCCATGTTCAGAAGCCAAATCAATGTAGATGATTCCTCATTGAAACTAACTTTCCAGGTAATTGGTTCTAGCTCATGTCAAGTGGACAAACATAACCATCACACTTATTCCCTTATCAACTTAACACTCAAACATATCACTTTAAAACCACGACATCCCATCCCTGTTAACTCATAATGTAAATAATATGTGCTAACTTTAATAGTTTAAAATATCTCTAGGTCTAAGGCCAAGCATGGAAGATGGCTCACTAGTGAAGAGTGCTTATTAAGCTTGCAGGGACCCAAGTCCAATTCCAAGCACTATATAACAGTTCATAATCATCCATAGATCCAGTTCCAGGGAATTCAATGCCTTTTTTTGACCTTTACGGGCACCAGGCATGCACATACTTCATATATATTTATGCAGGCAAAACACACATCCATATAAAATAAAATAAAATAAAATAATAAAAATAATAAAAATACTAAAAAGAAATTTTAAGTCCCAAATCTTAGTTGAGATGGAGCTCAGCAATCCTGGGCCACAGACATATCAGCTTTTGTGTTTTAGCCTTGAAGAAACAGTTTCCCAGGCAGTTGCTTTTGAGGTTCATAGAACTTCTTTAGCTTAGCATGCACATATGAAGGAACTACCAGGGGTTGGTGCGCTGCAATCAGGATAGCCTCATATTGCTATACTGTAGCACAATAGGCTTCATTACACTACTTATGGATTTCTCTTTCAATTGCA
This sequence comes from Psammomys obesus, assembly GCF_907164565.1. Lineage (NCBI taxonomy): Eukaryota > Metazoa > Chordata > Mammalia > Rodentia > Muridae > Psammomys > Psammomys obesus. The sequence continues at coordinate 14,646,798 of NW_026596147.1, read as the reverse complement.
TCTGCTTCTTTAACATGAGACTGAACAGTCTCTCATCCAGAAATCTCCTCAGGCAACCAAACCAGTTCATCAGTTCTCAGTTGAACTCCACCCTAGTTCTTAGTGCACAGGAAGAATAAAGCGAGATTCTTTACCAAATATCACAGGAATGACCCCTGTCCTACTTGCTAATAATGGCTCCATTCTCTTCTGAAATCTGTGTAGTAGATCTCAACAGACCCACTTCTCTCAGCATTTTTCGAGACTTCCACAAGAGCAGCCTAAGTCTACAACACTCAATAGCATTTCCAGTTCAAAGTTCAAAACTCTTTCACATTCTTTTCACAAAAACAAAACAAAACAAACCAAACAAACAAACAAAAAAAACAAAGACATAAATGCCACATTGTCGGGTTTGTCATAGCAATAACACCACACTTCAATGCAAATTTCTATCTCAGTCTCCTGAGTGTTGCTGAGTAAGCACAGCCAAAAAGCAACTTAAGAAAGACAGGGTTCTTTGGTTTATTTATTTTGTTTATTTTTAAAATTTATTTATTTTTTATAAATTAGTTTATTCACTTTGTATCCCAGGTGTAGCCCCCTCCCTCATCTCCTCCCAGTCCAACCCTTCTTCCCTCATCTCTTCCCATGCCCCTTCCCAGGTCCAATGATAGGGTAGGTCCTCCTCCCCTTCCCTCTGATCCTAGTCTATCAGGTCTCATCAGGACTGGTTGCATTGTCTCCCTCTGTGGCTATAAGGCTATTCCCTCCTCAGGTGATTAAAGAGCAGGCCAATCAGTTCCTGTCAAGAGACAGCCCTTCTTCCTTTTACTAGGGAACTCACTTGGACACTGAGCTGCCATGGGCTACACCATGGGCTTCAAGGTTATCTCCATGCAGGGTCTTGGTTGGAGTATTAGTCTCAGAAAAGACCTCTGTGCTCAGATATTTTGGTTCTGTTGCTCTCCTTGTGGAGCTCCTGTACCTCCAGGAGCTTTCTATGTCCCCCTTCTTTCATAAGATTCCCTGCACTTTGCCCAAAGTTTGGCTATCAGCTTCAGCATCTGCTTTGATACCCTGCAGGGTCGAGTCTTTCAGAGGCCCTCTGTAGTAGGCTTCTGTTATGTTCCCTGTATTCTCCCTCTTCCAATGTCTGTCCTGTTTGCCTTTCTGAATGAGGACTGATCATTTTACCCAGGGTCCTTCTTGCTTATCTTCTTTATGTGTACAGATTTTAGTATGATTATCCTATCATATATGTCTAATAATAATTTTACAGTGAGTATATACCATGTGTGTCTTTCTGCTTCTGGGATACCTCAGTCAGGATGATCTTATCTAGTTTTCACTATTTGCCTGCAAATTTCATGATTTCCTTATCTTTAATTGCTGAGTAGTATTCCATTATGTAAATGTACCACAATTTATGTATCCATTCCTCCATTGAGGGACATCTGGGCTGTTTCCAGATTCTGGCTACTACAAATAAATCTGTTAAGAACATGGTTGAGCATGTTATATACTTGAGCATCTTTTGGACATATGCCTAGGAGTGGTATAGCTGGATCTTGAGGTAGCACTATTCCTAATTGTCTGAGAAAGCACCAGATTGATTTCCAAAGTGGTTGTACAAGTTTACATTCCCACCAACAGTGGAGGAGGTTTCCCCTTTCTCCACATCCTCTCCAGCATGTGTTGTCACTTGAGTTTTTTATCTTATCTATTCTGATGGGTATAAGGTGAAATTTCAAGGTCATTTTGCTTTGCATTCCCCTGATGATTAAGAATGGTGAGCATTTCTTAAAGTGTTTCTCTGACGTTCAGTATTCTATTGAGAATTCTGTTTAGCTCCATATCCCAACTTTTAATTGAATTACTTGATTTGTTGTAATAAAAACTGCTGTTTAACTTCTCGATTTCTTTATATATTTTGGATATTAGCACTTTGTGAGATATAGGGTTGGTGAAGATCGTTTCCCAGTCTGTAGAGTGTCATTTTATTCTGACGACAGTGACAATGTCCTTTGCTTTATAGAAAAGGTCTGAGAAAGAAATTAGGGAAACAACACCGTTCACAATAGCCACTAAAAATATAAAGTACTTTGGTGTGACTCTAACCAAGCAAGTGAAAGACCTGTTTGAAAAAAGAAAAAAAAAAAAAAAAACCTCATGTCTCTGAAGAAAGAAATTGAAGAAGATATCAGAAGATGTAAAGATCTCCCATGTTCACGGATCCGTAGGATTAACATAGTGAAAATGGCTATCCTGCCAAAACAATCTACAGATTCAATGTAATTCCCATCAAAACGCCAACAAAATTCTTTACATACCTTGAAATAACAATTCTCAACTTCATATGGAAAAACCAAAACAAAACAGAACAAAAAACCAGAATTGCTTAAACAATCCTGTACAATTAAAGATCTTCTGGAGGTATCTCCATCCCTGATCTCAAACTGTACTACAAAGCAACAGTAATAAAAACTGCATGGTATTGGTATAGAAACATAATGGTGGATCAATGGAATCAAATAGAAGACCCAGAAATAAACCCACACACCTATGGATACTTGATTTTTGACATAGAAGCCAAGACCATATAATGGAAAAAAGCATCTTCAACAAATGTTGCTGGTCTAACTAGATGTCTACATGTAGAAAAATGCAACCAGATCCACATTTATTACTGTGCACAAAACTAAAGTCCAAGTTGATCAAAGACCTCAACATAAAACCAGACATACTAACCTGTTAGAAGAAAAAGTGGGGAAGAGCCCTGACCTCATTGTCCCAGGAAACAATTCCTGAACAGAACATCAGCAGCACAGGCTCTAAGATTAACAATCAATAAATGGCTTTTTTTTGGTTTATAATTCCAGGCTATGGTCCATTATCACAGGGAAATCAAGGCAAGAACTCCAGGCAACTTTTCACAATCATCTAAGAACAGAGGGACAATACTTGCCTACAGACTTAATCACTTGTTTATACTTAGCTTATACCTCCACTCACAGTTCAGCACCCCCTACCTAAAGAATGTTTCCACCTATAAGGAGTTTGCATCTCATATCAAAAAACTTAATTTAGACAAATCCACATAGACATGCCCACAAGCCAGTTCAATTTAGTTTACCTCTCATTTAAAATAACTTCTCCAGTAATTCCAGGTTTTTTCAAGGTGGCAATTATAAATAGCTATCACAGGGGTCATCCTGATTTGTGTAGCAATAATTGATCTTTCTGTTGGTGATTGTTTGTAGAACCTAGGCCTGAATTATGTGGTGCATTGCATTTTCCAGATAAGAAAACAGGTAACCATTTCAGAGATCGTCTAGAAGAAAATAAATACATAAGGATTAAATGAATGAGTAAAATACACAGTTTCACAAAATTCGAATGTGGATTTCTATAAAGAATATTTATCACATTTAATGATGGCCCTCATTTTAAATAACAGTTTTAAGTCAACTTTATGTTAAAAAATGTATATAAAAATGAAGCTGACCCTGCTCAGAAATAGCCCACGAAAGCTCAGTATCCAAGTGGGTTCCCTAGTAAGTGGGACAGGAATTGTTTCTGACATGAACTTAATGTATGGTTCATTGAGCTTCCCCTCCCACCCGAGGGAGAAGCAGCCTTGCTAGGCCACAGATAAGGATATTGCAATCATCCTGAAGATACCTGATAAGCTTGGGCCAGATGGAAGGAGAGGAGGACATCCCCTCTCAGTGGACTTAGAAGGGGGCAGGAAGGAGATGAGGGAGGGAGGGAAGGATTGGGAGGGAAAGACGGAGAGGGCTACAGCTGGAATACAAGTGAATATATAAAATTATTTAAAAATAAAAAAATATTTAAAAAAATGAAGCTGAGACGTTAGTAACTTTCAGCTACCAGCCTGTGGATGTCAGCAGCATACAGAGTAGGGAGCTCAAAAAGTCTTTGAAAATGGAGTAGGAGACTGAACTAAATCAAGATTCATCATTTCTAATCAGAGATTAATCAAATCAGATTTTAGTGAAATCCCTCCAGTTTTTTGAAGCCTTTTAGTTGTATTTTTTTTTTCTATTACTTGAATTTGAAAGAATATTTTAAAGTATGCTACCATGTTTATACAGCTTGGGTGTGTCAAATATGAGTCAAAATATCTTATCTGAGAAACTTCTCAATTACTTTTTTGCACTTTTTTTGTAGAGAATACACATCAGAACTGGCCCAATTGTTTTTAATTAAATATAGCTTTTCTTTATATTTAAAATGCAATGATTTCACTAATAAATTTTTATTGGCCCATGTAAATTTTCTTCAAAACTATATGTCCTTTTATATACACAATAAATTCAGTTAAACTTGAGTGATTTTTCTTCTAGCATACAATATATAATTCTTTCATTATCAGTTATTTACATAATCTGCATTTTTCTGACTTAAGTGTAATTTACCAATCCCTTTAAATGTGCAATAAATTTAGATATCAATAATTAGTACAGAAAACAGTTACTTGGCAATTTTAATATTTTTCTGTCTCCCATAGTTCAGAAGATCTAAGATCATGTAAGAGCCAGGTGAGACCTCCTCTGAACTAAGGACTGCTGGTGTCCCTGTAAATATATCTAAGCTGATATAGTACTTGCATTGCACCCATGAAACCCTGGGTTCTATCTCCAGTGTTACATTAAACAGGCATGCTTAAGAATGTCTGTCATTTCAGCACTTAAGAAGTGGAAGAAGGAGGATCAGAAGAGAGGCAAGGTCACATCAGCTACATAGTGAATTGGAGCACAGGCTGTGATAAGATAGTGGCCTAGACTTTCCATTAAGTCTACCAAGAAAGGCTCTGTATTCAACAATGGGTATGTCTTTGTATACTTCTTACGGAATTTTTAAAAAGAACGTAAGTCTACATTATTCCATTGAGATATTATAGATATGAGATTCACATGTAAATATTTAGGTGACAGAAAGAAATGATTTATTGGATTTTAAATAAACATCAAAAATCTTGAAAAGGCTGTTAAAATATAGAAGAAACTGTGAGCATAAAAATGTAAGATTATCCATATGTTAAGTCACTGAGAATTCAAGTGGTTAATCAAAGTTTGTCAGAAGCACAACATTACCAATACCTTTTATTCTTATGCTGGATAAATATGCAACTATTTTCTATCTAGAAACATCTTCATAATTGGAACAATTTTTTTTATCTTTTTATTTATTACTTTTATGATCAGAAGTCTTCTTAATCATGAGAACCTTCTGGAACTTATGTAATATTTAGACATATCCATGTCATGGAAATTCAGCCTGTAAAAATGGCTTTGATAGTTTTAAGTTAAACTTTGGCTGAGTGACTCAGAAAAAGAGATTAGTACCTGCTAGCTTGTCAGCAAGAATTGCAATCTCAGTGGTAGAAAAATAATTTTTTGCCTTTCCCATTTACATTGAAAAGTCATACCGTTCTAATTATCTTTAGGCAGAGTAAGGGCCTTCTAATAGATAACATTACTTCTGTAAAATCTTATTTTGGTGACATTTTCCCCACACCTTTCTAAACTCCATTTTTGGTTACGTATGTTTTCTCCTAGGTTGCTTACTAGCAGTGTATTTGTGAGGTAGTAAATTATAATTAGTTAAATTTAATTAAACTTTATAATTAGTTAATTTAAATTAAACTTTGAATAGTCTCTATTCAAAGACTATTCAATGTTTAACTGTTAGTGATAATTATGCCACTTAATTTCTGTTCTTACAACCTCCTTCCCATTGTTTACCTGGTATTTGGCATTTGACACAATTTTTCTTTTTGCAAAGGTATAAATTCTCTCATTATTTTTCATAACATTTCTCTGTTTCTGTGATCTATCCCGTATTGTGCAATTGATTCTGAGGCTCATTACAATACTTTTCCTCTTTCCATGTCCTAGTATTTGATTCTTCAATCGATTTTTATACACCTTTTCACACAGACTCTTTCCAAGGTGCATATTTCTCTAGTATTTTCCCTGAGGTCTTACATATCTGGATAGGAATGTGAATTTAACTAACTTAAGATTTTAAGTTTGTACCATTTCAGTTCCTTGTTGCTTGTGGTTTATTAGCTTGTAAGAGAAAAAATATATGAAAATACCTTCATTTTGATTGGTCTAGTTAACTCCTTTTTTCATATATTTTTAATTAAATAATTGCCTGAGATAATATTTCAAGTGAGTCATAGTGATGAAAATTGATATCTATATAATGAATGCATGGAAATCTTGTTTGTTAGTGGGTTCTCCCTAAGGTTTGTACTGTATATGTCTTTTCAGTCAGCTGGGTACATCTAATGTATTTTTCAAGTCTCCTCATTTTGATTTCCTGTTAGCATCCTGCTTTCCTGCCCTTTGACTTACAACACTTTTGTAGAAATTCTTGGGTAGGTTCATAGTGTCCTCGTTTCTGTTATGAGACCCCAGACCCTACGTTCTAATAGTATTGTCTACCTTCTTTGGCTCCTCAAATGATGGCGCTATATTCATGCTCTTCATTTTCTTCAGATTGCCTCATAGCCCTTGATTTTACTTCTCAGTAAGTTATCATGTGCATAAAACATGATGGCTAACTTCTTCCCTCTTTATCATTTTGAAAGATATCTGATTCCTAGTTTCATCCTAGGCAATACAAATAGTGTTTGCTATTAATATTTTGTTCCTTATTCAACATCTCTAGTTTTACCAAAATGGGGTCATATGCAAAGTTTTATAACTTGCTTTGTCTTTTTATTTTTCAAACTAGGTTTAACAAAGGACCTACATATTACTTTCTGATGTCTGCCAGTACTTGGCTTTTCCTACAAATACATACAGTTTTGTTGTTGTTGCTTTGTTTCTTTTTATTTTGGTTTGGGGGTTTGTTTATTTGTTCCTTTTCTTAGATCTCTTATTTTTGACCACATCAGAAAAAGGGCCCACTATTTCCCTCAGGTCAGTCCTGGTTTTCAGATAGAGGCAGGGCCTTTGAACTGACAAATAGGTTGCCAATAGGCTTTCCTTCAGGCTTTCCCTTCGTGTGGAGAAACAAGCTTTGACACTTTCAAATCTTTGTAATAATTTAACCCAAGACAGGTCAGTGGGCACTGTCTGACTCTGAAGGAAACCTGTAAATTTGACCCAGGGCAGATCTGTGGGCATTGTTAGACTCTGAAGAGAGATGGTACTCACAGGCAGTCAAATGCCTCAGGATCTGTTATGATTTCCCAGAAACCAAACAAAACTAAACAAAAAGTAGAAGGGTATGGAGAGGCATTGTGGGCTCCTAAGTAGAGTGATCAAACATGGAGCACATATCGCCTTACCTGTGGCAGGAAGGCCCCACTGATCCTCAGTTCAGGCTCACACTTGTCACCTTATGCTTGTCATGAAGTTAACTTTCAGCATTTATGCAACATTGATTACCATGCCTTATGCATTTTAACTACAGAATAGCATTTCTTCATCTGGGCATCTTTGTCTACTTTTTTACTGTGAGGAGACCACAGTCAGCTTCTACATAACTTTCTCTCCTGTGTATATATAAATATTTTACATCTCAAATTCAGATACAGAGCATCAATCCCCTCAAAAACATTTCATTGAAATATTTGCCTGTCTGACTCTTGCATTTCTAATAGCCAATAAGTGTAGATTGAATCAGCTTGAATAAGCCAGGACAGTATCAGCACTGTGAATGCCATATACTTAGTCAAATCAGAGTTCCTTTTGTCATATGCTGTAACATACTGGCAGGTTCTTGGGATGAGTTAACAATGATTATGCTTTTTGTTTGTTTGCTTGCTTGCTTGATTTTTAAAGATATAGTTTCACTGTGTAGCCCTCGATGTCCTGGAACTTGCTTTGTATAGACCAGTCTGGCCTCAAGCTCTTGAGATCCCTCTGCCTCACAAGTGCTAGGATTAAAGACATGCAACACCACCACCCTGCTTGCTCCACTTATATTATCTTACAATTAAGAACACATTTACCAGCAGTGGAGGAAGGTTCCCCTTTCTCCACAACCTCTCCAGCATATCTTGTCTCTTGAGTTTTTTATCTTAGCCATTCTGATGGGTATAAGGTGAAATCTCAGGGTCATTTTGATTTGCATTTTCCTGATGGCTAATGAGGTTGAGCATTTCTTTAAGTGTTTCGCTGCCATTCGATATTCCTCTGCAGAGAATTCTCTGTTTAGCTTTGTACCCCATTTTTTAATTGGATTACATGATTTTTTTTCTGTTTAACTTCTTTAGTTCTTTATATATACTGGATATTAGCCTCTGAAAAGCTCTGCCCTGCAGACTATCAATGTAGATGCTGAGACTTATGGGCAGCCTTTGGGCAGAGTGCAGGGAATCTTAGGAAAGAAGTGGGAAACAGTAAGATCTGGAGAGGACAGGAACTTCACAAGGAGAGCAACAGAACCAAAAAATTTGAGCACAGGGGTCTTTCCTGAGACTGCTCTTCCAGCCAAGGACTATGCATGGAGATAACCTAAGACCCCTGAACAAATGTAGCCCATGGCATTTCAGTATCCAAGTGGGTTCCATTGTAATAGGAGCAGGGACTGTCACTGACATGAACTGATTGGCCTGCTCTTTAATTACCTCCCTCTGAGGGGGAAGCAGCATTACCAGGCCACAGAAGAAGACAAAGCAGCCACTCCTGATGAGACCTAATTGACTAGGATCAGAAGGAAGGAAAAGAAGTCTTCCCCTATCAGTGGACTTGGGGAGGGGCATGCATGCTGAAGGTGGAGGAAGGGAGGGATTGGGCCTGGAGGAGGGAGGGAACCACGGGGGGAATAAAGTGTAATTAATAAAGAAAAAAAAAGGAGGCGGGGCAAGATGGCAGCGCCGGGAGGACTCTCATTCTGAGGAGCAGCACAGCAGGATTGGCAAAGTGACCAGCAATCAGAACTCGCGGCCATAAAACACAAGTGGTTGTGTTTCTCAGGTGAGAGGATACCCCACGGTGGGGGATTCGATCAGCTTTAACTCACCCGGCAAAACCGCGGAAGAGATCCCCGTTCCGCCAGGCGCTTGGTCGCCAGCCCAGAGCTACCCGCCAGCGCGATCTGGTCACGGTCCCAGACTGAACTGTGGGCCCACAACACCATAGACTGGATCTCCCAGTCGAGAGATAACCCCACGGAGCAGGAAACAATTGGGACCGACCCCAGGTTACCCAGACATCCCCTGGAAAAGACTCAGGTTCCGCGGGTGCCCCAGGAGCCAGCCCGGACCCAGAGCCGGGAGGGACAAAGGCGCCTGCCTGCTCAGAGCCCTGCCTGCGCGCGTGATTCGCCGCCTCAGATAGAACTGTGGGCACCAGGGCAACAGGGCACCAGACTGCGTGTCTCTGGCAGGAGGAAACCCCCAGCGGAGGGGCTCAGCAGCTCTAACGATTAGGACACCCAGCACCAAAACACTTCCTGGACTCACGCAGACTCTAGTGCAGGCAGAAGCGCTGTGCTCTGCCGCCATTGTTGCGTTCCCCTGGGGCACTGGGACACACAGCTGCATCCTCGGACCTGCAGGAGTCGAAGAGCCATTACAGCAGCCCTCAGATACTGTACCAGGGATCGGCCAGTTGTCCCTGGCTGGACTGCCAAAACTGTAGGAATCCCTGATCCTTCAGGGGGGCTGCACCCACAGCGTCTGGACCAGAGCAGTGCCTGTAGCCGCCATCCCAGACAGAGACACACAGCTTCTGGTCCAGAGTGAGGCACCCAGCCTCCAGACCAGAACAGTGCCCCCAGGCGCCAAATCAACCTAGGTGCACATTCTCCAGGTCCAGAGGAGAGCAATCAGCCTTTGGCCCAGAGACTTGCTGAGTGCACCTCCCACTTTGTCAGACAGAACTGTGCGCCCCAGGATAACAGACTGAGTTTCCCTGTTGGGAGAAAACCCCATAGCTAGGGAATCAGCAGTTTCTTCAAGAGGACTGTACATGGAAATTTAGTGAGCAGCAGCACACTAAATTTATAACAAGAAACCCAGCAGTGGGGCAGCTGTCTTGAGAAATTTTATGGGTAAGAGGAGATCCCCCCCTGCCTAACATAGACCACAGCTACTACTCAGGGCTATAAACCTGAGGTGAGCAGTGGCATCTCCGGAGAAACACTGGCCATACAGTGACCATAACCAAAAAGCAGAGAAGGACTCCTTCAGGAAAAATCATCTTCCAGCCAAGGGGATACTCCCTACCTCAGGACTCCAGGAAGCACAGAAACTAACAGCCAAAACCTAAATCAGCCCATTGGGTAGAGGTCAGCGTAAAGGCTCAACCAACAAAAGACAGAGCAATATGGCATCTCCAGAACCCAGCCATCCAGGGGCGAACAGCCCTGAACAATGCAGCATAATAGAAAATCAAGAAGAGGACCTTACATCTATGTTGATGAAGAGGATAATAGAGGAGACAAATAAAATACGTAAAGAATTAGAGGAAGATAAAACCAAACAGATCATGGCTATCCGTAAAGAAATGGAGGAAGATAAAGACAAGCAAATTAGGGCCATCCGTGAAGAAATACGGGAAGATGCAGCCAAACAGCTTGTGGCCTTCAGAGAAGAAATAATTAAATCACTGAAAGAAATCAAAGAGACAGAGTTGAAGGAACTAAAAGAAAAAGAGGAAAATACAAGCAGACAGGTGAAGGAAGTAAACAAAACAACTCAAGACCTGAAGATAGAACTAGAAAAATTAAAGAAAACACAAATGGAGGAAATAATGGAGAGGAAGAATTTAGGGAAGAAAACAGGAACTACAGAGGTAAGCATAACCAACAGAATACAAGAAATGGAAGAAAGAATCTCAGGTGTAGAAGATACAATGGAAGAAATCGATGTATCTGTCAAAGAAAATGTGAAATCCAAAAAATTCCTGACTCAGACCGTCCAAGAAATCCAAGACAATATGAAAAGACAAAATTTGAGAATAATAGGAATAGAGGAAAAAGAAGACTCCCTTCTCCAAGGCCCAGAAAATATTTTCAACAAAATCATTGAAGAAAATTTCCCCAAGTTAAAGGAGAAGCCAATAAGGATACATGAGGCCTACAGAACACCCAACAAATTTGACCAGAAAAGAAAATCCTCCCGCCACATAATAATCAAAACAGGAAGTATACAGAACAAAGAAAAAATACTAAAAGCTGCAAGGGAAAAAGGCCAAGTAACATATAATGGCAAACCCATTAGAATCACACCTGACTTTTCAACAGAAACTATGAAAGCCAGAAGGGCCTGGACAGATATCATGCAGACCCTAAGAGAACACAGATGTCAACCCAGGCTACTATACCCTGCAAAACTCTCAGTCCTCATAGACGGAGAAAACAAGATATTCAATGACAAAAACAAATTTCAACAATACCTACACACAAATCCAGCATTACAGAAGACACTGGAAGGGAAAATACGACCCAAGAAAATTAGCTTCTGTCAAGAAAACACAGGAAATAATTAACCTTCCTACAGCAAAACAAAAAGCAACCAAGCACACAAACTTATGAACACAGCCAACATCAAAATCAAAGAATATAACAGCCACTGGTCATTAATCTCTCTCAACATCAATGGACTCAACTCTCCAGTAAAAAGACACAGATTAACAGAATGGATACGTAAACAAAACCCAGCAATCTGTTGCATACAAGAAACACACCTAAGACACAAAGATAGACATTACCTGAGGGTAAAAGGTTGGAAGATGACTTTCCAAGCAAATGGACCCAAGAAACAAGCAGGAGTAGCCATTCTAATATCTGATAAAATAGACTTTCAACCAAAAATAATAAAAAGAGATGAGGAAGGTCACTTCATACTCATCAAGGGAAAATTCCACCAGGAAGACATCACAATCCTGAACATCTATGCCCCAAATACAAGAGCACCCACATTTGTAAAAGAAACATTGATAAAATTTAAACCACATATAGATCCCCACACATTAATAGTGGGAGACTTCAACACCCCACTCTCAACAAAGGACAGGTCAACAAAACAGAAATTAAACAAAGAAACAATATCTCTGACAGAGGTCATGAATCAAATGGACCTCACAGACATCTACAGAACTTTACACCCAAACACAAAAGAATTTACCTTCTTCTCAGCACCTCATGGAACCTTCTCCAAAATAGACCATATAGTTGGTCACAAAGCAAGCCTCAACAGATACAAGAAGACTGAAATAATCCCTTGTATCCTGTCTGATCACCATGGAATAAAGCTGGACTTCAACAACAACAGAAATAGCAAAAAGCCTACACACTCATGGAAACTGAACAACTTGTTACTAAATGACAGCTGGGTCAGGGAAGAAATAAAGAAAGAAATTAAAGCCTTTCTAGAACTCAATGAAAATGAAGACACAACATACCCTAACTTGTGGGACACAATGAAAGCAGTGCTAAGAGGAAAGTTCATAGCACTAAGTGCCTTCAAGAAGAAATTCGAGACAGCTCATTCAAGCAACTTAATGGCCCACTTAAAAACCCTAGAAAAAGAAGAAGCAGACACACCAAAAAGGAGTAGACGGCTGGAAATAATCAAACTCAGGGCTGAAATCAATCAATTAGAAACAAATAAAACAATTCAAAGAATCAATGAAACCAAGAGCTGGTTCTTTGAGAAAATCAACAAGATAGACAAACCCTTAGCCAAGCTAACTAAAAGGCAGAGAGACACCACCCAAATCAACAAAATCAGAAATGAAAAGGGGGACATAACTACAGACACTGAGGAAATCCAAACAATCATTAGGACTTACTTCAAAAGTCTATATGCCACAAAATTTGAAAATCTAAATGAAATGGACAATTTTCTTGATCGATTTGACTCACCAAAGCTGAATCAGGACCAGGTAAATCAACTAAATAGTCCTATATCCCCCAAAGAAATAGAAGCAGTCATCAAAAGTCTCCCATCCAAAAAAAGCCCAGGACCAGATGGCTTCAGTGCAGAATTCTACCAGACCTTCAAAGAAGAGCTAACTCCAATTCTCTTCAAACTATTCCACAAAATAGAAACAGAAGGAACATTACCAAACTCATTCTATGAAGCCACAATCACCTTGGTACCTAAACCTCACAAAGACTCAACAAAGAAAGAGAATTTCAGGCCAATCTCCCTTATGAACATTGATGCAAAAATACTTAACAAAATACTTGCAAACCGGATCCAAGAACACATCAAAGATATTATCCACTATGACCAAGTAGGCTTCATCCCAGGTATGCAGGGGTGGTTCAATATACGGAAATCCATCAATGTGATCCACCATATTAACAAACTGAAAGAAAAAAACCACATGATAATCTCCCTAGATGCTGAAAAAGCATTTGACAAAATCCAACATCCATTCATGTTTAAAGTACTGGAGAGTTCAGGGATACAAGGCACATATCTAAACATAGTAAAGGCGATATACAGCAAGCCTATAGCCAACATCAAACTGAACGGAGAGAAACTTAAAGCAATCCCACTGAAATCAGGGACAAGACAAGGCTGCCCACTGTCTCCATATCTCTTCAACATAGTGCTGGAAGTCCTTGCTAGAGCAATAAGACAGTCGAAGGAGATCAAGGGGATACAGATGGGAAAGGAAGAAGTCAAATTATCACTATTTGCAGATGATATGATAGTATATATGAGTGACCCCAAAAACTCTACCAGGGAACTCCTACAGCTGATAAACACCTTCAGCAAAGTGGCTGGATATAAAATTAACTCAAAAAAATCAGTAGCACTCCTGTATACAAAAGACAAAAGGGCTGAGAAAGAAATTAGAGAAACAACACCATTCACAATAGCCACAAATGACATAAAGTACCTTGGCGTAACCCTAACCAAGGAAGTCAAAGACTTGTATGAAAAAAATTTCAAGTCTCTGAAGAAAGAATTAGAGGAAGATATGAGAAGATGGAAAGATCTCCCATGCTCATGGCTTGGCAGGATTAACATAGTAAAAATGGCCATCTTACCAAAAGCAATCTACAGATTTAATGCAATTCCCATCAAATTGCCAACACAATTCTTTACAGACCTGGAAAGAAAAATTCTCAACTTTGTATGGAATAACAAGAAACCGAGAATTGCTAAAACAATCCTCTACAATAAAAGATCTTCTGGAGGTATCTCCATCCCTGATCTCAAGCTGTACTATAGAGCAACAGTTATAAAAACTGCATGGTACTGGCATAGAAACAGAATGGTGGATCAATGGAATCGAACAGAAGACCCAGAAATAAACCCACACACTTACGGACACCTGATTTTTGACAAAGATGCCAAAACCATACAATGGAAAAAAGATAGCATCTTCAACAAATGGTGCTGGTCTAACTGGATGTCCACATGTAGAAAAATGAAAATAGATCCATACTTATCACCCTGCACAAAACTGAAGTCCAAGTGGATCAAAGACCTCAACATAAAACCAGACACATTAAATCGGCTAGAAAAAAAAAGTGGGGAATACCCTAGAACTCATTGGTACAGGAGAAAACTTCCTGAACAGAACACCAACAGCACAGGCTCTAAGAGCAACAATCAACAAATGGGACCTCATGAAATTGAAAAGCTTCTGTAAAGCAAAGGACACTGTCATCAAAACAAAGCGACTGCCTACAGATTGGGAAAGAATCATCACCAACCCTCTATCTGACAGAAGACTCATATCCAATATATATAAAGAACTAAACAAGCTGAAAAGCAACAAACCAAGTAATCCACTTAAAAAATGGGGAACAGAGCTAAAGAGAGAATTCTCTGCAGAGGAATATCGAATGGCAGAGAAGCACTTAAACAAATGCTCAACCTCATTAGCCATTAGGGAAATGCAAATCAAAACAACCCTGAGATTTCACCTTACACCCATCAGAATGGCCAAGATGAAAATCTCAAGGGACAACACATGCTGGAGAGGTTGTGGAGAAAGGGGAACGCTTCTCCACTGCTGGTGGGAATGTAAACTGGTACAACCACTCTGGAAATCAATCTGGCGCTTTCTCAGACAACTAGGAATAGCGCTTCCTCAAGATCCAGCCATACCACTCCTAGGCATATACCCAAAAGAGGC
>NW_026596147.1:14578779-14631714 GCF_907164565.1 Psammomys obesus | reverse complement strand
CCTCAAGATCCAGCCATACCACTCCTAGGCATATACCCAAAAGAGGCTCAAGTACACAACAAGGACATCTGTTCAACCATGTTTGTAGCAGCTTTATTTGTAATAGCCAGAAGCTGGAAACAACCCAGATGCCCCTCAACTGAAGAATGGATGCAGAAACTGTGGTACATCTATACAATGGAGTATTACTCAGCAATGAAAAATAAGGAAATCATGAAATTTGCAGGTAAATGGTGGGACCTGGAAAGGATCATCCTGAGTGAATTGACCCAGAAGCAAAAAGACACTCACGGTATATACTCACTCATATAAACATACAATATAGAATAAACCCACTAAAAGCTGTACATCTAAACAAACTAAGCAAAAGAGAGGACCCTAACTAAAATGTTCAATCCCCATCCTGAAAGGCAAAGAGGATGGACATCAGAAGAAAACGAAAATAGGAAACAACCTCGGAACCCGCTACAGAGGGCCTCTGAAAGCCAGAAGAAAACAGGAAACCACCTTGAAACCTGCCACAGAGGGCCTCTGAAAGCTTCTGCAGTATAGACTGTCAAAGCAGATGCTGAGCCTGATGGCCAACTGATGGGCAGAGTGAATGGAATTTTATGTAAGAAGTGGGAAATAGTAAGAGCTGGAGGGAACAGGAACTCCACAAGCAGAGCAACAGAACAAGATAATTTGAACACAGGGAACTTCCCAGAGACTCATACTCCAACCAAGGACTATTTGTGGAGATGACCTGGAACCCCTGCACAGATGTAGCCCATGGCAGTTCAGTGTCCAAGTGGGTTACATAGTAATGGGAAGAGGGACTGCCTCTGACATAATCTGATTGGCCTGCTCTTTGATCACTTCCCCCTGGGGGGGGAGCAGCCTTACCAGGCCACAGTAGAGGACAATGCAGCCACTTTTGATGAGAACTGATAGACTAAGATCAGAAAGGAGAGGAGAACCTCCCCTATCAGTGGACTTGGGGAGTGGCATGCATGCAGAAAGGGGAGGGAGGGTGGGATCGGCAGGGGAGGAGGGAGGGGCTTATGGGGGGATACAAAATGAATAAAGTGTAATTAATAAAAAATAAATAAAAGATTATAAAAAAAATAAATAAAGAAAAAAAAAAAAAGAACCCATTTACCTAGTATAGACTCTCTGGGAAGTACTTGAATCCAGGTTTAAACTCTTGATTTATTGCTTGTTTTTTCTTTCTTTCTTTCTTTCTTTCTTTCTTTCTTTCTTTCTTTCTTTCTTTCTTTCTTTCTTTTCTTTTCTTTTTCTCTACTTTCCCTTTTGACTGTTACAAAATTTTTTACTTATTTTTATAGAAAACAAATTCTTCACAGAGTATATTCTGATCATTGTTACCATTCCCCCAATTCCTCCCAGATACTTCCCACCACCCTAATTCACTTTCTTTTTATTTTCTCGAAAGCAAACAAGGAGGTAAAAATATCAAATAAAATAGAATTTAAAGCAAAAAAGGAAAACCACATGGAAAACACAAATACACACAAACACAGTCTTTAAAAATCACAAAACTGGAAACAGTGATATACAAGCAAAAGATCAGTAAGATGAAATGTGCCATCTTTCTTCCTGGTACTTTCAGTGGCCACAGTGGTCCTGGACTCAGGTAGGTGATTTTCACTCCCTCTCCTGTGTCCTTCATTAGAATCTCTCCAACCTCAACCCAGCAACAGAGCAGTCTGCTTTCAGTGCCCTTCCTCCTTCCTTCCTGTGGTCCCTCTGAGCCCTCACTTCTAGCCCACCCCCATTTCTTTGGGTCATCCACCATCTACCCTCACCTTATCCCTTCCATTTCCTTCTCTCACATCCTCCCCTCTCACCCTTCATTTTCCTTCCTTTCCCTTTTCCTCCCCTCCCCTTTCTCCTTCCTTTCCAATCTTTCCCTTTTCTGCATGTTTTCCTTTTATTTCTGAGCAATGATGGAGAATTAAAAGAGGATTGCAGCTGGTAAATGCTAAGTGATATCCTACTGCTGAGCTGCACCTCCAGCCCTAAATTTATTAAAAGAAAAAATGTTTGTATTTCACTGAAAATGGTGTAAAAGATTTAATCGTGGCAATAAAGCCGCATAAAACACTTCACTGCTTAAGTAAAGTTGTTTTCATGCATGACGCACAGCATCTATGTGTCACACATGTGCTAGCACTGGGGATAATTTGTCATGGTCAATGTGAAGAGATGATTTTCAGCTTTTGTAATGTTTACAGGCAATTCTTCATCACTGATGTCTTTGTACAATTTTTGGCCCTATTCCACACATTTGTTTCTGTGCTTTTGTCGTTTTTGTTATTCCTTTTGTATTTCGCTGCCTTTTACAGTAAAGTAGTATGGACAGGAGTTAATATCATGGTTAATCTGTGCTCCTTCATTTTAAACATCCATATTCAATTCATTTTTACCAACATCTCTCCATACTGCTCCTGGCTTCAAGTCAATGCAGCAACCGTTCTCCATCCTCCCACCCCATCCCCTAACTGTTCTAAGAAAGGCTGTTTCTTGTGCAAGTGTAAAGCACTTAAAATACCAACATTCACATTCCTTCAGCTTTTCCAAAAATATCCTCAGAAAATTACAAATAATCTAAATGATTTTGAGGAATATATGTGGAATGATAAACACACATCCTTATAAACATCTTGTTTTGTTTATAAGAGATCAGTGATTACCCGTGTTTGACAGCCTTGCTTGGATGAAGCAGCTTTTTATTATTTGTGACTCCAATTTAGAGAGGGTTATCTAAATATTTAGAAAGCCACTGTTGGTATTAGCTTGTTAATTTTAATATACATTAAAAATATTTAATTTAAACAAATGAAAAGTCATTATGGAATTAAAACATGATAGATTTAGTGGAAATTTCAAAGGTTGACAAAAAAATAGTAAGTAAGCAAGAAGATATTTTGTATGCATTTTTAGTTTAAATTTGATGTTCACTTATTTATGTTTTGTATTTGTGTGAATGCTTATGTACCATGGAGAGGTCAGAGGGCAATTACTTTCTTCTGTTACAGTATAGAACCGAATCTCCCTCTAGGTGGAGACATACTGTGATCTCCTCCCTTAAGAATCATGATCACCTCCCTCTGCAGAGGAAGCAGCCTTAACAGGCTACAGAAGAAGACAGTGCAGCCTGTCCTGATGAGACCTGATAGACTAGGGTCAGATGAAAGGGGAGGAAGACCTCCCCTATCAGTGGACTTGGAGAGGGACAAGGGAGGAGTAGAGGGAGGGAGGGTGGGTTTGGGAGAGAATGAGGGAGAGAGCTACAGCTGGGATCCAAAGTGAATAAACTGTAATTAATATAAAAATTAAATATAAAAATAAAACAACATTAAAAAAAAAAAAGGAATCAATCCAGCTGGGCAGGTGAATCACCTGGATGAAAGGGTTACTTCTCAGGAAGGTGAGTGTTCCTTAAATTATGCAAATAAGACAGGAAGAGTAATTGTTCTCTAGATGAAAATAATGTTCCTTTCCTTTCCAAAATTCCTGCATTATTATGCTTATCAGTCTAATATTTAACAAAATAAAGTGAGAGTCTCTTTAAGGTTTAGAAATCTTGAATTTCGAAAGAAAAGAAAGAGATCCAAGATGGCGGTGAACAGCACACACAGTATCTGAGGAGCACAGGACCCGAATCTCGCAAATTGGTGAGTGGAGAGGCAGCTGAAACCAGAACATCGAAATTGAGGCTTCCTGGTCAAGAGGGAACAACCTGTCAGCAGAGACCATTTGCATGCACATCACCCACAGGCGAATGTCTCTAGGTACTGAAAGTGGTGAATATTCAACACCCCTGCAATTCCCCTTGACCCAAGCAAGGGCTTCCCTCCTTGGGGGAGGCTGCCAGCAGTGCCCACTCCTCTAAGCAGGGCCTCCAAACTGGGCAGAGACCGCAGTGATTGCCCCAAGCATTAGCCTCCATACTCAGTAACTGAAAAGGCAGAGGCGGTGGGACTCTGTACCGGCCTCCCAGGTCTGCAGGCGGCTGGCTGTATGGGCCTCCCAGGGCATCCCAGCAGGCGGCTGTAGTGGCCTCCAAGGTCTGTGGCAGTGGCAGGGTGGCAGCTAGCCCTAGCAGGAGCCTCCATGCTCAATGACTGAGACAGCAGAGGCAGCTATCCCGAGTATGGGTCTCCCTGCCCAGTGGACAAACAGTGTATACCACTGAGTGGACTGATCTCCTATACTCTTATTCACCCCAGCAGGCACAAAAATGAGAGTAGAGAACAGGAGGGAACCTTGTGCTTTCCAATTAAACCTGCTGGGGAGTGAGTGCTCCTTTAAGTGAGTGCTTGCAGAACCCCAGTCCCAGGGTCCCTCTAAACTAGCAGCCAGACATCAGATCCCTCTCACCCACCCCCACACTGTGTGCAACACAGGGATCCTTGGGACAGCATGCTCAGCATTGAAGCCCCTGTTCTGTGAGTCTACCAGTGAGTCCAGGCAAACAATTCCTGGAACCCAGACATATCTGAATAGGAAGAAGACAGTACTACCAGCCTGCAGGCCACTGAGGTATTTAGGAAACCTGTGCATGCACATTGTACCTAGGAACAGCACCAGCACCGGCACCCTCTCCTGTGCTTAAGCTCCACCAGGCATTTACATGTTCTAGCACCCTGTCCTTCAAGGCACACTTCCACACTCATGCCCATGCTTGTTTGCCTGCACTTGCTCACCTGCACCTGTGACCTTCCTCCCTTAACTACAGCTGAAACACCAACATCAACTCTCGAACCAATGCACCTGTCTCATCTTCTTAAAGAATACTCTAGACACCAGAGAAAGACAGACCCAGTCTGAAGTACAGATTCCAGGAAAAAACAGTGAAGGTAACAGATAAGCAGACAGCTATAGGTTGGTGTAAGAACACATCCAATAAAAATCAGGACATTATGGCTTCACCAACAACTCCAAAAATCAATACACATACTAATTCATGGGATGACAGGAAAATGATCTCGTCTAGGCTTATCCAGATATCAGAGGCACATAAAGAGGAAATGAGCAAAGCTCTCAAAGAAATAAAGGAAAATACAGCCAAATAAATAAAGGCAGAAGTAAGGCACAATTAATGGCATATTGAGAGGAAACAAGCAAAAAATAGATGTCATCATAGAATGACAGGAATCCACATTCAAACAGATGAAGGAAATGGTGCAAGGCATGAAAACAGAATTAGAATCAACAAAGAAAACACAAACTGAGAAAACCCTGGAGCTAGAGAACTTGGAGAAAAGATAAGGAACCACAAAATATCACCAACAGAATACAAGGGATGGAAAAGAAATTCCCAGGTGCTGAAGATACACTTGCAGAAATTGATACATCTCTCAAAGAAAAAGTAAAATCAGAAAGTTCCAAACACAAAACATCCAAGAAATCAAGGATGCCATGAAAAGACAAAAGTCTAAGAATAATAATAATAGACAAAAATGAAGATTCCAGGCTCCAAGGTCCAGAAAATATTTTCAAGAAAATCATAGAAGAAAATTTTCCCAACTTAAAGAAAGAGGTGTCCATAAATATACAAGAGGCTTACAGAACACCAAATAGACTAGACCAGAAAAGAAACTCCTCACATCACATAATAGTCAAAACATTAAATCTACAGAAAAAAAGAAAAAAAATATTAAAAGCAGCAAGGGAAAAAAAGGCCACATAATGAATAAAGGTAGAGCTATCAAAATCATACCATACTTCTCAACAGAAACTATGAAAGCCAGAAGGGCCTGGGTAGATGTCATGTAGACATCTAAAAGACCAAAGATGCCAACACAGACTACTATACCCAGCAAATATTTTGATCAATCAACATAGATTAAGAAAACAAAACATTCCATGAAAAAAACTAAACTTAATATATACACAGCAACTTAGTCCTACAGAAGAAACTAGAAGGAAATGAAAACAACTACACCCAAGAAAACATAGACTATAGATAACTTCACAACAAAAAAATTAAAAGAAAACAAGCATTGAAACACAGTAACATGGCCAACTCCACAATAAAAAGAACTAACATTCATTTGTAACTGTTATCCATCAATATCAACGGACTCAACTCTCCAATAAAAAAGACACAGACTAACAGAATGGTTTCGGAAACAGGATCCAACATTCTGCTGCATCAAAGAAACACACCTCTGCATCAAAGATAAATACTACCTCAGAGCAAAGAGCTGGAAAATGTTTTTCAAGCAAAGGACCTAGAAAACAAGCTGGGGTAGCTATCCCAATATCTAACATAATAGACTTTCAACCAAAATGAATCAAAAAAGATGAGGAGGGACACTTCTTTCTCATCAAAGGTAAAATCCACCAGGAAGATATCACAATCCTGAACATCTATGCCCTAAATACAAGACCACCTGCATTTGTAAATGAAACATTATTAAAGCCTAAATGACATATCGATCCTAACACATTAATAGTGGGAGAGTTCAACACTCCACTCTCACCAAGGGACAGATAATCTAGATAGAATCTAAATAGGGAAACAAGGACACTTAAAGAGATCCTAAATCAAATGGAACTTACAGGTGTCTACAGAACTCTTCACCCAAACTCAAAAAAGAATACCTTCTTCTCATGGAAACTTCTCAAAAACTGAACATATAGTCAGGCACAAAGCAAGCCACAGCAGATACAAGAAGATTTAAATAATCAGACCACCATGTTCTTAATCTAGACCTCAATAATAACAGAAATAACAGAAAGCCTACATACACATGAAAACTAAACAACTCTCTACTCAATGACAGCTTTGTCAGGTAAGAAATGAAAAATGAAATTAGAGACTTCCTAAAATTTAATGAAAATGAAGGCACAACCTATCCAAACTCATGGGACACAATGAAAGCAGTGCTAAGAGGAAAGTTCATAGTACTAAGTGAATCCAGAAAGAGGTTTGAGAAATCTCATACAAGCAACTTAAAGGTACACCTAAAATCCCTAGGAAAAAAAAAAAAAAAAAGCAGACATACTCAAGAGGAATAGACTGCTGGAAATAATCAAACTCAGAGCTGAAATCAATGAATTAGAAAAGAAAAAACAATTCAAAGAATGAATGATACGAAGGTCTGGTGTTATGAGAAAATCAACAAGATAGATAAACCCTGAGCCAAACTAACTAAAGGCAGAGAGAAACTATCCAAAGCAGCAAAATCAGGAACAAAAAGGGGGACACAACAACAAACACTGAGTAAATCCAAAAAATCAATAGGTTTGCTATATAAGTCTATGTGCCACAAAATTTGAAAATCTAAATGAAATGGACAATTTTCTGAAGAGATTCCACTTACCAAAATTAAATCAAGAGCAGGCAAGTAGACTGAATAGTCTTATATCCCCTAGAGAAAAAGAAGCAGTCATCAAAAGTCTTCCTTCCAATAAAAGCCCTGGGCCAGATGGTTTCAGGACAAAATTCTACCAGACCTTCAAAGAAGAGCTAACTGCAGTTCTCTTCACACTATTCCACAAAATAGAAACAGAAGGAACATTACCAAACTCATTCTCTGAAGCCACGGTCACCTGGATACCTAAACCACACAAAGACCACCCCCCAAAAAAAAAACAAAACAAAACAGAACTTCACACCTATCTCTTTTATGAACATTGATGAAAAATACTCAATAAAATACTTGCAAATCAAATCCAAGAACACACCAAAGATATCATCCACCATGACCACATAGGCTTCATCCCAGGCATGCAGGAATGGTTCAATATATGGAAACCCACCAATCTAATACACCATATAAACAACCTGAAGGAGTAAAACCATATGATCATCAACTTAGATGCCAAAACAACATTTGACAAAAATCTACACCCATTCATGTTCAAAGCATTGGAGACATCAGGAACACAAGATGATACCTAAACGTAGTAAAGACAATATTCAGCAAGCATATGGCCAACATCAAACAAAATGGAGAGAAACTTAAATCAATCTCACTGAAATCAGGGTTAAGGCAAGGCTGCCCACTCTCTCCATATCTCTTCAACATAGTACTTGAAGTCCTAGCTAGAGCAATAAGACAACCAAAGGAGATTAGAGGATACAAATAAGAAAGGAAGAAGTCATTGTATCACTATTTGCAGATGATATGATAGTAAAAATGAACGACCCCAAAAATACAATAAGAGAACTGTTTCAGCTGATAAATACTTTTAGCAAAATGGCTGGATAAAGAAATTAATGTAAAAAAATGGTAGCCCTCCTATATATAAAAGACAAAAAGGGTGAAAAAGATATTAGGGAAAATAAACCCTTCACAATAGCCACAAATAACATAAGGTACCTTGTTGTGTCTCTAACCAAGCAAATGAAAGACCTGTTTGGAAAAAAAACAAAACAAAACAAAACAAAAACCTTCAAGTCTCTGAAGAAAGAAATTGAAGAAGCTATCAGAAGATGGAAAGATCTTCGGTGCTCATGAATCTGTAGGATTAACATAGTGAAAATGGACATCCTTCCAAAAGCAATCTACAGATTCAATGCAATTCTCATCAAAATACCAACACAATTCTTTATAGACTTTGAAAGAAAAATTCTCAACTACATATGGAAAAACAAAAAACCCAGAATTGCCAAAACAATCCTTTGTAACAACAGATCCTCTTGAGGTATCTCCATCCCTGATCTAATGCTGTACTACAAAGCATATTAATAAGAACTGCATGTACTGGCATAGAAACTGAATGGTGGAACAATGGAACTAAATAGAAGATCCAGAAATAAACCCACAAACCTCTGTATACTTGATTTTTGACAAAGAAGCCAAAACCATACAATAGAAAAAGACAGCATCTTCAACAAATGGTGCTGGTGTAACTAGATGTCTACATGTAGAAAAATGAAAATAGATCCATATTCATAACCCTGCACAAAACTAAATTCCAAGTGGATCAAAGACCTCAACATAAAACCAGACACACTAAATCACTTAGAAGAAAAATTGGGAACAGAATTCCCTCAATGGCAGAGGAGACAACTTCCTGAACAGAACACCAGCAGCACAGGCTCTACAATCAACAATCAATAAATGGGACGTCATGAAAATGAAAAGCTTCTGTAAAACAAAGGACACTGTCGTCATAACAAAACTACAGCCTACAGACTGGGAAAGTAACTTTACCAACCCTATATCTGACAGAGGGCTAATACCAAGACTATATAAAGAAATTAAGATTTTAAAAAGTAACAAATCATGTAATCCAATTAAAAAAAAAAGGTATACAGAGCTAAACAGAATTCTGTATAGAGCAATACCAAATGGCAGAGAAACACCGAAAAAAATGCTCAATACCCTTAAGTCATCGGTGAAATGGAAATCAAAACAACTCTGAGATTTCACCTTAAAACCATCAGAATGGCTAAGATCAAGAACTCAACTGACAATACCTGCTGGAGAAGATGTGGAGAAAGGGGAACCCTCCTCCATTGCTGGTGGGAACGTAAACTTGTACAACCACTTTGGAAATTAATCTGGCTCTTTCTTACAAAATTAAGAATAGTGCTACCTCAAGATCCAGCTATACCACTCCTAGGCATATATCCCACATATGATCAAGTATACAACAAGAACATTTGCTCAACCATGTTTATGGAAGCTTTATTTGTAATAGCCAGAACTTGGAAACAGTCCAGGTGTCCCTCAGCTGAAGAATGGATACAGAAATTGTGGTACATTTACACAATGGAATACTACTCAGCAATTAAAAACAAGGAAATCATGAAAGTTACAGGCAAATGATGGGAACTTGAAAAGATCATCCTGAATGAGGTATCCCAGAAGCAGAAAAACATATGCTTATATATTCACTTATAAGTGAATATTACACAGATAACATAGGCTAAACATACTAAAATCTATACACCTAAAGAAGCTAAGCAAGGAGGACCTTGGGCAAGATGATCAAACCTCACTCAGAAAGGCAAACGGGTCAGACATTGGAAGAGGGAGAAATCAGGGAACAGAACAATAGCCTACCACAGAGAGTCTTTGAAAGACCCTGCCCTGCAGGTTATCAAAGCAGATGTTGCGGTGGAATCTTATGAAAGATGGGGAAGATAGAAAGACCTGGAGGGGACAACAGCTCCACAAGGAGAGCAACAGTACCAAGAAATCTGGGCCAGTAGTCTTTTTTTATTATTTTTTTATTTAACTTTTCTTAATTACACTTTATTCATTTTGTATCCCTCCATAAACCCCCCCCTCCCCTCCTGGTTCCACCCTCCCTCCCCTTTCTGCATGCATGCCCCTCCCCAAGTCCACTGATAGGGGAGGTCCTCCTCTCCTTCTTTCTGATCTTAGTCTATCAGTTCTCATCAGAAGTGGTTGCATTGTCATCTTTTGTGGCCTGGTAAGGCTGCTCCCCCCTCAGGGGGAGGTGATCAAAGAGCAGGCCAATCAGATTATGTCAGAGGCAGTCCCTCTTCCCATTACTATGTAAGCACTTGGACACTGAATGGCCATGGGCTACATCTGTGCAGGGGTTCTAGGTTATCTCCATGAATAGTCCTTGGTTCGAGTATGAGTCTTTGGGAAGTTCCCTGTGTTCAAATTTTCTTGTTCTGTTGCTCTCCTTGTGGAGTTTCTGTCCTCTCCAGCTCTTACTATTTCCCATTTCTTATATAAAATTTCATTCACTCTGCCTGACAGTTGTCTTTTCTGAGATTGATACTTCAACCAAGGACTATGCATGGAGATAACCTAGAACCCCTGCACAGATGTAGCTCATGGCAGTTCAGTATCCAAGTGGATTCCCTAGTAAGGGGACCAGGGACTGTCTCTGACATAAACTCAGTGTCTGGCTCTTTGATCACCTCCTCCTGAGGGGAAAGCAGCCTTACCAGGCCACAGAGGAAGACAATGCAGCCAGTCCTGATAGGTCCTGCTAGGCTAGGGTCAGGTGAAAGTGGAGGGTGACCTTCCCTATCAGTGGACTAGGAGTGGGTCATAGGAGGATTGAAGGAGGGAGGGTGGGATTGGGAGAGAATGAGGGAGAGGACTACAGCTGGGATACAAAGTGAATAAAATGTAATTAATATAAAAAATAAAAAATAGTTTAAAAAGAAATCTTAAATTTCTTTTCTAAGCGTAGTTCTCAGGTATAATTGAACACAAGTTTGTTCAAAAAGTCACAATATCAGCAAGACTCTTCTTCATTTCATTTTTGTCTCCTGCTATTAAGGGAGCTTGTTTTGTTCTCTTTAATGTCAACAATGGTTATTTTGTTTTCTTCACTATTATAGTTATTACTTAAGTTTGAAAGTTATTACTTTACTTAAATTTAAAGTTTAAATTTAACTCTGACATGAAATTTTGTATTGCCAGTTTTTATAAACACGGACAAAACATACATATTCTGTATATAATATAACACAAAATGGTTTAATAAAACTATGCTGTTTGTAATTTGCTTAGAAGTTTGCCAATTTAACAGTTAATTTTGGGGCAAGAGGTAGCACCAAACCTGTTCTTAATAACAACATATCAAATTTGAAACAGAAGATTTGAGTCATCTTTTTTTCTGCCACTAATTCACCATAGGTAACCAGAATTTGGATTCCTCTAAAGAGTTTAAAGGACAGTGAAGGTCATTGATAGTTTTGTGGATAACAAGTCTATTTATTCCTTGCATGTATCTAAAGTAATCTAGAAGGTTCTGTGAACATTATCTTTCCAAGGACAAAATAATAGTTCTAATTTGTTTTAAAAAAGTTATTGTTCTACATCTTTTAGAGACAAGTATTTATTGACTCAAAGCAACTATGCATGCTCACTTAAAGACAGTTTTCAAATCATTGATTCACAAACACATACATACGGATTTTAGCTGTTCTTACAAAGTGTGTACTGCTCACCAGCCTCAAATGTGCAATAGTAATTGTATTTGTGAAATGTTTGAAATATTTCTTTGATCATGGTTATTTTTCTTATTTCTTTAATGTTTTCAGATTGAGCTACTGTGATTGGCTGAAAAATGCCTTGCCTTCTCTTTAGCCTATAAGAAATCTTACCTCACATGGGTTAATACATGGTGGCGGGAGAGGAGAAACCCATTTACTTGGTTGTGACTGAAAATCAAAGAGAGAGTTAGAAAAGGGCCAAAGTCCAAATAACCCCTATTGTGGTAATTTTTTAAGTACATGCTAAAAATGGTTTATTATTAGCCTATAATTACTACGGTGGTATTATCTAACCCGCTATTGTAACCAATAAACAACACAAACACCTCATAGATTTTATAATTACTTTATTTCATGTTGGCCTGGGCAGATAAATCCACCCTTAATATATCCTATCTCTCAGCTCCCATTTCATTCCATCTCCTTTAATCATGCCTTCCATCCATAATCCAAGGATTGTACTCTTCTACACATAAAAATAAATAAAATGTAAAAGCAACCTATGAAGCAGAAGAAAACATTTGCAATTATATAGTTAATAGGGATTACATTCAAAACATATAAGGATCTCCTATAATACAATAATATTTAAATGACTCAAAAATGGTCAAATACTTATATAGATGTTTCTCAAAAAGGATTTATGAGTAGCTAATAAATACAGAAAGCTATACAACATCATTAAGCATCAAAAACTTCACAATGAAATGTCACTTCATACTTGTCTGAATGATTTTTTTAAGTTAAACATTGGCAGGGATGAGGAGAAATGAAAACTGTAATAAATTGTTGATGGGAATGTAAAGAGACATAGCCACTATGAATCCAGTATAAAGGGTCCTCAACACTTCAAATCTGAGTCATCATATGGCCTAACAACCCTATTTCTGGCCGCATATATACACTATTTATTTACCCCATTAGTGAGAGACTGAAAACATATGATTCTGTTGTGAACCAATGTTGTGAACCAACAAATTTTGAGAGGTACAGGATCATAGGTGAGGGGTTACTTACTGTGTGAAGAAAACGTTGTATTATTAAAAATTCTACCCAGCACAGACGATTCTGGCACCTGCTTTCCTGGAAACTTGCCCCCAACTAACCTTCTTCTTGTAATATCCTCTACCTCTACAGATAACTGTAGCTGAACACCAGGCCAGGTAGAAGTTATTGCCACCACCCAAGGTGAGTATTCTGTGGTGCTCTCTATCTCCTTCTAACAAGGAGGGTGAAGACCAAGGCAGTTTCCATAGACAAAACACTCATTCGATACTTTGTATTCCTTGTCCTGACCACAGGGTCAAGTATTCTCTGGATTGTCAGAGAAACTTCTGTTCCATGATGCCAAATTGCCATATATGAGAGGAAATATCTGTGTCTCAATAATCAGAACCATCCCGAAATCAATGATGTATTTGCATTTACATATTCACTGCTGAATTATTCACAGCAGCTAAGATATAAAGTGATCTAAATGGATCAATGGATAAGCACATGAGGTACACGCAACTACATACCATTTCATCATAAAATGAAGTGAACCCTTTATTTGTAGTCATTTCTAGGTAGTCATTTGTCCCTACCTGGAAGGAACTGGAAATGGTTATGCTAGGAACGGAAAGATAAATACAACACGATCTTCCTCATACATGAAATGTAAGAAAACTCTTCTCCAGAATGTTAGAGTAAAACAGAGCCAGCCAGAATCTGAGGACAACAGAGGGTCCTGTGAAGGCTGATTAACATTAAAAACGATGAGTGAACAGCTCTGTAGGGAATCGCTGGTGACAGAAAGGCAGCTATGCCATTGAAGTGTTTCTCCCCTTCACATACAATGACTTCTAACCCTGCGTCAGTGGTCTATCACCAGCATAAACAAAAAAGACCAGCTAGACTGAAACATGAAAGAGCACATTAAATTTCTGGAACAGAGAGAAAAAAATGGTAAATCTTGAAATGATGGGAGATCTCAACAATGGAGCCACAACTCAGCCGAAGCAGAAGAAATAAAGGATAACACATTTCTAAGGCTTCTGTTGTTTGCGTCTCTGTCTCCCATTCAAGACCATGTGTAGTGGGCAGGTTTTCAGTCCATAGAAGGGCTGCTTGGCCCACACTCCAATTTTGCACTGGCACAGACAATTTCTTAACCTCAGAAAAGTGAATGAAACATGATCTTGTTCACTCTAGATCACCATGTTTTCTTTCTTTTTCTGACAGATGGTCATATCCTTGTGCTTATTACCCACTACGTCCCAGAATTTTGTCTCAAATAAATGTCATTTCTATTTTCTGTGCTGCCATATGTGGAATTTTCTTGTCATACCATATACAGTCTCAGAAAAGCACATAGCTAAACCTGTCAATCCATTTCATGACTAAGTCAACATGTGTTCCATATTAAGACCAAGGCAGAAAAACAGATGCTTTCTAAAAACGTGAGTGTTTAACTGGTACCTTGGTGTATAAATATTTTTTATCAAATGGGAATCTACAAAAACATAGGGCAGTTATGTAATTAATGGAAATTTTGCCTGCCATTTAAAAAACAAAGAAGGTGTTTAATCCAGTCCTTATACATGCAGTCTATGCATTTAACTTTAAATATCTAATTACTCTAATTAAATATCTAATTTTATTGGTTCTACTATCCATGTTATTATATCATTTTGTAATATCATAGTGTGCCATTTAAGATGTAAGTAAAGTAAAAAAAATGAAAACTAACAGTTCATTGCTTTTATAAAGTAACAGAACAAATTTCATATTTGAATTTATATATTTGGGACTACATGTTACTGTTGTGGTTTCTTTCTTTCTTTCTTTCTTTTTTTCTTTCTTTCTTTCTTTCTTTCTTTCTTTCTTTCTTTCTTTCTTTCTTGTACGTGTGTTTAAGGGTGTGTGGAAGTGTTTGCATGTAGGTATGAAGGCCAAACATGTTCCTTTGATGCCATTCCTCAGAAGTCATCTACCTTGATTTGAAGGTAAGATCTGTCGTTGAGACTTGGGAGTCGCTGACTTGGCTACAATGGCTGGCCAATGAACCCCACAGTTTCTCCCATGTCTGTCTCTGTGGAGCTTGGATTACAAACATCTGCTACTATGTCTAGTTTGTAAGAACTTTAGTTTAAGGGCTCAAAATCAGGTATTCATGCTTGTGTAGTACACTGTACCCAATGGACTTATAGGAGTTATTTTTTCTTAAATCTAAAAATAATGAATGGGTTAGTAAATGAGAATGGGCATACACCTATCCATTGCACAAGAGTGACATTTGTTATATTTCAAATAGAATTTTTTGGATATAAACTAACAATAGACTATAGCTCCTTCCTGGGACTCAGAAACATATTTAGATTGATTGTGGTGGTAGCTGAAGTAGAATGCTCAGCTTTTTTTTTTAATTTCTTTTTTTTTAATTTTATTTTTTCTTATCAGTTACATTTTATTAACTCTGTATCCCAGCCTTGTCCTGCTCTCTCATTCCCTCCCAATCCCACCCTCACTCCCTCATCTCCACCATGCCCCTTTCCAAGTCCACTGATAGGGGGGGATCTCCTCTCCATTCATCCAATCCTGTTTTATCAGGTATCTTCAGGACTGGCTGCGAAGCCCTCCTCTGTGGCCTAACAGGACTGCTCCTCCCTTGGGGTTCATTGAGTTCCTGTTAGAAATAGTCCTTGTTCCCCTCACTATGGAAAACCAATTGGTTACTGAGCTACCACAGGCTACATCTGAGCAGAGGTTCTAGGTTATATCCATACATGGACCTTGGTTGAATGTCAGTCTCAGAAAAGACCCTGTGCCCAGATATATTTGGTCCTTTTGGAGCTCCTATCCTTTCCCCATCTTACTAACTCCCCTTCTTTCATATGATTCCCTGTACTCTGCCAAAGGTTTGGTCATGAGTCTTTGTATCTGCTTTGAAAACACTGCTAGTTAGAGTCTTTCAGATGCACTCGGTAGATTCCTGCCATATGTTCAATGCACATCCCATCTGTCTTTCTAAACAAGGATTGATCATCTTACCCCATGTCTGGTCTATTGATTATCTTTTTTAGGTGTATAGACTTCATTATGTTTATCGTATCTTATAGGTCTATATAAGTGAGTATATACCGTGTTTGTCTTGTCCTTCTGGGATATTTCACTCAGAATGATTTTTGCTAGATCCCATCATTTGCCTGCAAATTTCATGATTTCCTCCTTTTTGATTGCTGAGTAGTATTCATTGTATAAAAATACCACAATTTCTGTACCCATTCTTCCGTTGATGGACATCTGGGTTGTTTCCAGGTTCTGGCTATTACAAATAAATCTGCTATAAACATGGTTGAGCAAGTATCCCTTTTATGTACTTGAGCAAAGTTTGAGTATATACCTAGCAGTGGTATAGCTGGGTCTTGAGGAAGCACTTCCTAATTGTTTGAGAAAGCACCAGATAGATTTCCAAAGTGGTTGTACCAGTTTACATTCCCACCAGCAGTGGAGGAGGGTTCCCCTTTCTCCACAACCTCTCCAGCATGTGTTGTCACTTGAGTTTTTCGTCTTGGCCATTCTGATGGGTGTAAGGTGAAATCTCAGGGTTCTTTTGATTTGCATTTCCCTGATGGCTAATGAGGTTGAGCATTTCTTTAAGTGTTTCTCTGCCATTTGATATTCCTCTGTCGAGAATTCTCTGTTTAGCTCTGTTCCCCATTTTTTAATTGGATTACTTGGTTTGCTGCTTTTCAGCTTCTTTAGTTCTTTGTATATACTCGATATTAGTCCTCTGTCAGATAAAGGGTTAGTGAAGATTCTTTCCCAATCTGTAGGCAGGCGTTTTGTTTTGATGACGATGTCCTTTGCTTTACAGAAGCTGTTCAGTTTCATGAGGTCCCATTTATTGATTGTTGCTCTTAGAGCCTGTGCTGTTGGTGTTCTGTTCAGGAAGTTGTCTCCTGTGCCAATGAGTTCTAGGCTGTTCCCCACTTTTTCTTCTAACAGATTTAGAGTATCTGGTTTTATGTTGAGGTCTTTGATCCACTTGGGCTTTAGTTTTGTGCAGGGTGATAAATATGGATCTATTTTCATTTTTCTGCATGTAGACATCCAGTTGGACCAGCACCATTTGTTGAAGATGCTGTCTTTTTTCCATTGAATGGTTTTGGCTTCTTTGTCAAAAATCGAGTATTCATAGGTGTGTGGGTTTATTTCTGGGTCTTCTATGCGGTTCCATTGATCCTCCTTTCTGTTTTTATGCCAATACCATGCAGTTTTTATTACTATTGCTCTGTAGTACAGCTTGAGATCGGGGATGGAGATATCTCCAGATGATCTGTTGTTGTACAGGATTATTTTGGAGATTCTGGGTTTTTTGTTTCTCCATATGAAGCTGAGAATCTTTTTTTCAAGGTCTGTAAAAAATTGAGTTACTATTTTGATGGGAATTGCATTGAATCTGTAGATTGCTTTTGGCAGGATGGCCATTTTCACAATGTTAATCCTACCAATCCATTAACACGGAAGATCTTTCCATCTTCTGATATCTTCTTCAATTTCTTTCTTCAGAGACTTGAAGTTTTTCTCAAACAGGTCTTTCACTTGCTTGGTTAGTGTCACCCCAAGGTACTTTATGTTATTAGTGGCTATTGTGAAGGGTGTTGTTTCCCTAATTTCTTTCTCGGCCCTTTTGTCATTGGTATACAGGAGGGCTTCTAATCTTTTTGAGTTGATTTTGTATCCTGCCACTTTGCTGAAGGTGTTCATCAGCTGGAGGAGTTCTCTGGTTGAATTTTTAGGGTCGCTCATGTATACTATCATATCATCTGCAAATAGTGACACTTTGACCTCTTCCTTTCTGATTTGTATCCCCTTGATCTTCTTTAGTTGTCTTATTGCTCTGGCTAGGATTTCAAGTACTATGTTGAAGAGGTATGGAGAGAGTGGGAAGCCTTGTCTTGTCCCTGCTTTCAGTGGGATTGATTTAAGTTTCTCTCCATTGTGTTTGATGTTGGCTATAGGCTTGAATGCTCAGCTTTTTATGTAAGGGAGAAATAAATGTTTTATCCAAAAATTTCTTCAAAATTTTTAGTTAAATGTTGGTTGCATCAGTGAATATTTATTTAATATTAAATAGCTTAAATACTTACTCAGACATATACTGTTTAAGCAAGTTCTAAAGCTCAAAATAAAATGTTCTTTATTTAACCAAGGTTTTCACTCACATATCCCATGACCTGAATGAAACTGTCCTATTGTATATGCATGTTGCATCCTGTTCACAGTTCCTCAAATACGTTTAAACCTTAAGGATTTCTGCCTCCTAGACCTCTGTAGCCCTTCTGCCATGTTGGCATAGTGATGGCAAAATGATTTGAAATGCCAACAAAAGTAGATAGCACAAAGCAGGAGTTTGAGTGACTGTAGGAAAATGAGAGTGAGACACATAGCAAACAAGGTTATTGCTGCGTTTTGAGGTCCTGGCAAGTCTGCAATTAACGATTTGTCTTATAGTCGTTTCCATCCTTCCTTGTTAACCCAGCACTTCTTGTGGCAAGCTGCCCTCTGGAGAGCATAAAGCACAGCTGAAACAAACAGCTCCCAATGCCAACTTGCACCATTGATGGCATCAAAGCTGATAGCAGTCTAACAAGTAAAA
Organism: Psammomys obesus; assembly: GCF_907164565.1. Classification (NCBI taxonomy): domain Eukaryota; kingdom Metazoa; phylum Chordata; class Mammalia; order Rodentia; family Muridae; genus Psammomys; species Psammomys obesus. Next base: position 14,613,118 of record NW_026596147.1, on the reverse strand, counting down.
GGAACAAGGTTTCAAGAGGTTTGGGGCCGACTTTGCAAATCCTGCTCTTTGTGAGTACCATGTTGGAAGTGTATTTCACGCGGAAATAAAGGTGAGGATGGACAGTTTTCAAAATAGCTAAGCCAGTTTCACTTTATAATGAGGTAAGACTATCGAAAGCAGGTGAGGTTTCAGAAGACTTGGCTTCTTAGCTTTCAGGGGGTTAAACTTGATTGGAAGAACAGCCCAATTGTTTCTATATTTACAGTTTCATGTGTAGGGGCATTGTGATAATCCTCAACTCTAATAGACATGAGTCCTAACAGTTAAGGTCAACTTCCTCCTCACATAAGTAGACAAAACAATTCCTGGTGAAGGCGCTGAGTGCACGTTTTAGTTTCCCCAAAGCATCAGGTTCCCATTTCTTTCCTCATATAAACAGCATGGAGATATATCAAGCCATTGAATCTTTATTGATGTTGATGGATAACACTTTTAGAATTCTGATTTTCTCAGATATTCTCTTCTCATCTTACCTTTTATATTTTCATTAACCAACTCTTCTTTCCTAGGGATTGTTTGAGCCACTTTATTTCCAAGAGTTCATTGGAATTCCTACACTATTGAGAAAATGCAGGTTTGATTTAACATGTAAGACTCACTGTGCTCTAAAAAAAAATGCACTTGGGTTTTTAAATTTTTATACACATAGCCTACAAACACTGAGTCAAACAGATAAAGATTTTTTTTTACAATCAATTGCTTTTTATAATTTAATATCTGCATAAGGTGTTACTCGTGCATTGATCAAGCTGTTTTGAATTTCTGGCAATGATTCCTGTCTTTTCAGGGGTTAGCTTTGCTGTTGCTCTTTCAGTAGTTCACATTGTTTTCCTTATTCTTTTCGAAAAGTGATAATTTATTAGATACAATTCATTTTATATAGGATGCAAAGTGGATAGACTTGTTAATAACTATATTAAGAAAAACAAGAGCTTAATAATTTTTCTAATCAAGGTTAGATGCAAATAAATCATTATTTGATTTCTTTTTGTAAAACACTTGTAGAGAGTGTGTTTGGGCCACAAAAGGAAAGAAACATTAAAATACACACACACACACACACACACACACACACACAGGTTTTTTCAGGTAGGGTCTAGGGGAAAGATTTAGATTAATAGTACTCAGTTACTTTATGTTTCTATATAAGTAAAACAAACCCAAAAGTAGTTAAAAAAAAAAAAAAGAGCAAAATAAGTTAACCGATCATGAACTTTCAATTATGGGTTTTCCAGTATATCATATCTTTATAAGAGAAATAACATCCAAACAACGTTGTTCCCATTTTATGTCTATATACTTCCATTAAAAAGCTTATGGTCTAAATCAGATATCATGGAGATCCTTGCACTGCCATTGTTTATTGCTGTAGTATTCAGTATCCAAGAGATAGGACCAGTGTAGATGCTTATCAATAGATGAATGGAAAAGGAAATGTTGTACATCAACACAATAGAATATTACTCAGCTACAAAGAAGAATTAAATTATTTCATTTGTAACAAATTGATTGGAACTGGAGGTTATAGTTTTAAGCAAAATTAACCAGAGTCACTCAAAAACATCACATGCTTTCTTTCAAACAGGAAATTTAGATTTGAATATATACATACATACATATATATATCATACCCACATGTACACGTGACATGAAAGTCAAAGAGGGAATATGTAGGGATTTGTAGTCTAAAGCAGTAAAAAGGTATAGGCGACTGTGATAGGAGACATTAAAGACAAGGATTGAGAGCGTTCTCTCATATGTGGAATATAGAATTAAATGGAAGACTACTGGGGACCGAGAGGAAGGGCATTGAAGGTCATGAGGTGTAGTAAAATTGAGCAAAGTACAGTGATTCATATGAATAAAAATACCATAATGAAACAAATGACTAGAAATTATTAAAAATAAAAGGAAGCTTTTAAAGAGCTTGTTGTTTATATATTAATAAGTTTTCTTCTAAGCCTATATCAGCTTTGGCTTTGGACATATAAACATCTTTATATATTCTATGTCACCTAGAAAAAACTTTTTACAAAAGAGCAAGAAGAAGAAATTAAAATAGCTTAATAAACATAACAAGAGAGACTGGAGAACAGCTATGTGAAACATGAATAGAGGTACATGGAAATGAGTGAGATCCAAAGTGAAAATCATAGCTTAAGTTAGCATACCAAAAGAAGTAGTAGGCTGCGTATATGAAAGAACAAATAGGGCATCAGGTAATTTAGGGAAACTTCCTGAAAAAAACAGAAAATAATTTTAAGAAATAGAATGGAACAGAAAAATTGAGAGTTGCAGTTCTGAAGTAGGAAGGCTGAGGAGATGGCACCAGGTCAGCACTCACTCAGAGCTTGAGAAAACTTCTGCTTCCCAGGTCTTCAGTTTCAGGTGAGATGTGATACCAACTCACAGTGGCATCCTAGAACCTGCCTGGTGTTGAGAGAGAGAGAGAGAGAGAGAGAGAGAGAGAGAGAGAGAGAGAGAGAGAGAACAGAATGGATCTGGGGAAAATCTACTTCAGCCAAAAGGATGTCATACTAACATACTATGCTGCTCTAGGCTTGTTGCCATTCATTGTAATCCATTATCCTAGTACAATTCCTACCCGAGAGCACTGGCCTGGTGGATCAACATCTTGCATGCACAGGAAACAACTACATAAGGATCAAAGGAAATCTTTCCCTGCCTCTGAAATGAATCCAACTAACTTCTTTCCAGGAATAACCCAGAAACAGTTCTCCGGCTTGCTAATTAAAATCCTCCCCACTGTCTCCTTACTCTCAGAAAGATTATCAGCCTTTGTAAGGACTTAGAAGTGGATTTGGGAGCCTTTCCCCTTAATTTTCTTATGCTCTCGCCAAGAATAGGCTTTCTTTCATTAGACTGCTAATGCTAGGTTTTTATAATTGGTCCCAAAATTGGAAGAGGAGAAAAAGGATCCAGCTTAAGATCAGAAATTGAAAACACATAAAGAAATAAAACCTCAGGTGAAGAATTAAATAAAGAAATAATGAAGATTACTTTCTAGAATTTAAAGAAAAAGAAACTAAATCATTTATATTGAAAGAGGAGAAAATTAAGAAAAAATATAGTGAGGTTATAGTAAATTTTAATACTATATTAAATTAGAAATTTAAAATGTATACATTTATGAAATTCTCAATCAATAAAATATATTTTAAAATTCCCCCAAAGTAAAATTTTAAATGTATAGAAAGATAATCATTAACAAGTGAATTTGTAAGAATAATGCACTTTCCTTAACAATTCCAAACCCAAGATGATGAAGGATTAGTATTTTCAAATTATTAAAGAGAAATAATCAACAACATAGAGTTTCATATTAAGTAAAGGTACACATTATTCATCATTATTAAACAACTTAATGAAAATGACTTCTAGGCATCCAAAGTTTCAAAAGTTTTACCATACAATGACAAATGCAAACAGTTTTGAATAAAGTACTTGAAAGGGACAAATGTCCGGAAGATATTTAGGTATTTCCATGTCAGACATAGTTCCAAATATTTCATGCGTACCATAAATATTACATCATATGGTCCAAAATAACCAATTAATGACAAAGAATGAGTGTCTAAAACACCGTGCGTGCTGTATCTACAACCACCCTGCTTTGTTTTGTTTTTCTGACATATTGAGGTAGAGCCACAGGTAACCCAGGGTGAAGTCAAACTTGCTATGCAGCCAATACTAAATGTGAGCTCCCATCCCTCTTGCTTCCACTTCCTTTGCGCTCAGGTTATATGTGTGCCACCATCTACAAACTTACTTTTGCTTATCCTTTTATTACTTGTGTAAGGCTGGATTTGTTATGTTACAATGAACCTTCCAAACACTTTACTTTAAATTCTCACACTGTACTTTATATTTGAAACAGTAGAATAAGCCCTTATCATCTTGCTCTATCTCTAGACTACATACTTCTAATTGTTGCCATTTTATGCTTATCACATCAAAAAGGGGGCGGGAAGGAAAAGCATGCTGAGTTAGCTTAATCCCTATGAGTGTTAAGTACAATATAATCAGAGCATTGGTGAGTATTTACAAAGAAAATTATCAGTAGTTGTTGAAAAGTTTACAAAAACAGAATGAGGATCTGTACTTTAGGGAGTCTGTTCTAGATTTTGTAAAAAAAGTGAAGTGCTAAAAAAATACTTATGGTATATATAATTTCTATGATAATTATTAAGGCCTATTCAATGGGTTAGTCAGAAAAATAGTGTTCCTTAACCAAAATAATTTTTAAGTGGGAATCGACGAATGAGCCAGAGTTATTTATGTCTCAATGGAACTACTCAAAAATTATGCTTTGTATCCATTCATTCTACAACGTTTATTTTGCTTTTTCATAGCTAGCTGTCGAGAAGCTGTGCTCAGAAAAAACTCCACTTAAGTAAATGAAAATTCAGTGAGGTACACCTAACATTTTTGGCTGATAATTTTCTCGATTAATTGTATATACCATATGTATTCATGTTATTCTTAGATTTCTCTCCTGCACAATTTAAGATCATTTCTTCCCATGTGTTTCTCATCCCCTTTTATTCTTGGCAGTAGAAGGTTGCCTATGACAACTAAAGCTATATTTTCAGTTCATTTATATTATTTGCTCAATATTCTTCTTTCTTCAATGCAAGTAAAATGTAACTAAAATATATCCCTGTATCAGCCCAATATCTTAACATCACTTCATTAAAAGATGTAGTTATTTAGTAATCTGTACCAGACACCACAGATATTTAAGATAAAATTTAGTTGAGATGATCTGTTTTCCTCAGTCTAAACTGTCAATCAAGGTTATTGTTCTATTATTAATGAATTTCATATTAAAATATTACATACACCTTAAGAGCATATTTAAGAAAAATTTCAAATTGAGGTTTTATCCATTCATTTATTACTCATACATTCATTTTTACTCATATCATAGGCAGGGATCTCATATCGTAGGGAGGTGTAGAAATATACCTGCTTATACTAAAATTAGGAAGAGTACCCTAAATTTTTGTAAATTCATTAAGATTAAGAAAGGAGGGGACAGGATGGAGATAGGTTGGGAAATATGTTTTCTTTGTAATTTAACTATGAAATGAATATAATTCATTGTTATTAAAATAAAGATAGCCAGAAAATCTAATATCTACATATGTACAAACTATTCTTTTATTGTTTGTTTGTGTTCGAAATTTTTCTGTTTCTTAATCTCAGTTTTTCATGACAATAAACACACACTATTTAAATTTAGAGGGCATGATATCAAACAAGCTGAAATATTCTAAACTATTAAAATTATGAACATTTTAATATTACACACTTCATTGAACACCTTCAGCTCTTCAAACACAAATCACTAGTACATGGACATAAGTATTAGGACAAATATGACATAAAAATAGAATCAGAATTTACAGTTCACTGTTAAATGTTGTAATAATCACTTAAAAAATCACTTCCTTAGCATAAAAACAGCAATAAATGGAATAACTTTAGTGACCAGTTCTGCAAAGGTAAGTAATTCTGTTATCTTTGTTAAATTGAAGCACATTTAATACAGGAAACTGAACAACAATTTGCCAAGACAATTAGAGGCTTCACAAGTTTCTTTCCTTTAATTTTATTAACTTTCCAAGTATGTACTTGTCTTTTCAATTACTTTGTTGTCGATCTGGACTAGTCATTTAAGGGAACGCCTTGACTTTCACTCTGTTGATATATTTTAAAAGCACTTTAAAGTTTAGACATAAACTTTGGTAGCACAAGACTAATTTAAGATTAGATACCGGATATCTTTCTCAGTGTTGTTTTAGTTTGCCCAATGGGAAAAAAGAAATCCCACAGCTTAATCCTGTTAATTAGGTTTTGGCAAACACAACTACGAACATCAGAAGTCCTGTCTAACTCTCAGCTGAGCTTTAATAATAGCTGATATTTTCTCTGTTTCTAATCTTTCTCTTGCCTTTCTAAATTTAAACACTCCTCCAACCGTTCTTATTGCAACTTCCATTCTTCAAAGAATAGTATAGAAAGGATGAAGACTGCTCATTCCCCTTTGACTTTAAATGTTTCTTAAAAGGGAAAGAAGTGTTTCAGCTCTTTAATATTTTAACTTTGTTTTTTCAATACATAGTGGCAAGGCATCTGTGGCAAATTTTACGACTACAGTTTCCAGGGCCTGCATAGTTGTGCTGCCACAACAGGTGGACTTTCACAGCTACCCCATGAAACATTAATTTACCGGGCAGCCAGGCAACCTCTGCTTATATGGAACCTAAATCCTGGTAAACAGCCACGAAGACATTGCATGTTTATCTCAAAGCATTAAATAATTAAACACACACACAAAGGAAAGAAAGTCAAACAGCATCCCACTATAGTTCATCAAGAACTTTAGTACAGTTGTTGTGGGCACTGTTCATGTTACAATAGTATTTTTAAGCAGCAAAGAAAAAAATATTTATAATGACGACTGGGATTTATCAGAAGAGAGTGTGGACATGCTGCAAATAAAACCACCAGCTTTTCCATAATGCTATTTTTTAACTAGTAGAACAATTACCACCATTCTTGAGTCTTTCAATTGTTCGCTATGATTTTTCTTTACTAGGATGAGCCTCTCATTCATCCTCTGATGCCAATTTGTCAGCCCAACATCAATCATATACACACAAGTAACATCAAACTGACTAAGCTGGCTAGCAGTTTGTATATAATACAATTAAAGAAAAAAAACAAAACAAAACAAAACAAGTTAGGCTATGAATCTGAGAGGGAGCAAAAGAGAATATATAGGAGAGATTGGAAGGAGTAAAGGGAATGGGAAAATAATCAAAATATCTTTTAATTTAATTTTAAAAATAAATTTAAAAGTTAAAACATAGAGATTTACATCATTGACCGAAAGCAAAGCTGAAATTATCTCACGGATCTGTGATCTTGATAGTGGCTTTTCCATACCAAAAGAAATTATTAAAATGACAGAGATAATAGATGAAAGATTTAGAGAGGTCATTTGGGCTCATTACACTGAACTTCAGTTTAGTTCTCAGAAGTAGAGTTACAGAAGGTACCGGTATCTAATGTCACTGTAATCATTAACGAACGAGGATGTTAGAAACAGAGAAGTGCACAATTAGAGGACAACCATTCTCTTCAGCACAGGTTTAGTGAATGGGCAACTGTTATACTCACTTATTCCTTTTCTCAGGAGGTCACTACATGCGATTTATAATTAAATTGGCATATTGTAAATTATTATTTTAACAATATGTTTGTGTCTAATTATTTCATGTATATTAATTTATATAATTATTTATATAAGGGTACCAAGTGTCAGTTTTTGTTTTTTACCTTTTTCTAGTTCTAATTCACATTGCAAACACTACTTTAACTGACCTTCTTATAGAAAGGAATCCTAACTATGCAAGGCACTAGTGCTTCTGTTTCAGAGTTTTATCTTTAAAGCTCATTAATGACTAAAATACCTTGAGACATAGATAATCAAGAAGTGCTGTCCTAGCATGTTTCTCATAAATGTCTACTGCTCACCCTGTGCTTAAAATAGTGTTTTTGTTGTATACAGAGGCAGAAAGGTAAATCCTGTTATTTACTTAAATGATGCAAAGGATTCCAGTTGTACATAAAATGGTTGTGTAATATTCGTAACTAATAATTAAGTAGTGTAAACTGAAGCCAAATCATTTAAAATAGTTTAGTGGAGAAGGAATTTTTTGTGATTGTTGTTTTGTTTTGTTTGTAAGACTAGCCTATTTACATACCTGCTGGGGGTGGGCAAACTTGAAAGTAAATCTTAGAAACTATGGAAAAGAGAGAAAAATATTGTCTCCATCTCTTATGTTGCCCTTAGTGTTTTTGACTTCATTTTTCAACAAATTTCAGAGAGCATAGTTCCCACCAGCTATTAGCCTTAGATCCATGAGTTTGCCTACCATAAAAGGATTAATTCAATCTGACGTACCCAAAGAAAAGCTCAGACACATCAGCTTAGAGTAGCTATATGGCCATCATTAGCTAAAGTAATGGAGCCATTAGACCACGTACCTTTGTTTTTAGTCAATATATAATAGTTTCTTAGATGAAGATAATAATATTAATTTCAGTGCTTCTAGGAGACAGTCCTCCATTTACACCTGTGAGAATTAATATCAGAGAATACCTGTGAGGGATTATCTTGATGTAGAAAACCCCATCTTAAAGATGGGAAGAACCATTCTCAGGGCAGGGATCCCAGACAGCATAAAAATGTAGTGAGTCAGTGAAGCCCTAGCATTCATTGCTCTCTGTTTCCTGAATGCTAAGTGACCAGTGAGTGGCTTCAAGCTCCTGATGCCTTGATTTTCATGTCAGGCTGGACTGCATCCTTGAACTGTAAGCTGAAACTCTTTCTCCTTGCAAATTGTCTTTGGATATCACAGCAACAGGAAAAGAGAATATGATACTGCATCATCTGTACGCTTTGACTATTGTGTGCTCGTAGCAGTAGATTTGGCCCCATCATAATCCCGAACTTTTGTTATTCACCATACTTATGAGAAAGCTATGGCACCAAGAATGCATGTAGGTTTCAGTTTTTACACAGGAAGTGAGTGTGCTTTGGAATTGTCAACTCTGACTTCTGAATTTCAGCCCTACTGGAAAGCAAGATATGAAAGCAAAACTGGGGACTTTGCAATCTTCAGTATATTGGAGTCCATCTCATATACTTTACTATGGTACTTGGTTAGGAGCAGCTTTTGTTTCTTTTTCTCTAGTTTAGATTTTCCCAAACAACACTTTCTAGGGCTCTTGGCTTTATTTTGGGAATATGACTTTAAAGTTGTTTGGTTCTAGATTATTTTTGGTTCACTTGTGTCATTGTATTAGTACCTTTAGAGCCTAAAACTCTAAACTACTAATAAGACAGCTGTGAAGGCACTTATTGGCTGCAGAGTTGGTTCTGTGGGCTACAATTTCTCACCATTTTTGATACCTATAAATTTTTCTGCCTCTTTCCACTCTGTACATGGATTTGAATATATTTGTCATAGTTTACATATTAAAGGACCCCCAAATCTCATATGTGAAAAGCTTGGTCCCCAAAGTGGTACAGCTGTTTTCCAGGTTTGGTAAGCCATTTGCTGTCATGTGATACTCATCATTGCCATCAGAGGCTTCAAGTGATAGGTGTACACACTTTTAGGTTGGAACCTCAAGAACTGTATGCTAAATTAACCTTTTCCCTTTATAAATTAATCATATCAGGTATTTCATTATAGTGCCAGAAAACTGACACATAAGATTTATGATTTTTTTTATTGTTTTCTAGTAGGAAGAGTCAGAAAATGAAGTGATATTCTACATGGAAATAAGGAAGTATTTCAGTGAGAGAACATTTAGGATAAGTCAATAAACCTTATGTTTTATTAAAAATATGCATGAAATGCATATAAGTCTTATAACAGAAATGTGATTTCAGAAATAAATCCAGAGCTGTAAAAATTGCATATTGGTAATATGTATCCATTTACAGACCTGCTAATGTCTTAGTGCTTATAAGTGTTGAGAGTCAATTATAGAATACAATTATGGAATGGCATTTATAGCCAAGTATAGCATTCATATACCTCTTTTCTTTATCTAGGGAATTCTAACCTAAGATTTAAGATTCAAAATTTGCCCTGTTATTATTTGTCCAGGACGGAATGCTTATGTTTGATTTTCTTAATATGAGTAAACTAAGAGACAACTTGGTGGATAAATAAATTTTTCCAATAACTTGGAATAAGTAAATAGTATGTGCTAACTCTGAATCAATTAAGAGTAGATATGTTGACAAATAAATGGAAAGGAAAAATGATTGTCTTTGAGACATAAATTGGCTCAAGTTCCTTTGGCTATGATGTAATCGGTCCTAGTGTCATTTAGAGGAAATGTGATACTTTTCCATCCTCATCAACACTGTAGAATGTTCTGGAGCATAGTGTTCTCAATACGTCTTTCTATACTAAATGAAAAAATCTTCTAATTCTATTTGTATTTTAATACAAAAGTAGGGGATACTAAGGTCAGATTCTGGATGACTTTAGGCATACAAAGAAACATTAAATTGACTTGTGTAAACCAACATAAATTGTACACTAGTTATCACATATTTTATAGTTTTTCCCTAGAAGTATCACTATCCATTAATCTTTGTATTTTATAGGAACTATAATCAGAGAGTAAGGAGGAACTAGATATAATTTCATTTCTTCACCATATCAAATAAAAGAAAGAATAAAAAGACAAGCTTCCACTGTGACATTTCTGTTGAGCAGGAAGGGGATTCACATTCCCTTGATAACACATAAAGACAGAGTTGTTGGCAACTTGAGCTCAGGCTACCTGACTGTTATATGCAAACTAAGGCTATCTCATTGTTTGCTTTGTTCTGAACATTATGCAACAGAAAAATAAATGTAGAACTGTTCTGCAGAACAGCATTTCAAGCCTCAGGGCACTAGATGAAGCAAGTCTCAAGTCAGATACCTGAGAAAATGGCCTAGTCTATAAAGCAGCTTATTGCTCAAGCATGAAGACCTAGGATTAGACATCTATCTCCCTTATATAAAACTGAGCATGACAACACAGTCCAACTATTCCAAAGTTAGCTGGGGAGTAAAAACAGAGGGACCCCTGGAAATCATTAACAAGAAACTCTCAATCGAAGAGGTATAGGTTCAATGTCTCTAAAAAAAGAAAAAAGAAGACAGCAACCATGGAAGACACTCATCATCAATCTCCTGCCTGTGTCCATCCACAAATAAACACTTACAAATACACTCAACATATAATTTAAGTCACAGAAACAATATAAATAAGATATCATTAACTACCAAAAATTAAAGAACTAGCCTTTAAACCCATCATCAAGATAAATTATAGATATTCTGTAGTAGTATAGTATAAGAAACATTAAAATAATTATTGAGAACAAAAGGATAGAGACAAAAATAAAACCCAGAAAGTAAAAAAATATTTTAAAATAACTTATTAAATTAAACTTAAAATTAAAGAAAACATTTAGCATTTACCAAGTGTAAGAAAAGAATGGAAAGAATAATAGAAAATTATAGTACATGGAAAGTCAACATAGAGTTTAGAGGGGAAAAAAAGGAAACAATAGGAAAAACTTTTCACAACCTTTCAAATGAAGATCTAAGAAACCTAATGATTTAAAAATAATAATGAGTACAGTGTGAAAAAAATTATCAAAAGTATAAATAAAATAAACTTGTGTTTAAACAATTGGTAGTGGATTATAACACACTAAAGATAAAGGCAATGTTTAAAGTAGTCAAAGATATATTGTAATTTGTAACAAAACAATGATAAATAGATCAGAAACTGACTACTTTGTAAATATAGCAAAAACTTAGACATAATGATGTGTCTTTGATATGTGGTAAGATAATACTCTAAAGTTCATAACCGACAAAAAGTCTTTTTTTCAATACTGAAGAAAACCAGATATTTTGAAGTGACCAAAGCTGAGGTTTCTGATGGAAAATCCAAATGAATTAAATTCTAATTTTGGTTCTCATTTTGTTAGCAAGGGAAAAATTTGGTGGGACAGATGAGATGACATGTATGTAGGCTAAGGCATTACACATACGTGGAAAGGCATTCATAGGTCAAGGCTTTAGAATAACTGTAAGCTAACTCTCTGGATATCTCTCTCAATACTTAGTCACTTAGCTGGTATGAGCATGTTTAAGCAAATGAAATTATTTTCTCTTGTCTTCACATTTCACAATGGCGATATTGGTGGTACCATCCTTATTGGATCAAGAATACAGTATGAAAAAGAGCAGGGAAAATCTCAGAAAACCAGGTGGAATATAGTGAGCATGTGTTTTCTTGATATCACTACAATACGGAAAGCAACCCCATTATTTTCTGAAATATAAAAGGCCTTAAAATTGTTTAAAAAAAAAAAGACCATAACAGTACTAAAGAGGGGATAGTTGAAAATATGTAGCTTGGGAAAGAATGAAGATATTAGCTAATCTTAGATTTTAATAAATTAAGTCTGCAGATTGAAATGTGTACCAACTGAAACAATGGAAACTCCACCTTAAAAACAAATAGCATGAATAATGTCAAAAAATAAAGAAAAAAAATCTAATGAAGATGAAGGCAAATGTTGATTTGTAGATGGTTTTAGATAAAGAGTGTATGCCAGGCAAGTGAAAGTGAGAAGTGTGTGTTTGTTATCTCTTCTCCCCTCCTGGGATGTTAACTCAAGCAGTGCTTGATTTCCATGGCTGCCACTTCCAGGTGATACTGTGATGGGTTCTAATTTTGGTAGCAGGCATTCTTGTTTCTTTGTAGCTCAGGCAAAGTAATAGCTTCCCACTGCTACTAAAATTGCTCCTTCCCCCTGCCACTGCAGGCGGACATGAAATTATATTTATGTAATGTCAAAAGTGTTCCCTGCTACTTGTTCTGTCTGTTGTCTGTTACTAAGATAGCATTGTAAAAGGTAACTGTAAAATCTTTTCTTAATCTTTCTCCTTATTCTGATCTTTTGCTCCTGCAGTAACTTCTCCTTATAGTTAAGACTTCCCAGAAACACTCCCATGGGAAGTAAGTGGGTTAGTGATTCCTGCACAGGAATAATTCTTTGAAAATGAAATTCTGCAGCCTCTGTAAGCTGGAAAGCAGGCCTATTCTCTAGAAAGACAGCTCCCTCCTGTCTTTATATGTACCGATATGTATGCATTTAATCCTGTTGTTGCAAAGACCAGGCCAAGAGAAGAGTGGAGCTCATTTGAGAGTCAATTTCCAATACTACTTCCTTAGATTTCTTTGTGTAGATAACCTTTATCTTCAAAAAGTCTAAGAGTGCTACTTTCTTTGTATATTTTAAAGAAAAAAAATACATTAACATTTTTGGTAGAACATTCAAGGAACATCATTTCCTTTACCAATGAAAGTTTCTTGAAGACAATAAAGTTCTTTCCATTAAAAAATTATTCCACAACAATAACAAAATAACACAACTTTTTTATTATTATTGATTACAGATTGTTCACTTTGTATCCCACCTGTAGCTCCCTCCCTCTTCCTCTCCCAATCCCACACTCCCTTCCTGTTCTGCACCCATGCCCCTTCCCCAGACCACTAATGGGGGGGGGGTCCTCCTCCCCTTCCATCTGACCCTAGCCTATCAGGTCTCATCAGTAGTGGCTACATTATCTTCCTCTGTGACCTGGTAAGGCTGCACCCCTCTTAGGGGGAGGTGATCAAAGAGCAGGCCAATCAGTTCATGTTAAAAATAGTCCCTGTTTCCATTACTAGGATACCCACTTGGACACTGAGCTGCCATGGGCTACATCTGTGCAGGGGTTCTAAGTTAGATCCATGAATAGTCCTTGGTTGGAGTATCAGTCTCAGAAAACACCTGTGTCCAGAATTTTTGGTTCTGTTACTCTCCTTGTGGAGTTCTTGTCCCCTCCAGGTATTTCTATCTCCCTCTCCCCTTTCAGAAGATTCCCTGAACTCTGACCAAAGTTTGGCTATGAGTCTCAGCATCTGCTTTGATACCCTGCAGGGTAGAGTCTTTCAGAGGCCCTGTCTGGTAGGCTCCTGTCCTGTTCCCTGCTTTCTCCCTCTTCTGATGTCCATCCTCTTTGCCTTTCTGAATGAGGACTGAGCATCTTACTCAGAGATCTCCTTCTTGATTAGCTTCTTTAGGTGTACAGATTTTAGTATATTTATCCTATGTTACATATCTAATATCCACTTATGAGTGAGTATATACCCTATGTGTCTTTCTGCTTCTGGGATACCTTATTCAGGATGTTCTTTTCTATTTCCCACCATTTGCCTGCAAATTTCATGATTTCCTTGTGTTTAATTGCTGAGTAGTATTCCATTGTGTAAATGTACCACAATTTCTGTATCAATTCCTCAACTGAGGGGCATTTGGGTTGTTTCCAGCTTCTGGCTATTACAAATAAAGCTTCTGTGAATGTGGTTGAGCAAATATCCTTGTTGTGTACTTAAACATCTTTTGGATATATGCCTAAGAGTGGTATAGCTAGATCTTAAGGTAGCACTATTCCTAATTTTGTGAGGAAGCGCCAGATTGATTTCCAAAATGGTTGTACCAGTTTACATTCCCACCATCATTGGAGGAGGGTTCCCCTTTCTCCACAACCTCTCCTGCATGTGTTGTCACTTGTGTTTTTGATCTTAGCCATTCTAATGGATGTAAGGCGAAAACTCAAGGATGTTTTGATTTTCTTTTCCCTAATGACTAAGGACGTTGAGTATTTCTTTAATTGTTTCTCTGCCATTCGCTGTTTCTCCATGTAGAATTTTCTGTTTATCTCTGTACCCCATTTTTTAATTGGATTACTTGATTTGTTGCTGTTTAACTTCTACAGTTCTTTACATATTCTGAATATGAGCCCACTGTCAAACTCCCAACTTTTTAAACCTTGAATATTTTCCTAAAATTTTAGGAAAATCATTTTTTTTTCAATATAGTTTATGGATCTTCAAGTAGACCAACAACTTGAAATGCTCTGTAGAGTTGAAAATCAACTTATCCTTCTATTATGCTGCATTAAAACATCTTACACTAGATATATCATTTGTATAAATAAATAAAAAATCATTTCATAATCAAAATTGAAGGTTGTTAAGGAATTACCAATACTTACATGATGTGTAAAACTTATGTTAATGGTTTCCAACAATTAATATAATATCAATATATTATAATTCAAAACAATTAACACTAAAGTGCACTAGAAACATCACTGGGAGAAAGGATAAAGAAGAAACACCCACACTAGCGGGTTTGAATTTTTTATTATTTGAAATTTAAATTGTATACTAAGTAAATAAATACCTACAAGTCATATATATTTGTGAGGTAACATATGGCATGTCTATGCACATTCATATTGCATATTTAAATTAGGCTAACTATATTTATCTCTTCAAGCATTTGGCATTTCTGGTGAAGGTATTAAAATATTTTCCTCTATCTTTTTGGAATATTCAGTAAACTGTCATCAAGTGTAATTAACCTACTATGCAGCACCACATCCCATCTTCCTCCATCTACCTGTAAATGAGTACTCATTGATTGGATGTTGTATTCCTACCATTAAGTCCATTAGTTCTTCATAGGAGCTATGTGACATAAACAACTACAATTGAAAATGCTTGCATTTGAGATTAAAAATATAATACATTAGGTCTGGGCACTTAATTGGTGCTAGTTCTTATCTTAAATTGAGGTATTTGAGTAGTGTCTGATAGATATTTTTAATAAATCAAATTTTTATATTTTTACTATAAAAATTGTGCCCAGTAGAGAAATTGAATACATAAAAGTGTAAAGCTCATAATTTCTTCAAAATAAAATGAGTACTTTGAAGAGTATGTAGAGAATTTAACATTTTTTAAATTTAAATTTTTAGTTTTTTCACAATTTATTAATTATATATCCTGATTGAAGCCCCCCTCCCTCAATTCCTCTTAGTTCCACCCTCCCTTTCTCTTCTTACTTATCCCCTTCCCCTAGTCCACTGAGAGAGGTAGTTCTCCTCCTCTGTCTTCTGCCCATAGCTTATCAAGTCTGACCAGACTGCGTGGATATTCTTTCTCTGTGGCCTGTCAAGAGAGCATCGCCAGAGACAAGTGATCAAAGAGCACACAATCAAGTTCATGACAGAGGCAGTCCCTGTTCCCCTTACTAGGGATTCCCACATGGAGTCTGAGCTACAAATTAGCTACATCTGAGCAGGAGGTATAGGTCCTCTCCGTGCATGGTCCTTGGTTGGTGCATCAGTCTCTTCAGGATCACCTGCACTCAAATTCTTTAACTTTGTTGGTCTCATTGTGGGGCTCCTGTCCCCTCCATGTCCTTCTGTCCCCCACCCCTTCTTATGCCATAATACTCCCTGCACTCTGCCCAAAGTTTGGCTGTGAGTCTTAGCATTTGTTCATATCCCCTGTTGGTGGAGCCTTTCAGAGGACCCTTGTTTCCTGTCTCCCATTGCTTCTGGTGTCTATCTTGTTCACTATTCTGAATGAGACTTAAGCATTCTCCCTATGGTCCTCCTTAGTGTTTAGCTTCTTTAAATCTGTAGATTTTAATATGGCTAGCCTATATTATATGACTAAATCCGCTTATAAGTGAGTGTATCCCAGGCCTGTCCTTCTATTTCTGGGTTATCTCACTCAGGATTATCTCTTCCAGGATTATCTTGATCCATTTGCCAGCAAATTCATCATTTCTTTTTTTCGTTTTTTTTTTTTTTTTTTAATACCTGAGTAGTATTCCATTGTGTAAATGTGGCACAATTTTTTAATCCATTCCTCCCTTGAAGGGCATCTAGGTTGTTTCTAGATTCTGGCTATTACAAATAAAGCTGCTATGAACGTTATTTAACATTTTTAAATGATTAAATAAATTAGATAAACAGAGGTACCACTGATATAGAAAGTAGGATGACTAACTCGTTTGCTTCTTCTGCTGCAATAAAACTCAGTGTTGATCTGTGTAAAGTTCTCATGAGAAAATAAATGTTAAGAAAAAAATATATTGACATGCACTCATTGAGGTCAATGTGTTAAGAGGTACAAAGAGTACTTCATATGTGATTTATTCTTTTCACATATAATAATACAGCCTAGAAAGATGAAGTCACAGCCTCATTCATACCTTGCTGACTTCTTGCTGCTTGAAAGTGTAGCACAAGAGACAAGATCATCTACATCATCATTTCTAACAAATGAGGAGCTTTGCTCCTGGTAGTGCCCCAGAACCAGAATCTACATTTTAACATGATTTCATGATGAATTTATAAACATTGCAATCTGAAAAGCATTCTTTTACATGTTTCACGTTGCTTTTGAGTTGTTTTCTGTAGTTGTCTTGTTGCCTGAGAATGTAATATTGCCCAGAGCAAGAAGGTGTTCTTCATGGAACTCCTGTTCTCTCCACGTCATACTAACTCCCCCTTCTTTCATATGATTATCTGTTGAACATTTGGTTATGAGTCTTCCCCCACCCTCGAGGGAGGAGCAGCCTTGCTAGGCCACAGAGGAGGACTTTGCAGCCAGTCCTGAAGAGACATGATAAGCTAGAGTCAGATGGAAGGGGAGGAGGACCTACCCTATCAGTGGACTTGGAAAGGGGCAGGGAGGAGATGAGGGAGGGTGGGATTGGGAGGGAATGAGAGAGGGGGCTACAGCTGGGATACAAAGTAAATAACCTGTGATTAATATAAAAAATAAAAATTATATATATAAAGAAGAATGTGTTCTTCAATTGTTTGTGATTCTCCTGGCAAGATGATATAATAGGAGCAGAGCTGCATCTTTTATTCCTTTGTCACACAGTTTGGGTATATAATATACAGCTTAGTGACAAGTAAGATAAAGCCCTTAATAGCCATTGGTTAATTGGAGAACAAAGTTATTTTTCAATCTATTAACTAGAATAATGATCAAATACTTTAAAAATATTTTAAAAGCTAAAGCATTTAAAATAATGAATGCACCAATTGCCTCAATTGTGTGAATTCTAGAAAAAATCCTGATAAAGGTTAGTGGGTTAAAAGATGTCTTGAGGGGCTCAAGAGATGGCTCAGGAGTTAAGAGCACTGGCTGCTTTTCCAATAGACTAGGGTTCAACTTTTAGCACCCACATGGCAGCTCACAGCTGCCTGCAACTCCAGTTCTAGGGAATTCAACAGCCTCACATAAAATATATACAGGCAAAATACCAATGCATATAAATTAAAAAAAAAAAACATTAAGAAAATGAAAAAAAATTTACCTTGATTTTTATGACACTTTTGCCTCCTTTTGAGACCCCTTTTCTCCTCTTGGGTTGTCTAGTCAAGCCTTGATATGAAGGGAAGTGCTTAGTCTTATTGAAACTTGGTCTGACCTGTTCAGTTGCTATCCCTGGGGAGTCTGCTCTCTTCTGAAGGGAAACAGAGGAGTAGTGAATCTGGGAGAAAGGGGAGGTGTTTGGGGCAGGGACTGGAAGGAGTGAGGGGCAGGGAAACTGAAGCCAAGATGCAATATATGTCAGAATTAAAAACAAAACAAAACCAAACAACAATAACAACAACAAAAAATACCTTGAGAACGTCATCTCAAATATCTTTTGGGAAAAAGGTAAGACTTAAGATAATTGCCATGAACTTGAAATAAGATCTCATTAAACACTTTCTTTTTTATTAATTTTTATTTTTTTTATATTACTAACAGGCTAGTTTCTTTGTATCCCAGCCATAGCTCCCTCCCCCATTCCCTTACAATCCCACCCTACCTACCTCATCTCCTCCCTGTCCCCTTCCAAGTCCACAGATAGGGCAGGTCCTCCTCCCCTTCCATCTGACCCTAGCTTATCAGGTATCTCCAGGACTGGCTGCCATGTCCTCCTCTGTGGCCTAGAAAGGTTGTTCCTCCCCCAAGGGGGAGTCGGGGGGAGGTAAAGGAGCCAGTCATTGAGTTCATGTCAGAAATAGTACTTGTTCTCCTTACTAGGGTACCCACTTGGATACTGAGTGACCATGGGCTACATCCGAGCAGGGATTCTAGGTTATATCCATACATGGTACTTGGTTGGAGAAACAGTTTCATAGAGGACTGCTGTGTCCTGAAATATTTTGTCCTTGTGAAGCTGCTGTCCTCTCCAGGTCATACTAACTCCTCCTTTTTTCATATGATTCCCTGCACTCTGCCAAAAGTTTGGTTATAAATCTCCACATCTGCTTTGATACGCTGCTAGGTACAGACTTTCAGAGGCCCTCTGTGGTAGGCTCCTGTCCTGTTTCTTATTTTCTCCTACTTCCCATATCCATTCCATATGTCTTTCTAAGTGAGGATTGATCATCTTTCTCCAGGTCCTCTTTCTTGTTTGTCTTCTTTAGGTGCACATATTTTAGTATGTTTATCCTATGTTATATGTCTATATAAGTGAGTATATATCATGTGTGTCTTTCTGCTCCTGGGATACCTCACTCAGGATGATCTTTTCTAGATCCCACCATTTTCCTGCAAATTTCATGATTTCCTTGTTTTTAATTGCTGAGTAGTATTCCATTGTGTAAAAGCACCACAATTTCTGTATCCATTCCTCTGTTGAGGGACATCTGTTTTTGTTTTTTTTTTTTTTTTTTCTTCCAGTTTCTGGCTATTAGGAATAAAGCTGCTACAAACATGGTTGAACAAATGTCTTTGTTATGTACTTGAGAATATGTGGGATATATGCCTAGGAGTGGTATAGCTGGATTTTGAGGTAGCACTATTCTTAATTATCTGAGAAACTGCCAGATTAATTTCCAAAGTGGTTGTACAAGTTTACATTCCCACCAGCAATGAAGGAGGGTTCCTTTCTCTCCACAACCTCTCCAGCATGTGTTGTCACTTTCTCATCTGGGAAAAAACCAGATGTCTGCCTATAAGACTGTTCTGTAAGACTGTTTATCCAACCAAGAACCATGCATGGATATAACCTACAACCCCTGCGCAGACATAGCCCATGGTAGCTTAGTATCCAAGTGGGTTCCCTAGTAAGGGGAACAGGAATTGTTTTTGACATGAACTCATGAGCTTGCCCTCCACCCTGAGAGAAGAGCAGCCTTGCTAGGCCACAGATAAGGACATTGCAACCATCTTGAAGATACCTGATAAGCTAGGGCCAGACGGAAGGAGAGGAGGATACCCCTTCTCAGTGGACTCAGAAGGAGGCAGGGAGGAGATGAGGGAGGGAGGGGAGGATTGAGAGGGAAAGAGGGATTGGGCTACAGCTGGGATACAAGTGAATGTATAAAATTATTTAAAAAAATATTAATATAAAAAAACTATATTTTTCCATTTTTTCAAGCCCTATATCTGTGTACCACTTGTAGGTACCCTTTTAAAAAACCTTTATTTTATTAGGTTCTTTTATATCTCTTTTCCCCTTTCAACCCTTAAAAACCCTGATCATACCTTCCAAACCCTCCAGCACTAGGTAGGAAAAAAAGGTTAGAGGAGAAAGGGACAGAATACGTATCTTTACTATTTCCTGCTGTTTAGGGACTTAGGTGGGGAAAGTCCAATCTTTGTAGTCAGGATATCCAGCAGCCCAACTTTCTAGCTGTCCAGCAAAACAGCAATAGCAAAAGCAGCAGCAGGACAAACCAGCAGCCATGGGCAGCAGCAGGGAGAGCAGGCCCAACCTACAAACTTCTCAGGGAATCCTAGCATTCATTCCCTCTCAGCGTTCCCAAAACTAAACTATCTATGGCTGGCTATCCCCCTGCTAGAGAGAGAAGGTCATAGTTAACAAGCATGAGCAAACTGAAGCAGCCCCATATCCTTCACCTGGGATTAAAACAAATGCATACTTATATAACATAACTGAGTTTTTAAAGAAACCAAAACTTCCACTACTACTCTGAAAAATTTATTTCACTTTTAAAGTAATTAATGTCAAAGCTAAGTAATTCATGAGAAAGCTAAGGTTGGAGAAGACTCTCCCTAAAGAAAATTTTGGTATTTTCTTAAACAATTTGCTCATTAAGCAAGTACAAATGAATGTGAAGTGGCAACATTTTAAAATCAAACTTTCAGGCTTTGAGGAGGAGGAGGAAGATTCTCCCACTGTTTTGGCACTGCTGGTAACAAAAGAGATAGGAAAAGAAACGTCCAAAGGAAACTTTGTAAATTTAATTTACCCTGTGTTTCTAAGTTTCTCCAAACTGTCAAATTTGCTACAACAACTCATATTTTAAAGCAAGCATCCAGAAAGCCTTTAAAGCCAGCTCTAGCATTTATGGGGAGTCACCTAGCAAAAACAGAAATCCTAAAGATGTGTCTTTAAAGTGTGCCTGCCTTCCTGGATCTCTGAGGGAAGAAAATCTCTTCTATTGGAATATTATCTTTCATAGAGTTTGTTTTAGTCAAATAGTAATAAGTTTTATTCAGTTCAATTTTTAAGGAATTTTGGCAAATTCTACAGAGATGTGCATGCAATTCACTAACAGCGCTCGGCTGAAATGTTATTCTCTTCCTGCTGTGTTTATTGATATTACAATTCATTATAAACCCAAAGGAATTTATTTTTATGCTGCAAAATTATGGCTATTCAAGCTTCATAGATCCTTGAGCTGCATCTGTCAAGCGACAATTGGGAAAGTGTAAAACTATGCTAAAATATGTTGTTAGCATTCTTTACCTCTACTAGTGATGGGGTGCAAAATATTTTAAATGGCTTTGTTCTGTTTCTTTGTTTTTTGTTTTTTTTCTGTTTCTCAAAGTATTTCCTTGGGGACATTCAAAAGCAAAATATTTTTTGATGTGTGGAAATTTTTCTTACCAATCTGAAGGGTTCTCGGTGCAGAAGGACTCACACTATGGTCCGACTTTCTGGGCATGGAGCATTCTGATCTATGCAGGAGGAAGGGCAACAAACACTTGGAATGAAGACACTAGAACTGCTGTGACCCAGAATCAACTTTTCCATCTGGTCTAATTCAGTAAGCTTATAAGTGTCTCTGTTTTGCCAAAATATGACTAAGAATTAAACAGGAACTTTTCTAGTGCTAATCAACATAAATTCACCTTTGATTAGGATTTTGTTGCCATGGCTTTTCCAGAATGATTGACTTGAGTCTCTTGATAGGGAACTCAAAATTCAAGAACCTTTAAGGGGCCTGGATGATGGCACATGCCTATAATCCCGGTAGAGGCAAAGCCAGAGGCAGAGGCAGACACAGAGAGGCAAAGAGGCAGAAAGACAGAGGCAGAGAGACAGAGGCAGAGTGTCAGAGGCAGTCAGATCTCCATGAGTTCAGGCCAGCTTGGCCTACAAAGAGAGTCCAGGGCAGCCAAGTCTACACAGAGAAACCTTGTCCTGAAAAAAACCAAAACCAAGAAACAAACAAACAAACAACAAAACAACCCCAAGATCTAAATCATGACAAAATAACAAAATAAAATGATATCTATAACAAAAGAAAGATAGTTATCCTCCTCCATGTAACCATGTAATAAGATTTTTATTGCTGGGAAGATGCCTTTATTAATCAGCTCAGAGCAATGAGTAAGTAAAAAAGAAAGCCCATTTGCTTGAAGCCCCATTTGTAATTTTCATTTGCTGTTTCTGAACACTATTTTATAATTGAAGACCTTTTGCTTTTCTACAGGTGACAATATTTTGCCTTAATAGCATCAAAAGTGATGCAAGTGGGGAGAGAGATGGTCTTGAGACAGGTTCATCAGCCATGATTTCTGCATAAATTTTAAACCTCAGACATTTTAATATCATAATATTTAAAATGTTCTTCTCTGTGCCTTCAACTAATATATATTATAATATAATATAATTTATATTATAATATATATTTTATATATATATATATACACACACACACAGAGTTAAGAATTTAGGGACTTAAATAAGTAACAGGTAGTGGGTATGTCACTTAGGGATAGGTATTTTGTCTTGCATTTGTAAGACCATATGTTTGATTTTTAAAACAACAATAAAGAATACAGACGTATATAAGTCATACATAAATAAATAATAATTGGCTTGGAACTGTTTTCTGACAGTTTTTAGAACCAGGTTGTCTTTTACTTTTTTTTATTATTATTATTAGTTTTTCAAGACAGGGTTTCTCTATGTAGCTCAGGCTGTCCTGAAACTCACTGTGTAGACGAGGCTGACCAAGAACATGGAGGTCTGCCTGCTTTTGCCTCCAAGTGCCGGGATTAAAGGGGTGTGCCACCACCATTCAGCTCTTTTTTGTTTTACTTCCTTTACTACACAGAGGCTTTTCACATTGCTGTAAGGCACTTTCTGCTTATGCTTTTAATTTCTTGTGTCTTTAGTAATGTAATAAAAATCCAGCTTTCTCTACATTTTCCTTATAACTTTTAGAGTTTGAGGTATTTCAGTTAAATCTTTAAATAGTGTTGAATTTCTTTTATTAAAAAGACTTTATTTTTTGATAATTTCATATATATCAATATATAAATACAAATATGTATATATACACAAACACACACACACATAGTGTTAGGATTATATCTACCGACCATACTGTCCTTCCAACTCCTCATAGACTTCCACTGCATGCCCTCTTTAACATTGAGTCTCTCCTTTGGTATGCGACCGATGTTAAAATAATGAAAAAGAAAAGAACCTAATTGAAATACAGGGAACAGAATTAAACAGAGCATTTTGAAAACATGAAACACAAATGGCTGAAGAAACACTTTATTAAAAAGTGTTCAACAACATCCTTAGGGATGCAAATGAAAACTACTTTGAGTTTTCCTCTTATCCAGGTCAGAGATAAAAAAAAAAAAAAATTAGATGCCAGCATGAAAGCGGAAATGGTGAAAGAGGGACACTTATTCACTACTTAAGGAAGTGCATCTTTGTGCAGTCACTATGGAAATCAGCTCGGAGAATTCTCACAAAACTAGAAATACACCTATCTCATGATCCAGCTATCACTCTTCGGTATATATCCAAAGGACTCTGTACCTTCCTCATGAGATACCTCCTCATCCATGTTCACTATTGCTCTACTCACAATAAAAGTCAGTAGATGGAAATAGACTAGATGCCCATGAACTGATGAATGGATAATGAATATATGAGATAGTAACACAACAAAATTTCCAACTGTTAAGAAAAAAAAGAAATTAAGGAATTTCCAAGCAAGTAAATAGAACTGGAATCAATTATTCCTAGTAAGAAAACCCAGGCCCTAAAAGGCAAACATTGTTTTATCTCACTCTTTGGATGTTAGCTTTGAGTCTTTCTATATCTTTATGTGTTTCATTTGTAGTGCTCATGCAGATCAGAAAACTAGTTGGGAGTGGAGGTAGTCTCAAACAAGGAGATATAGGATGCACTTGTTCAAAGTATTACAAAAGCAAATAATGGAACACGAAGAGTTAAATTAGGGTTGGGGAGATGAAGGCATGTTAGAGGAGGGAATACGGAAATAACAATATGTCATTTGGAATTTAACTGCTCTAGAAGCGCATGTATGCATGTGTGAGTTTGTGTGTATGTATGTGTATTACAAAGGTATATAGACAAAGTAAATGTACTTATACTTTAAAAGATTATATGTAGATGTATCTTTAAAAGAGATAATTAATTGATAATGGGGAAACCTTAGGTCTATTAGTCAACAAAGGCTAGTAAACAGAATCCTCAGAGCAGAAATGAGTTGCTTCTTTTGGAAATGTTGGGCAATAAGATTCGATAGGTCCCAAATATTACAGGCTATTGGCGATGCTCTTGATTGTATTCCAGAACTTGTCGGTAAGACCCTTTTGCTGAAAATTCCACATATTTGAGGCACAGAACATGGAGAAATCTAGCTGGTACAGACCTGGAAGCATTTATTTGTCAATCATCACTTATTGAAGAAAATATATTTCCCTGATTTTGTGTTCATGGACTCATTGTAGAAGATCAGTTGGACAATAATTGTGCATGTTCATTTGTTAGCTCCCTGTTTTGCTCTATCAGTCTATGCATGTGTTCATCTACCAGGATCATACCCTTTTGGTTATTCTAGCTTGTGATATAATTTAAACTCAAGAGATGCAGATGCCTTCTGCTTGAGTAGTTTAATATTTTAGTATTTCTTTGTCTGTTTGGGGGTCAGTGTAGTAGCACATGAATAAAGACTGTGATTTTATTAAAGAATACAATCAGGTATTGTTTGTGATTGAAGCTATCACTTTGAAGAGCAAGTTCATGTTAATTGTATTTTTGTGATAAACCAACGATCAAGCATCGAAAAACTTCATCAAATCTTTCCTATATTCTGACATGTATATATGTGACAAAAGCCCTTTTCATAGAAGAGTGGGGCAGTTTTACTTTATTTTTTTTCTGGAACTAGTGAGACGATCAGTCCTCAATTAAATAGGTCAGCTAGAAACAAATTTATAAACTAGACCTTATTTGTTGTAGATCATAGCTTTTGCTGGGCAGTGGTAGCACACACCTTTAATCCCTGGTGGCTGAAGCAGATGGATCTCCTAGTTAGAGGTTAGCCTGCTCTACAGAGCAAGTTTCAGGACAACCAGGGCAACACAGAGGAACTCTGTCTTGAAAATGAGAGTGGGGGAGAGAAGGAGGGAACAAGAGGGATAAGAAGAGGGAGAGAGAGAGAGAATCATAGATTGACAGCCTGAAAAAGAAATACCCTGGTAACTCAGCTGCACAAGCTCCCTCTGCCTGCTTGCTGTAGGAGTGAAGGGAGGGTGAGAAATAAAAGTGATGGAGAGTCAGCCTGTCCACAGCTATAAAGATATACTGATAAGCTGTGTAAGCCGAGATTAATTTAAGTCACCTCCTCACATAGTGAAAAAAAAAATGAAGGAGTCTGCCTTTTCAACAGAGCAGAGAAACATCTCCTCCTTCACATTTTCTGCCAGAAGGAGTAGTTTCCCTTTAGATTTGTGGCTTATAATCTTCATGCTCTTATGGACATGGAAGAATGAGCTTTTCGTAAGATACCAGAGAAATTAAAGGCAAGCCAATTTTATTCACTATTTTGAGCAGTTCTACATGATTCAGAGACTTCTAGGAATTACTAAAAATGTAAGAGAAAGTATTGTTTAATCACAGAGTCCTAAGGAGTCACAAATACTCATAATTGACAAAGTACCAATAGTGTCAGGGATGCAGTGTTAAATGCAGTCAAAGCAGGACCCTATGTCCCTGGAGACACAATTCATCTTCTCAAGAAATCACCTTACCAGATCATAGACGAAGACAATGCAGCTAGACCTGATAAGACCTGATAGGCTAGGGTCAGATGGAAGGGAAGGAGAACCTCCTCTATCAGTGGACTGGGGGAGGAGCATAGGAGGAGTTGAGGGAGGGTAGATTGGGAGGGCCTGGGGGAGGGTCTACAGCAGGGATACAAAGTGAATGAATTGTAATAGATAGATAGATAGATAGATAGATAGATAGATAGATAGATAGATAGATAGATAAGAAAGAAAGAAGGAAGGAAAGAGAAAGAAAGAAAGAAAAAGAGAGCAAGAAAGAAAGGAAGGAAGGAAGGAAAGAAAGAAAGAAAGAAAGAAAGAAAGAAAGAAAGAAAGAAAGAAAGAAAGAAAGAAAGAAAGAAAGAATTAGAAAATCTCCTAAAACAATGGCAAGTATATCTGGGAAGGATGAAAAGACTCTTAAGAAAGTAGAAATTGAGGATGCTTTGTTTCCAGAAAATGAACTCTCTTTATCTTTCTGTGTTGCTCTGTCTCTCTTTGTTTCCTCAACGTTTCTCTTTCAGAATAGTATCATTTTAAAAATGTCCTCCAGTAAAACACAGAAATCAAGCAAGAAAAAAACAAAAACAAAGCAAAACAACAACACAAACCAACCAAGCAACCAAATAAACAAAACTAGTTAACCTTACTGATTGTAGATGACTCGTAGCCTATAATGAACTGTTAGTTTGTTTTACATATTGGTCAAAGTTTTGAAATGTTCTAAAATTTTCTTTTTCTACAGAATTACTGATAAACTTTTATATATATATATATATTTATTATTATTATTTTCTTTTTAGTTACATTTTGTTAACTCTGTGTCCCAGCTGTATCCCGCTCCCTCATTCCCTCCCCAACCCCACACTCCCTCCCTGGTCTCCTCCTTGCCCCTTTCCAAGTCCACTGATAGGGGAGGACCTCCTCCCCTTTCATCTGACCCTGTTTTATCAGGTATCTTCAGGGCTGGCTGCAAAGTCCTCCTCTGTGGCCTAACAGACTGCTCCTCCCCGGGGGGGGGGGAGGGGGGTCAAACAGCCTGCCCTTGAAATCCTGTTAGTAATAGTCCGTGTTCCCCTTACTTTGGAAAACTACTTGGTTACTGAGCTACCATGGGCCACATCCGAGCAGAAGTTCTAGGTTATATCCATAGATGGTCCTTGGTTGAGTGTCAGTCTCAGAAAAGACTCTGTGCCCAGATATGTTTGGTCCTTGTAGAGCTCCTATCCTTTCCATATCATACTAACTTCCCTTCTTTCATATGATTCCCTGCACTCTGCCGAGGGTTTGGTTATGAGTCTTAGTGTCTGCTTTGAAACACTGCTAGGTAGAGTCTTTCAGATGCCTTTTGTGGTAGACTCCTGTCATAAGTTCAGTGAAGTATCCCAGAAGGAGAAAGACAAACTTGGTATATACTCGCTTATATAGACCTACAAGATATGATAAACATAATGAAATCTACACACCTAAAGAAGATAATCAAGAAAGTGGACACAGGCGAAGGTGATTAATCCTCATTTAGAAAGACAAATGGGATGTGCATTAAACTTTTATATTTTGTAGATGCCAGAGGAGCAAGCACTAAGCAAGCTTGAAGTCTATCTAATGTTAAACAAAATTAAACATTGGGTCAGCTATTTATATAATCAACCTTACTGTAGAGCCCACTTTTCAGGTACATTCACAGCCTTTAATGCTGTTAACTAGTTCTAGAGGAAGACAGACTTTGTACATATATGGCACACTTATTAAACCCATTGAGTACCCCATTAAATACAGGTGCAAAGTGATCCTTCCTACAGAGTCATCAAAGTACCACATCTGGATTCTTTTTCAGGGTTCTTTTGAATAAGTATAGACATTTCAGGGGAACTATTGAAGACAATTCTGAAGAACTGAAGTGTTGATAAAGCTTTAAGTCACCTGTTTTTTATGTCTCACTTTCATTATGTCTGGAATGCTTTCTGACAGTAAATATTGGAAAACTTTTGCAATATCTTAGGAAAGAATTTGAACATTTCAAAGTGAGAACTAAAGAGAACATTTTTTTTTATTTCTATAATTAGCCACAAAGGTAAGTTATGCAAAGGTATTTATTTTTTGCACTTCAAGCCTTTGGCAAGTATTTGTGAATGAGCAATGTACTTCCTGTCATATTTCTCCTAGTTGTTGTAATTAATCTAGTGATTAATATTGGGGAAATTTTCAGACTCTTTTAATAGTTCTTATCAACTATAGACACTTTATGCCAGTGTGTTGATCTCATCGACTGCTTATTTGAAGATGGACAGTAAAGTTTAAAGATGGGAGTGGTAATGAAAGTCAAACTCTCCAACTGATATAATATAGAAAATATGTTGGTGTCAGCCAAATGGCTCAGATAGTAATGGTATCAGCTGCTAAACCTGATAACCTGAGTTTGTCATGAGGAACCACACACTGTACGGAAAGAACTATCTCCTGAATAGTTGTCCTGTCATTCCCACATTCATATGCCTACCCAGATACAAGCATACATACAAAATAAATAAATAAACAACAAGCAAATGAATAAATACAATTGAACAGAAGATAAGATTTTGTTGAGATTTTTTTAAGGTTTTGAAATTATCTTTAAAAATTTTTACAAATAAATTGTATACCCAGGTATTTGATCCACTTGGACTTTAATTTTGTGCAAGGTGATAAATATTGATCTATTTTCATTTTTCTGCATGTAGACAGCCAGTTGGACCAGCATCATTTGTTGAAGATGCTGTCCTTTTTCCATTGAATGGTTTTTTTGTTTGTTTGTTTTGTTTTGTTTTGTTTTGGTTTGGTTTTTTTTTTGTCAAAAATCAAATATCCATAGGTGTGTGGGTTTATTTTTGGGTCTTCTGTTTGGTTCCATTGATCCAACTTTGTGCTTCTATGCTAATACCATGCAGTTTTTATTACTATTACTTTGTAGTACAGCTTGAGATCACAGATGGAGATATCTCTAGATGATCTGTTGTTGTACAGGATCATTTTAGAAATCCTGGGTTTTTTCTTTCTCCATATGAAAGTTGAGAATTTTTCTTTCAAGGTCTGTAAAGAATTGTGTTGGTATTTTGATAGGAATTGCATTGAATCTATAGATTGCTTTTGGCAAAATGGCCACTTTTACTATGTTCATCCTACTGATCCATGAGCACAGGAGATCTTTCCATCTTCTGATATCTTCAATTTCTTTCTTCAGAGACTTGAAGTTCTTTTCAAACAGGTCTTTCACTTGCTTGGTTAGAGTCACACCAAGGTACTTTGTGTCAATAGTGGCTATTGTGAAGGGTGTTCTTTCCCTGATTTCTTTCTTGGCCCCTTTGTCTTTGGTATACAGGAGGGCTTCTGTTTTTTTGAGTTAATTTTGTAGGTAGCCACTTTGCTGAAGGAGTTTATCAGCTGAAACAGTTCTCTGGATCAATTTTTGGGATTGCTCATAATATCATCTGGGAATAGTGAAACTTTGACCTCTTCCTTTCCAATTTGTATCCTCTTGATCTCCATTAATTGTCTTTTTGTTCTAGCTAGGACTTCAAGTACTATGTTGAAGAGATATGGAGAGAGTGGGCAGCCTTGCCTTGTCCCTAATTTCAGTGGGATTGATTTAGTTTTCTCCATTGAGTTTGATGTTGTCTATAGGCTTGCTGTATATTGTCTTTACTATGTTTAGGTATGTGCCTTGTATTCCTGATCTCTCCAAGACTTTAAACATGAATGGGTGTTAGATTTGGTCAAATGCTTTTTTGGCATCTAAAGAGATTATTATGTTTTTTTTCTCCTTCAGTTTGTTTATAATGTGGATTACATTGATGGATTTCCATATATTGAACCATCCTGCATGCTTGGGATGAAGCCTACTTGGTCAGGGTGGATGATATATTTTATATGTTCTTGGATTCAGTTTGCCAAGTGTTTTATTGAGTATTTTCGCATCAATGTTCATAAGAGAGATAGGTCTGAAGTTCTCTTTTTTGTTGGGTCTTTGTGTGGTTTAGGTATCAAGGTGACTGTGTCTTCATAGAGTGAGCTTGGTAATATTCCTTTTGTTTCTATTTTGTGGAATAGTTTGAAGAGAATTGGAGTTAGCACTTCTTTGAAGGTCTGGTAGAATTCTGCGCTGAAACCATCTGGCCCAGGGCTTTTTTTTAGAAGGGAGACTGTTGATGACTGCTTCAATTTCCTCGAGGGATATAGTACTATTCAATCTACTTACCTGCTCTTGATTCCTTTATAGCCTTCTGGAGGGGCATAGTTGTCATTATCATTCTTTGTATTTATGCATGGTTTACTACCTGTTTTCTTTATCCTCCTTCTGTTGATAGCTTTCTTAACAAGGGAGCAAAGCAGTTCTTTCTAGCCTCAGCCCCATGGGTGCCTACACTCTTGGGTGGTCCACCCCCTGCTTTCAAGTGACATAACTCTAGGAACTCAGTTGCAGCTATGTTATCTTAGGAAAACTGTAAAACAGCTAAGAGTGTACAAAAACATGTGTTGCCACCCTGTAAATCCTACCTCTAGCTCCCCCGCAATAATGACTTGAGAGATAGGTCAGGTGTTAGTGTGCTTGCTTCATAAGCATGGGGACCTTGAGTTTGATCAATAGAATCTATGTAAATCCTGGTGTTGGAGAGTGTGCTTACAGTCCCAGTGCTGTGGGGGCTGAGACAGGCAGACCTTCAGTGTTTCCTGGTCAGCCCACAAAGCCTACTTGGCAAGTTCCTGAGCAGTGGGAGACACTGTCTTAAAAGAAAATTTAACAACATAAGAGGTTGCCAAGCAGCTGTTTGAGTCACTGTTGGACGAGCATATTTAGCCAAACTATACTTACTGAGGCTCCCAAAGCTCTGTATCTCAGCCACGTTGAGTCCACTTTGGGTCAGATCTCTTTCTTTCTCTTTGGAGAAATGCAGATCTCTTTCTTATGTTTTCAAAGTTTCATGTCCATATGTGTTCCACTTCTCTAGTAGAGCTTTCGAAACACCATGAAGAAAACAGTGGCTTCTGAGACAAAGGAATAAAGGAATCTTAGAAAATTTGATAGCTCAGAGGAATAGACAAAACACCACAGAAAACAACGTATCAGACTGTTGTGTCAAAAATAAGGTTATAGATCAGGTCTTACTAAAATCAACAAGTTACCATTTAGCCAGTTTCTGCAAGCTATTCTAAATCAGTCATTTATGATAGAGGAATGGTGATCCACAGACACTGAGTATAAGTAGACAATGCAGGCACTCCTATGAGACCTAATAGACTAGGATCAGAAGGAAGGAAAAGAAGACCTCTCCTATCAGTGGACTTGGGGAGGGGCATATGTGGAGAAAGAAGAGGAAGGGAAGGATTGGGAGGGGAATAGGGAGGGAACTACAGGAGGACACAAAGTGAATAAACTGAAATTAATAAAAAAT
This sequence comes from Psammomys obesus, assembly GCF_907164565.1. Taxonomy (NCBI): domain Eukaryota; kingdom Metazoa; phylum Chordata; class Mammalia; order Rodentia; family Muridae; genus Psammomys; species Psammomys obesus. Next base: position 14,581,811 of record NW_026596147.1, on the reverse strand, counting down.
TAATATATATATATTTAAAAAAACAATTAGCAGCAGCCGCAAAGACTCAACAAAGCATCAAATGAGCAAGTCTTTGCGTATTTTTACCATTCTTGTGCATATATTAAGTTTCATTGATTGGAAAGGCAAGCTAGCTAAGCAAGTACATTCTGCAGTCTTTGAAGAACTCACACCTCACAGTCTCCGTAGGTAATCTAATAACATCATGCACAAAATATCACCACAGGAAGCTGACTGTAGCATTTTAGAGGCAGTACACACCTACTCTTGCATTCACTGTTCCCCATCCCTGCGCCTGGATACCATGGCATCTGGCAGCCATGCCTTGTCTTCCCATCCCATGGGAACTGAACAGATCAACTAGCGTTTATGCACAGCAGGTATTTCCTTAAATAATTTGCAAAGCCTCTACATGCTAACAATGAAAAGAAGACTCAGTTATGAGTGTGCTGGTAAATAAGCTATTAATTTCACACACATACACGCACACACAGATCATTTTGGAGAGTCCATTAACATAATCAGGAACGCCTTGGTGTTAATCAGAGACACAAATATTAAAAAAAAAAAAACTATCTTGGCTGGAGTATACTTTCCCTCAGCTCTTGAGCAACCCTGCATTTTAATAAGGCTTTGACCTACTATTTTCTGAGTGAAGTCACTGACCATATGTAGGGCCTCACTTTAGCATACTCATGAAAACTACACTGCCTAGACAGACGTATTTTAAAATAGACCACTGCTACGTCATAGCTACTTTCAAGTGGCATGCTGTTAAGTGGCTATATGCTATTTTCTTCTCTACCACCAACTGTAGATGTAGGGCCTCCAGTGCACTTTTATATGGTTCAGAACATAATCCCATACAATCATTTTTTCGTCTGCTTTTTTCCTCCTGCTCTAGAACTATATATGAATCTCCCTTACCTCAGAACTCTTCCTCCCCCCCGCTCTTTGGGAGCAATTCTGATCTCTTTCTCATGTTTCCAAGGCTTCATCTCCATATGTGCCCTACTTCTCTATTAGAGCTTTTGGAACACCAAGGACAAAACAGTGGTTTCTCCAACTAAGAAATAAAAGAATCTTAGAAATTTTAATAGACCAGAGGAATAAACAAAACACTGCAGAAAACAGTATATCAGACAGTCTTGTCAAAAATAAGTTTATATCAGAGAAGGAAGTTGAAGTAGTTTCTGTGATGTTAACAACTAACACTATATTGGTCTCTGACAAGAAAGAGAGAGGAACAGTCTGAGATAGGACTTGGCTCCTGTGCACCTCCACTGTAAGAGTGTGACTCCTGTTCGTTTACACGTTAAGAGTGCAATGGAACCAGTGCTCCTTCACTGTAAGACTGTAAGTGACTCCTGTTCAACTCCACTGTAAGGCTCCAGTGACCCTCCACTGTAGAAGTGTAACTGCCCCTGTGTGCCTGCACTGCAGCAAAGTGCATATGGACCTGGAGGATGGGGAAAGGACCAAACAGAACCACCACACACAAGAGAGGGGATCCTTCAAGAAGGGGGGGAGTGGCTTTTTTCTTGAAAAGTTAATGCACCTTAAAATTTAATGCAAAAATCAGGTGGATCCTTTTAACACTTACCCTTTTATTGTTGGAGAATTTTCTAATGTATACAGTGTGCTTTTGCCAAGTAAAATCCCAGCTCTTTCTGCTCCAATTTCTTCCCTTCGTCCCCTTTTATTTCTCCTTACTTCATGTTTTTATTTTTAACCTTGGATTGTCAGTATATGTACATGGGTGGGTGTAGTACCATTAGCTGGAGGAGGGGTAGCCTCTGAGGGTCAAGAAAATTGACTCTCCCCCTTTCACCAGACATCAGTTTCTAATAACTCTTCCTCTAGTGGCCTGACTTCCTGAGCACCTTCTTCCACGCTGAGATTTTCTCTGCCTTGATCTTGTGTAGGTCTTGTTCATGTTGTCACCGCTTATGTGAGTATCTGCACTGGTGTGTCCTGGAAGAACTGACCCATTATAGTTAGCCACACTCTGTGACAGTTTCACCACCCCTCCTGCAATGATTCCTGAGCTTTGGGAAAAGTCACCCTCAGAGCTGAGAGCTCTGCAGTCTCTTAGATTCTGTTGACTTATTGTGGGGCTCTGTGTTGTTAACTGCCATGTAATGCAAGAAGAACCTTCTCTGACTTGAGTGGAGAGATACATGAATCTGGAGGTGGTGGGGACATAGGACACATGATCCTCAAGTGGGAGGATTTGAGGGTGCTGAAGTAATCATATCACTTACTTTTAAAAACTGGCTAAGCACATTATTTTGCATAACATTTGAATTATATTTTTCTCTAAAAATCAGAATTTTTTATCAAAGAATAAATGCTTCCCACATCTCTTCATCCTTGAAAAATGTGATTGATAAGCATTACTACATATTTCCTTTTGCTCTTAATGGAGAAATAACTATGGAGATTCAATTTTAGAATTGCAAACATCTGGAAAATCAAGGTGAAGTCTCCATTCTTTTGCTTAGGCAGAAAGTTGAAAAATGAAATTTTGTTGCCCTGTTTGCACATCTCTATTAGTCTGAGAGTTATTTATACTTTCATCACTAGAGTCTTATGAAATTTGATTAACTACTACCAGAGATTAAAAGAAATGCTAGAAACTCTTACAAAAAGCACGTTTCTTCACTTTCTATATCCAAGAGATATTTAGAATATGCTACGATCTCCACTGTTTCTGGAATGTTCATAATTTAAAAATACTTATGTCTTAAACTTACTGTTCATGGTCTATTATTTAACTATCTAATTTATTTTAACTACATATTATCTACTACTGAACTATAATTACAGTATATTGCTAGAGGCTGTTTTTTGTTGACAAATGCATAATATACCTTCGCTTACTGAGGGAGGTATAATGGAAAAGTAATAGTACTAAAAACCCCTTTGTTATTTATTAGTAAAGTTTTTCATTAATGGTGTTCTCCGTCTTTCTTTCTTTCTTTCTTTCTTTCTTTCTTTCTTTCTTTCTTTCTTTCTTTCTTTCTTTCTTT
>NW_026596147.1:14555982-14578769 GCF_907164565.1 Psammomys obesus | reverse complement strand
TTCCTTCCTTCCTTCCTTCCTTCCTTCCTTCCTTCCTTCCTTCCTTCTTTGTTTTTGTTTGTTTGTTTTTCAAGACACAGTTTCTCTGTGTAGTCCTGCCTGTCCTGGAACTCACTTTGCCGACCAGGCTGTCTTTGAACTCAGAGATCTGCCTGACTCTGCTTCCTTTAGTGATGTGATTAAAGGTGTGCAACACCACCTGGCCATATTTCTATTTACTACAGAAACTACACTTATAGTTTAACATATTCAAGATAAAAGAATCTACCTTTTTATGTTTTAAATTGATACTGCGACATTATGACTGTGTACAAGACCCACTCAGAATTTATAACTCATCTCTGTAATATGAAAATAATAGTAACAAAGAAATAGGAAATGAGGTTGTAGATCAGATATGAGGAAAGAGGAGGAGGCCAGAGGGCTTGGGAAGAGAAGAGAAACTGAGGGAGTGGGAATCTTTGAGACAAGTTGGAGACCTACAACAGGGTAGGCTCCTGGGAGGATATGGCGCAGGTTAATCTACTAAGTCTCCTTGTAGCTGGGTCATGGAGACTGAAGAAGACACCTTTTAACCAGGCAGGGCTTCTCATGGATGGAGGAAAACACAAATCCACCCACAAAAATGTCTACCCAAAACTTACTCTGCCTACAAGATATGTAGGAATAAAGATAAAGCAGAGATTGAAGGAATGTCCAACCAATGACTGAGTCAACCTGAGACACACTGCATGGGAGAGAGCCACCCACTCACACTGTTAATTATACTCTGCTATGCTCACAGACAGGAGCATAGCTGTCCGCTGAGTGGCTCCAGCCAGCAGCAGATCCATACAGATGTTGAGATTCACAGCAAAACATTGGGCAAAGCCTAGCCTAGGGAGGCTTGTGGAAAAGTGGAGGAAGGATAGAAGGATCTGGAGGAGACAGGAGCTCCACAAGAAGACCAACAGAGCCAACTAACTAAGACCCAGAGGGGCTTGTGGCACCTGAAGTATCAACCAAGGACCATGCATGGACTGTTCCCAGGTCCCCTACACAGACGTAGCTGATGGGGACCTCCAGCTTCACAGAGTTTCTCTGATAAGGATACCAAGGGCTGTCTCAGTCGTGGACTTTATTGCCTGCTTTTTGATTATTTCCCCTTTGCGGGGCTGCCTCAACAGACTACAGGGAAAGAGGACACACTCAGTCCAGACTTGATGAGCTGGGGTGGGTTGGTAGGGGAAGGAGTAGCCTTTTCTAAGGAATAGGAGAGGGGAAAGAGGGAGATAGAGGAGGAGAGGACTAAGAAAAGAGAAGGGTTGGGACTACAAAAGACTCAGGCAAAACGACCCCCCCTAAAAAAAACAGCTGCCAATGCTCAGTGGGTACTGCCATCTGCCACCCGCCATGTTGAACTGTGCTCAATACGTGGAAACCGCTTAGTTAAATCAGGGAACTAACTGACTCTCACAAGTTGGTCTCTGACTTCTATATGCGTGGCATGGCACATGTGTTTGAATACACACACACACACCTAAGTACGTGTAGAAAAGAAATCTATACTTTTACTTCTGTCCTTCACTTTGTATGTTGTTAGTTCAATCCTTTGAGTATCCATTTTAAATCATTGTAAATGTAGTTATTTGGGACATATTCCTCTTAATGTTTAAATTGGAGTTAAAGTGATTTGCACATAGATATTATTGCAGCAATAGAGGATCCTGAATCTGACTCTGTACTCTTACCAGTATTTATGCATGCATATTTATTCTCAGTGCTCCTGTCCTTTAAAGGAAGAACTTATTTTGGCATCTCCTGTAAGTGGGTCTTCTGGTGATAAAGTCATTTATTTTGTTTTTTATGTATATTTTTTTATCTCTGATTCCTTTCTGAAAAAAATAATTTTCTGAATATAATATTTTGGTTGGTCTTTCATTGTTGTTGCTTCTTCAATATCTTTAATATAACAATATCTCAACTTCTACATTTTCTGTTGTGATGCCTGTACTAGCCTAGTAGAGACTCCCTTGTTTATAAACATTAGTTATTGTCCCACTTTTCAAGATGCTTTCATTGGACTTTGGACAACGTGTTCTATTGTATCTGTATTTTCCTTTTGAGTTTATCTTCTTGCAATCCACTGCATTTTATGAAGTGGCATGTTCATGCCATACAAGACCAAAGATATATTTAGCTGATATGTCTTTAAATAAACATTCTGCTGCTCATGCTTTTTTTTTTTTTTCTGGGTCTCCCATAGTTTGTATTTTTATACAATTATTATTTCATTGGTCCTTTGCATCACTGTTTCTCATTGTTTTTAGTTTTCACCTCTAATGGCCATTTTTTAAATCAGGTATGAAAATTCTTTTTTCTACATGATCATTTGCTATATGATCATTTACTATAGCTTCCAAGTGGATTTTCCAGTTCTGTGATTGTATTAATTTCAGAATTTGTGTGGGTTCTTATGTTTCTTTGTAAGTTTATTTTATATTTTCACTGTTTCTTAGTTTAATATCATTTGATTGAACTTCTAAAAATCATTATTTTTTTAATAATTTTAGACTACATATAAACTTTTGCTGGGAGAATTGATTATGTAGTTAACGTTCTCTTCTGAATCTTCATTATCTTTAGAGTCTCACGCTTGCACCTGGTAGATTCTTTTTTTAAAATTTTTTATTAATTACACTTTATTCATTTTGTATCCCCCCATAAGCCCCTCCCTCCTCCCCTCCTGATCCCACCCTCCCTCCCCTTTCTGCATGCATGTCACTCCCCAAGTCCACTGATAGGGGAGGTTCTCCTCTTCTTTCTGATCTTAGTCTATCAGTTCTCATCAAAAGTGGCTGCATTGTCCTCTACTGTGGCCTGGTAAGGCTGCTCCCCCCTCAGGGGGAAGTGATCAAAGAGCAGGCCAATCAGATTATGTCAGAGGCAGTCCCTCTTCCCATTACTATGGAAGCCACTTGGACACTGAACTGACATGGGCTACACCTGTGCAGGGGTTCCAGGTCATCTCCAGGAATAGTCCTTGGTTGGAGTATGATTTTCTGGGAAGTTCCCTGTGTTCAAATTATCTTGTTCTGTTGCTCTCCTTGTGGAGTTCCTGTCCCCTCCAGCTCTTACTATTTCCCACTTCTTACATAAAATTCCATTCACTCTGCCCATCAGTTGGCCATCAGGCTCAGCATCTGCTTTGACAGTCTATACTGCAGAAGCTTTCAGAGGCCCTCTGTGGCAGGTTTCAAGGTTGTTTCCTGTTTTCTTCTGGCTTTCAGAGGCCCTCTGTAGCAGGTTCCGAGGTTGTTTCCTATTTTCTTTTTCTTCTGATGTCCATCCTCTTTGCTTTTCAGGATGGGGATTGAACATTTTAGTTAGGGTCCTCTCTTTTGCTTAGTTTGTTTAGATGTACAGATTTTAGTGGGTTAATTTATATTGTATGTTTATATGAGTGTGTATATACCATGCATGTCTTTTTGCTTCTGGGACAACTCACTCAGGATGATCCTTTCCAGGTCCCACCATTTACCTGCAAATTTCATGATTTCCTTATTTTTCATTGCTGAGTAATACTCCATTGTATAGATGTACCACAGTTTCTGCATCCATTCTTCAGTTGAGGGGCATCTGGGTTGTTTCCAGCTTCTGTCTATTACAAATAAAGCTGCTACAAACATGGTTGAGCAAATGTCCTTTTTGTGTACTTGCGCCTCTTTTGGGTATATGCCTAGGAGTGGTATGGCTGGATCTTGAGGAAGCACTATTCCTAGTTGTCTGAGAAAGCGCCAGATTGATTTCCAGAGTGGTTGTACCAGTTTACATTCCCACCAGCAGTGGAGAAGGGTTCCCCTTTCTCCACAACCTCTCCAGCATGTGTTGTCCCTTGAGTTTTTCATCTTGGCCATTCTGATGGGTGTAAGGTGAAATCTCAGGGTTGTTTTGATTTGCATTTCCCTAATGGCTAATGAGGTTGAGGATTTCTTTAAGTGCTTCTCTGCCATTCGATATTCCTCTGCAGAGAATTCTCTGTTTAGCTCTGTTCCCCATTTTTTAAGTGGATTATTTGGTTTGTTGCTTTTCAGCTTGTTTAGTTCTTTATATATATTGGATATGAGTCCTCTGTCAGATAAAGGGTTGGTGATGATTCTTTCCCAATCTGTAGGCAGTCGCTTTGTTTTGATGATGGTGTCCTTTGCTTTACAGAAGCTTTTCAGTTTCATGAGGTCCCATTTATTGATTGTTGCTCTTAGAGCCTGTGCTGTTGGTGTTCTGTTCAGGAAGTTTTCTCCTGTACCAATGAGTTCTAGGGTATTCCCCACTTTTTTTCTAGCCGATTTAATGTGTCTGGTTTTATGTTGAGGTCTTTGATCCACTTGGACTTCAGTTTTGTGCAGGGTGATAAGTATGGATCTATTTTCATTTTTCTACATGTAGACATCCAGTTGGACCAGCACCATTTGTTGAAGATGCTATCTTTTTTCCATTGTATGGTTTTGGCATCTTTGTCAAAAATCAGGTGTCCGTAAGTGTGTGGGTTTATTTCTGGGTCTTGAGAAATTCTATGGGTAAGAGGAGATCCCCCCCTGCCTAACATAGACCACAGATACTACTCAGGGCTATAAACCTGAGGTGAGCAGTGGCAACTCCGGAGAAACAGTGATCATACAGTGACCATAACCAAAAAGCAGAGAAGGACTCCTTCAGGAAAAACCATCTTCCGGCCAAGGGGATACTCCCTACCTCAGGGTAGATTCTTATATATGACAAAAACATCTTATTATTTGCTTCCAAATACTAAAATGCTGATGGAATTGGTATTAAGATCACAGCTGAATTGGTCACAATAACCAAAAGGAGAAACAGCCCAAACATCTATCAGCTAACAAATATGTGATGGCTAAGTAAAAGTCCATTTGGTGCTAGGTACCCATTTTAAATTCCTGCAAGATAAGCTTCAGGCAACTCTGACTTGCCCCATCCTCAGAACCATAAAACTACTGTGAGATAGTTAATTTCTTGCTCTGGTTTTTGTTAACCCTCTAATGGCTGTGTACTAAAGTATAAGACACCTTCTCCAACCTGTAAGCAGGGGAGGGAGACAGTGCCTCACTATTTAAGGAGAATGAGACAGCTTTCCAAGCAGGTGCATATATCAGAAAAGTGAAATAGCTGTGGTCTCCACCTTCAAAAACACTTCTTCCATACCATTTTGTGCAGCATGCCTTTGACTTGGCTTTAAGGACATTGTCCTGCTCACAGTGATAATAACTTCATTTAATTATAAAAAGAAAACCAAAAGATCACAGCTGAGAAGAAAAGAGCCAGGACTTGAGACTTCTACGCAAGCCACAAAACACTCTATACTTGTTATGCCTATTTCTAGGCCCTTTTATTGGACATCTTATCTGGTACCTAAGTATATTTATTAGTATATTGATTGGTGACACTAAGATAAAGCTCTACCTTTGGGTGCACAGTCAGTGAGATTGTTAATAGGTACACAGATAACTATGGATTCCTCCATGTCCTGAGAGGACTTCTATTAAGTCAATGATTGGCTTTCTGGGATGGCAGAATTGATATTACTTCAGCTAAAAGGACAGTGCCAAATCGTGAGTGACTTTGGGATAAAAAGCCGAGACCAAGGTTTTAAGGATGAAGCAGGAGTACCTAGATGATATGAGCACTTCCTTGTCCATGGGCAAGCAGGGTTGCTTCTCAGACCACAGCCAAGAGGTTGGTGCTATGCCACTGAACCACTTCAATATCCACAGCAGGACTAAGTCAAGCAGAGCTTCCTGCAAGAGCACAAGTGTAATGTTTTCTGAGTCCAGCTGAAGGCAGCACTGCTCTCAATCTAGGGCTGAAAAAATCTGTAGCTAATTCACATGGATATTTTAAAATTGCTACAGGGCTGAGGTTGACTGTCCTGCGTGTGTGATCATAGACTAAGTTTTATCAAGATAGTAAACTGTTACCTGGGGTTATTTTATAGAAAACATTAATAGAAATAATATATTTGAAAAATAATATTTTTTCATGATAAACTTTCCCATAATGTTTCCTATTTGTTTGGGGCACATTCAAAATGCTTATTATTTAAATAAGAAGCATATTCAAAATATTTGTTGTTCAGTAAAATCCAAACTGAATGCTTGAAAATGTACATCGTGAAAATATATATCCGGAAATGGAAGCATCCTGTTAAAAACACAGAGTGCATTTAGCCTCTTCTACTTAAAACACATAGCAGAGCACCCAAAGGGCTTGAAACACAGAAGGCACTTGGATGTGATTACTGCCTCTCTTCACTCATTTTCTGCAATTCATGAAAGAATTATGTGTCTGAAGAAGTTTCTTATGTCTGTCTTCACTCATATCTGTCTTCTTTGGTGTCCAGAACTTCTCTTTTATTCTCAATCTAATGTTTTCTCTTCTGAGTGATATTATTTACTTTTTTTATTCTTTCTCATTATCTCTTATAAAAGTATATATTTGGCTTTTGATAAATGGTCTTTCTAAATTTCCAGCTTTGAGTTTAGTGTCTCCACTGTCTAATGTGAAATGCCCCTTATTCGTGTGCTATAGGACAGAGAATATTTGTGAAAATAACTTTCCAGAAGAAAAATGAAAATCAGAAATGATCTCAAAAAATGATTTTATTATGCTTTGTAACAACTACAAAATATTTGGATGGCTGCACTTGGCATGATAAATTTCCAATGGCTTTTAAATTGTTTTAAATAAACATTCTGCAAGCCTTAGAATTTTGTCATCTTTGAACAGGATGTAAATCACATCAGCCACATTATCAAACTGCCATATGGTCAGGGCTTCAGAGGAATCAGATAGCAGCCAAAGACCCCCACCCCTGCAGAATAACTATAAAGGAAGTTGGAGACCAAGCCTCGGAGAAACTTGACAATGTTTGTATCCTCACTCTATTGTGAATTTGGCAGGCCTGAGGAGACACACTGACTTCTCTACGTGTTGCAGAATTTAGTCCAGATCTATTACATATCTGCGGAGAAGTAAATGGCTAAGGCCAAGTGGAACAGAGAAGAATTTGGCATGAGTGAAAATGTGTGAGTACAATACAAAAATCAGATACATAGGGAGAGATATTTATAGATGTTCAAAATACTCTGTTACTTGTTTGGTACTGTATTATATGACGTGAAACCTTAAAGTCTTACTTTGCTGGTTTATCAACATATCATGTCTTGTACATATTTGAATTTTAAGTAGTGTGCCAATGTGAGCTCCATATCATACACTTTCCCAGGTTTCTATATTAATCCTAGCCCATGCTCAAAATAGTGCTACTCCGACAAGACTAGACTTTCCCTCTCTATCCATAAATATGTGCACTCTTATTTGCTCAATGCTATGGGAACTTTCTATGAGGATGCTACCCTGTGGAGTATATCAGGGATTTTTCTGGACTGGAAACTACCCATGTCATCATTTAAAAGCAGATATTTCAATCAAATTAAAACTTACCAAACACTATTCACTATGCTGAGTATTATATGACAACATAATACAAATATAAAATCCATTTTATATTACAAAACTTCAACAAACTTAAGGTTGTCTGTTGGACTGTTTTATAAATATCTCCTCATTAACTGGTGAAGGTAACTCTGAAAGAGCTTTTATACCCTTTTGTTTTTTCATGAGTGGCTTACTGCTTTTATAAGTCAGCTGGTCCTGGATGTAAGACATATTCTATAATAAACCAAAAATATTTTTTCGTATTATAAACTCTTAAATTTGACTCTGAAGTATTTGTGTTTTGCTTTCATGTGCTACAAATTAAAATATTGATTTGCTTTTCATGCATTTGTTTTCAATAAATATTTTTATGAAATAACATAGTGAATAGAGAACTTTAATGACATGAAACACCACATTATGCCAAGGTGGATAATTCATTCTCTCAGCTATCTGTTAGCTACATTCTTGGTGTGTCTGAATTACATTAACACCCTGAAAAGATTTTATTTTAATTACAGGCTGTATTAGGAATACTTTGGAAAGCCAAGCATGTATCTAATATAATATTTTCCCAAATAAGTATCCCTGAAAAAGAAGTTTGAAAACGTATTCACAATGAAATATCATATAACCTACAGAAATGTATATTAGCGATGTCTACCTTATCTTTGGCAATGTGACAATGGCCTTTTGATCTCAATTATCATTCTCCTAAATGTTCTTTCTTGTCAGAGAATGTAATGATAAGTTGTGCCACTCCTTAAACTTTTGAAAAGAGTTTACAGTGTAGTTTTAGACTTGCCTTTCTGGAGTTGAACAGTAATGGTGCACTCTAGAGTGTTTTGTTGTTGCTGCTGATGCAATTTGTAATATTGTGCCTGAACATTTTCCTTCTGTTTTGTGGTATAACAAACCACCTTAAAGCTTCATAATTTAAATTTAAAAAATTTTGCTCCAGAGTATATATCTGTTACCATGCTCATAGATGATGATGATTGCTAAATATCCATGCTATAGAGCATCACCAAGGACTGGAGAAAAAAAAAATGAATGATTCACATGTATGGACCTGTTTCTTGGACCACTATATCACAATGTTGGCTTAGTCCTTAGCTAGGAGTAGAGACTGAAGTATCATTTTCTTCCCATGAGGACTTTGTGTCATCTTTTTCTTAGCATGGCAGATAATTTCAAAATAAATGTTCCAAGAGGTCTGTGTATGAGCTACAGATCTTCTTTAGTACCTAGCCTCTCATCTACCAATTTTATGATCTGAAGTTACTAAAGCCAGACTAAAGTCCAGTAGCTAAGAATAAGAACTACCATACATAAAAGAGATAATAAAGACTTTATAGCTAGCTCCATTCTACAAATGAACCACTGAAATGTCATGTATTACTCTTTCCTCATGTCTAAAATCAAGACATTTTTAGCTTTGGTAGTTATGGGGTTCCGTGGTATTTCCAGCCTTCTCCAGATTGATCTTGATCTCCTGCCTGCTCTGCGATTTGTCAAAGGAGTAAATGCTTAACTCCTAAATGAATTGGAGAGTATACTGCACTGAAATCAGGCTTCATTTAAACTAGTTTAATCAGAATTGCTATCTCTCATAATTCCCTTCTACAGAAAGGGATCGAGAAGATATATTTGAAGAGTCCATACCAAAATACTCATACTGGGAATCTTGGGGAGTAAGATAAAGATGTATATAAGATATTATGAACAACAACTCATCTCTAGGGTACTAGCATGTCCCCCATACTAGAATCTTTTTTCACACAGTAAAGAAAACAACTTGGAGCTATGATTTACTCCCATATATTTGCAGACAAAGATCTAGTCTTATTGGATAGGACTTTCGTCAGGTCACAACACAAATTATGATGGGATATATGGAAAATGTGCTTTTAGATTTTTTCTTAATTATTTCTTCTTTCCTTCCATCCTCTTCTTTCTTACTTGTCTTCTTTTGAAAGACAGGCTCTTAATAGGTTGTTTGAGGTACTCTTAATCCTTTCTTCTCAGACTCTCAAATGAGAAAATTTCAGATATTTGTCATCACACCTGGCAAACTTTACAGAAACCCGATAGATTAAGAATTATCTTAGACCCCTTGCTCAGATGTAGCCCAAGGGCAGTTCATTTTACATAGCGGTTGCCTAGTAAGAGGAGCAAAGTTAGTCACTGGCATGAACTCGGTTGGTTGCTTGCTTTTTGATCACCTCCCCATGGCGAGGTGGCTTTGCTAGACACAGAGATAGAGGATCCAGACAGTCCTGATGAGACCTGATAGGCTAGGGTTAGATACTAGAAGTTGAGGACCTCTCCAATCAGTGGATTGGGGGGGTAAGGGGGGGAAGAGGGAGGAAGGGTGGGACCAGAAGGAGAATAGGGAGGGGGCTACAGCTGGGATACACAGTGAATAAATTGTAATAAATAATGATAATGATGATAATAATAAAATAAACAAGAATTATCCTCATTATCACAGTCAGCATTTAATATGTTACTACTTTAACATATTTAATCTACATTTACATTTTATGTGGCAATGACTCAAAATTATTTTTTGAGCAATTAGGAAAGTCCCCTGCCTCTGAGGAGGCACAGGAATCTCTGTGGCTGTCTTAGGATTTTCCCTATAAATTAAATTCATATTACTTTTCCTTGCCTCGGTACCCTAGAGATGAGAAGTGGTCACAGTTCCAGATTTCATCTTCTTCTATCAAAACAAAACAAAACAAAAACCAAGCTTTCCTCGAGTGGCTCCATTATTCCACCCACTTTAACTTTCTCTTCTCTATTGATGGGTCAATAACATGCATCTCATGTTTCCTCCTCTCAGTCATCTCTTCAAGAATCATTGTTTTAATATGAATTTCCGACTAATTTCTTTCAGCATTTCAAAATAGATGAGTTTTAAAAATGAACTCCATTTTCCCTCACTTCTCTTTTGGGAAGCTGTTTTTTAGTGCTGCAACTTTCTCATATAGACTTTTGACCTACCTTTACATACTCAAGTCTCCTAATGGAAGAGACAGTGTGCTGTGTCTCCTCTGTCTGTATGCCCATGCACACAAAGACAACCCAAGCCTCCTACCTCGGCTCAGAAATTCTCTCAGATTTCATAGTCCTTGTTCTTTTGCAATTGATGTTTAGCTCCAATCCCCATTCCTCATGTTTACTGTTGTATGGCATCTTTATTATTTCTACTCTGTCTTTGTATTTCCATCATTACATTGAAAGAAGCAATGTGACTAACGGTCACATCTGATTGCAGTAAGCACCTTTCTTAGAATCCCTGTATAAATCCAGCACTGTCAGCATTCATGTTTAGCCCTTAGGGCATCTTTTACTTTATTATCATCTTAATCTATCCTTATCCAAAATTCTATCCAAAACAATCAATTCACAATTCTACTAAATATATATATATAATTTTTCCCATTTTCACTTTGTGTCTCCTCTGTCATACAACTTCTTCCTCCTTGCCAACTCTAAAAATCCCCTTATCTCTAAAGACTGTACTCAAAAACCTTCGAATTTGTGAATCATGACCCCTCACACAGAATTAATCACTTACTGTACTTTATCCCATGGTACTAAATAGTGCTAACTAGTAACTTTCAAACATAAAAATTTCCCACAGTATCACACAAGTCCATTATGTTATTAATTTTAAAAATATAAGTCCTGACTAACAGTATGCCATACATGCTCACAGAAAGAGTTAGAAAATAGCTTAGGAATGGCTTTATCCACTCTATTTCTATGTAATTTATCTTCTAGGACAGCTGTGACAGATGTTTATGGCCCCCACTATCAGAGTGAGATAGCCTAATACTTAGAGAACTGTACTGTTTCATTACTGGGCAGCCTGGTGTCCCAAATGTTTCTTATATTGGGTTTAAATGTCTTCGTCTTCCTCTCCCTCAGATGTTCATTAGTACTGTGCTTCTCCTCTAAAATCGCCCACAGTAAAATGCTTTTCAACATGCCATATTTCAATATTTGAAGTCATCTGCTTCACCATCTCGATGATTTCTCTTCATTAATTCAAGAGCACTTAGCCCTCTTCCAGAATTCTCATAATTCTTCTCTTTCTTATCTGTATATATTTTATTTATAGGTTTTCTAAAATGTGCCAGGAATAGGATTCCTCTGCGGGGTAGCAGAGCATGTATGGGAGATGAATGTCACACTGCCCTGTGCTTGGCACTTCCTGTAATGCTGTTATATGTTCAACATTTGCAGAGAAGTTTTGTCTTTCCATTTCTTTCTTAACATCTTCAAATCTTTAACAATTGTGGCCGTATCTTAGAAGAGTAAATGTTCTACCCTGGCCTTGACCATTAATGAATGCTACAATACCCATAATCTAGAATAAAGCCTGTGGAAGAATGAAACACTAAATCTCTTTTGTTACCAACCTAACTTGCAAATTACCTTAGCATTCTAATTCAGATCATCTTATTAAGCTTTCCTTGTATTTTCATGCTGATTTCCATAGCTAATGGAAATCATATTTGCCTGGATGATCAAATGTTAAATAAAAGTAGTTATCCTGTTACTACCCAATAATAAACAATAAGCCTTGGATACTGCCTATATCTGATTTTGAGCTAGGTATCTGAAATAAATATCTGTATCTCATTTTCAGGGTAACAGTTAATGAAAGATATTTAACACGTAGGAGATCGAAGTCATTCCTTTCTTGATGAATATTTATCTCTATTTTTGATCAGAAGAATTAGAGATGCAAAGTTCTTATAAAGTATGGCAGTCTCTAATAAGTTAAAACCCTTTACTATGAAGTTTCTCTTTTCTTATTTTCTTATTTATCAAGTAGAGTTGTATTTAATTTCGTAATTGCCGGTTATGGATGCTATACATAACGGTATTTAACTATGTGTCCCAGAGGACTTGAGTTTCTGACTAAATAGCTAGAAACTTTGCAAGGTGCAACAGCACAGTGGCAGTGTGTGTTACGATACAATTAGAAATCACTTGAACAGGTAGTATATCTAAATACATGTTATCAATAAATATTTATATTTTAAATAGCTACGTTAGTATTTTATACATTTTCTTATAAGAGAATCACGTGGATTAAAATCTGCCACTATTAAAGTTAAGTGAGGGGCAGAATTATCAGTGACTGTGGAATACTGCAATACAATAACATTAATGTGAGAATATAGTTATCTTTAACTCATATTACATTTTCATTCTTCTTCTCATTATTTATATGTTTCTTTGTTTTTCGTTTAGACTTTATATACTCTTTTGTCAGTATGCATTCATATAAATAGTTTTTAGGCATTCTTGGGTTCATTTAATTACATTTTTAAAAACACATAGTATTATCATTTTTATGGTAATAAACCAAAGATCACTGACATGAAACCAGGATCTATGCTTCCTTCTTTAAAATACTATGCTGAAATAATGTAGAACAGGTCAAAACAACAAAAGCAATGCAAGCCGGAGTGGCTGTGGGATCAATGTGGCTGTTATAGCATTAACGCTTTAACAGAGTTTTCATTAACCACCTCATATTCCACAGAGAAGAGTTAAGCTTCATCTTCTGGGAATCGGAAGATAATAAATGTTCTAAGAAGAGAAAATAAAGTTTGTGTTTTAGAAAGATAATTTACATTGTGGTGTAAGGGAAAATATGTGTAAGACCAGAATTGGATTCTAGAAGTCTAAAATATTTTTGCTGTAATATTAGTCAGAAACAAACTGTTCTGAATGATCATAGCAGTGGAGATAGAAGTGTATGTGTGTGTATAAAAATAAATGGGTTGTTCTGTAATTTTTGAATGAAGTAAATCCTCCATCAATGAAAAAGGCAAAAAAATGCTCTGAATTTTTCTTGACCACATAATGCTATCAGAAATTAAAGATTAACAAGATATGTGTGATAAAGCACAGCACTTTTGGAAATTGAGGTACTGATAAGACCAGTAGGGAAACTGATAATTTGGATATTGGATTGCTCAGGGACTCTAGTGTACAAAGAAAAGATATCTTGAGTATCTTCATATGCATTTTTTTTTTCTAATTTTAAAGGACCTCTTTTTCTTTTTCTTGTTCTTCTTCTTCGTCATTGTTGTCATCAACGTAGTCATCGTCTTGTTTTTCGTCTTTGTCTTTGTCTTGTCTTTTTCTTCTTCGTCTTCATCTTCTTCTTTTCCTCCCACTCTTTCCCTCCTTTTAATTTAATTTTAAATTGCTTGTGAATTGCACATTCAAGCCCTTTCCCATCCCTGTCCCTTCATACTTACTCTATGCCCATGCAACTTTCCCCCAAAAATAAAAAAAAAAAAAATCTCATTGTAGAAGCAGTAATATGTCATAGTGTATCACTCAGTGTACTCTTTTGTCCAGACTTCTTTACTTGCAAACATTTATTGCAATGAGTCATTGGTCTGGTTCAAGGCCTCTGGCTTCTTCTATGCTATGAATACTGAGTCTTCCGGAAGACTTCTCTGGAACATCAGATATCCTGTTGTTGCCCTGTGTCAGGGAGACCCTGCAGCTTTGCGTTTATAGGATCAGCCCCTTCATAAGCTCCAGCAGTTCATACAAGGTGTAGATCGAGGTGGGCCAATTTAAATCCCTAGAGTCGGGCCTGAGTGGTGGCTGAGCTGCTCAGTCCACCAGCTTTTCCACACCCATGCCACCAAGGGTGAGCTCTCCAGCACTGCCATGGCTAGCTCACCAAATTCAGCAGCTGGCAAGAGGCAGAGCTAGCCCTCTTGTTTTTATGCTTTGGGCTGGCTCACACACACCCATGCCAGTAGGGCCAGCTTATTGTGCTGCCTATGCAAGATGCATGGCACTCTTCCATACTCTACAGCAGGTAAGAGATGGGTCTGAGGCCAGATCTCCTTCTCTTCCTCTAACAAGTCTTCAAAAACAGGACCAGCTCTACTGTGCTGTCCATGTGGTATGTACATTATATCATAATCAGAAATTACCAGTTTGAATGTAGTGTATTTTCAAAGAGTAATTATGAGTTCAGTACCTGCCTCCCCTAATGCATGAGCAAAGGTGATCAGGTAAGGGCCGGGAGCTCTCTAGAGGAAGAAAATCTACATGTCAACAAAATATATTTCTAGGAGAGTTGTTAAGGTATAGGAAAGGGACTCAAATACACCGCAATCAAAAATCATATCGTTTCTTTATATTTCAAAACGGTTGAGCCTTTTTAGAAATTGTAGATACATATGCTGTCAATCCTAGCATGGTAGGAGAGAAAAATAATAACTTTGAATACAAAAAATAAAAATGGAAAAGTAAAAACAAGGATGAGGATTTAGCTCAGCTATCCTCCAGTACTGAAAAATACAAAACAAAACAAAACAAAACAAAACAAAACATCCAGTAATTAGATTCTAGCCTGGTTACAACAGGCCATTCAAGCTTAATTAGTATTAATTAGCCAACATTAGTTCCCTATTTGAGAAAGACGGACTATTTTGTTTTCTGGTTAACTAACTGTTAACTACAGTATAACTTCCACCTCTAATCTAGTTATCACATAGTTTTTGCAATAGTTTAAATTTAATCTGCTGACTAAATTAAGTTTTCTTGTGTTAGTTGTGCCAGGAAGGATCACAACAATGTTAATGACTTGTATCATTACTAAATAGGTAATTTTATTTAGCATTTTATGTCTCTTGCTTTTTAAATTCAATACTGCAGTGTGTATTTCTAGAGGTCAGTCAGCATGTCTTTTATTCATAGCATATTGCACACTGCTTAACACATCATAATAGCTTACAGATATTTCTTTTATTCCCTTGGCTACAATTTTTAATAATTACACTTTATTCACTTTGTATCCCCCCATAAGCTCCTCCTGCCTCCTCTCCCAATCCCACCCTCCCTCCACCTTCTTCACACATGTCCCTCCCCAAGTCCACTGATAAGGGAGGTCCTCCTCTTCTTCCTTCTGATCTTAGTCTATCAGATACCATCAGGAGTGGCTGCATTGTCATCTTCTATGGCCTGGTAAGGCTGCTCTCCCCACCCCCCTCAGGGGGAGGTGATCAAAGAGCAGGCCAATCATTTCCTGTCAGAAACAGTCCCTCTTCCCATTACTATGGAACCCACTTGGACACTAAACTGCCATGGGCTACATCTGTGCAGTTGTTCTAGGTTATCTCCAGGCATGGTACTTGGTTGGAGTATCAGTCTCAGGAAAAACCCCTGTGTTTAAATGTTTTGGTTCTGTTGCTCTCCTTGTGGACCTCCTGTCCTCTCCAGATCTTACTATTTCCCATTTCTTTCATAAGATTCCCTGCATTCTGCCCAAAGTTTGGCCATAAGTCTCAACATCTGCTTTGATAGTCTGCAGGGCAAAGCCTTTCAGAGGCCCTCTGTGGGAGGCTCCTAACTTGTTTCCCGTTTTCTTCTTCTTCTGATGTCCATCCTCTTTGCCTTTTGGGATGGGGATTTAGTGTTTTAACCAGAGTCCTCCCTCTAGGTTAATTTCTTTAGGTGTACAGAGTGTAGTAGGTTTATCCTATATTATATGTCTATATGAGTGAGTATATACCGTGTGTGTCTTTCTGCTTCTGGGATAGCTCACTCAGGATGAGCCTTTCCAGTTCCCACCATTTACCTGCAAATTTCATGATTTCCAGGTTTTTCATTGCTGAGTAATACTCCATTGTGTATATGTACCACAATTTTTGTATCCATTCTCCAGTTGAGGGACATCTGGGCTGTTTTCAGCTTCTGGCTATTACAAATAAAGGTGCTACCAACTATTGAACAAATGTGCTTATTGTGTACTTGAGCCTCTTTTGGATATACGCCTAGGAGTGGTATAGCTGGATCTTGAGGAAGCGCTATTCCTAGTTGTCTGAGAAAGTGCCAGATTGATTTCCAGAGCTGTTATACCAGTTTGCATTCCCACTAGCAGTGGAGGAAGGTTCCCCTTTCTCCACAACCTCTCCAGCATGTGTTGTCACTTGAGTTTTTGATCTTGACCAATCTGATGGGTATAAGGTAAAATCTCAGGGTCCTTTTGATTTGCATTTCCCTGATGGCTAATGATGTTGAGTATTTCTTTAAGTGTTTCTCTGCTTTTAAAGAGGTTAATTTCTCTGTAAACATTGTTTTGGAAGAATTTCCCTCATGGCCAGACTTACAATCTTGATTAATTTCTATGGTTAGGAGGGTTCTAAATTTCATTTCTTGACAATGAATGTACTATACAATGAGTACAAAAGAAAATCTCATTTAAGACTTAAATTTTGATCTGTTTTTTTAAAGCTATCCAGGGATGCATGTTTTTTTTTTCTCTTTTTATGATTGCAAACCAGGAAAATATGTGTTATGTGGTCTATTGTTGCAACAAACCCCCAAAATATTTAGAAAACTTTCCTTGTGTAAATATTGATCTCAAACTTGTTTGGTTTCTCCCGGTGAAGCAAGAATATATAGGGCCATGTGCCAATTTCACGGCTCATGGTTGTCTCAGCTCAGCTTCCCAAGCACGCACCGGAAACACCCAAAGTAAAGATTATTATTTTTCAAATTCTCTGAAAAAGAAGGTTAAATGATATAATTTCAATGTCCCTCACAGGTTGTATACTTTTCTTTGCCCCTTTGAAGCACTAGCCAAAATACCTCCTATAATGCCTTAGAATCACACCTGTGATGAGGTAAGGTGAAGCTTTCATAATCTCACCAAGATGTAAAGGCAGAAAAACAATACGCAGAGAGAAGAGTGCTAGTTTTCTTCACCTTGTTGGGGTTGTTTGCCTCTTCTGTTTGAGGGCTGTGGTTTCATGGGGTGGGGGCCTCTGCTGCAGCACTATGTTGGCTCAATGTAAAGGTCTTAAGTTCATCTAGTTTTGCTTTTTTTTTGAAAGTCATTTATTTTTTTATTTGTTTATATTAATCACAGGTTATTTACTTTGTATCCCAGCTGTAGCCCTCTCCATCATTCCCTCCCAATCTTACCCTCCCTCATCTCCTCCCTGTCCCTTTCCAAGTCCACTGATAGGGGAGGTCCTCTTCCCCTTCCATCTGACCTTAGTTTATCAGGTCTCTTCTGGACTGGATGCAATGTCCACCTCTGTAGCAGCCTCTGTAGCAAGGCTGCTGCTCCCTGGGGGGGGAGGGGGGGCAAAGAGCCAGCCATTGAGTTTATGTCAGAAATAGTCCCTGTTCCCCTCAATAGGGAACAAAACTCATTTATTAATGCTCAAGACAACTGACCTTTTTGTCTAGACCCTATAACAGGGGCTCTCTACTTCCCTAATGCTGTTAACCCTTAATACAGTTCTTCACGGTGTAGTAACCCCAAAAATTATTTCATTTCTACTTCTAACTGTAATCTTCCTACTGTTATGAATACTAATATAAATATCTGATATGCATTATATCTGATAAATGACGTCTAAATGGGCTGTGACCATCGGAGAACCACTGCTTTATATGAATGACCTTTATTTTTTTGTAATCTTGATTTGTTTGTTTATTTTCAGTTTCTAAAACATATATGGAATTGCCTACAAAAGACCATAAATGTCTGTCTGAAATTATTGTCATCATAACAAAAATTACTTTAAAAATGTTTCTGTGCATTCCTTTTTGAAACTGCTAGTACGGGGATTTTATTTTTTAATTAATTAATTTTTTATTAATTACAGTTTATTCACTTTGTATCCCAGCTATAGCCCCCTCCTTTGTCCCCTTTTATTCCTCACCTTTCCTTCCTCTTCTCCCTTATCCCCTTCCCCATATCCACTGAAAGGGGGAATTCTCTTCTTCTGCCTATAGTTTATCAAGTCTCATCAGGACTGCCTAGATCCTCTTCCTCTGTGGCCTGATAAGGTCGAATCACCAGGGACAACTGATTTTATACTATTAATGAAGATATTTGCTTATTATCCTTTTCTTTCTTTAGTTTAAGAGATGTTTCTTCGTAGCTTTCTAGTATAACTGAGGCACTGTCAACCATGCAGTGCCTATTTTTCTAGAGACATGGTTTCACTGAGTATTATTTCTATTGTATTTTTTGTGATTTACCATCATCACTTTCTTTTTAAACTCTCTCCTGTTTTCCATGTAGAGATACAGATGGAAATCAGTTATAGAAGACTGTGATAAAAATTATGAGGAATGTTGAACAAAGAAAGGTATAAGGTCATAGTTCACTTTGGTAAAGTGATGCAATAAAAAGTTAGATGATTAGCTTGCCTAAAAACATTTTGATAATGAACAGGTGTGTGAAGCCCATCCATTCCTGCTACTTGTATTATATATTATATTTGTTTACACCATGACAACATACAGAATTATCTAGATAGACATGATGTCTAAAATTGGCTTGCTTGCTTCTTTTTAGGGGAAAATACCTGAGACTTGCATTGCGAGTCACAGTGTAATCAATGCTGTGGAGAAACAGATCTAAGAGAAAATTATGGGAAGAATAATGGACTTAGAAGGCAAATAATGTTTTTTTTTCATTCCATAAGAATTAAATAATGAGGAAAAGTTGAGTCTAAAAACCATGGCAGAAAGAGTTTAGGCTAAAAGCAATGAGGAGGTTCCCAGGGCCTTTGGAAAGACACAATTGGAAGAACCATAGAGGAAACATTGGCTTGAAGTAAGGGGGTCAAAGAAATATGCTCAAGTACACAAAAAAGACATTTGTTCAACCATGTTTGTAGCAGCTTTATTTGTAATAGCCAGAACCTGGAAACAACCCAGACGTCCCTCAACAGAGGAATGGATACAGAAATTGTGGTATTTTTACACAATGGACTACTACTCAGCAATTAAAAACAAGGAAATCATGAAACTTGCAGGCAAATGGTGGGATCTAGAAAAGATTATCCTGAGTGAGGTATCCCAGAAGCGGAAAGACACACTCATTATATACTCACTTATAAGTGGATAGTAGACTTTTAAGATAGGATAAACATACTAAAATCTGTACACTTAAAAAAGATAAACATGAAGGAGGTCCCGGGATAAGATGATCAATCCTCATTTAGAAAGACAAATGAGATGGACATTGGAAGTAGGAGAAAACAAGAAAGAAGACAGAAGCCTATCATAGAGGGCTTCTGAAAGACTCTGCCTAGCAGTTTCAAAGCAGATGCTGAGACTCATAACCAAACCTTGGGCAGAGTGCAGGGAATCATATGAAGGAAGGGGGAGTTAGTAAGACATGGAGAGGAAAGGAGCTCCACAAGGACCAAATATATCTGGGCACAGGGTCTTTTTTGAGACTGATTCTCTAGCCAAGGACCATGCATGGATATATCCTAGAACCCCTGCTCAGACGTAGCCCATGTCAGCTTATCATCCAAGTGGGTTTAATCTAGTAAGGGAAGGAGAGACTGTCTCTGACATGAACTCAGTAGCTGGCTCTTTGACTTCCCCTCCACCAAGGGAGGAGCAGCCTTGCTAGGTCACAAAGGAGGACATTGCAGCCAGTCGTGATGAAACTAGCCTCAGACGGAAAAGGAGGAGGACCTACCGTATCAGTGGACTTAGAAAGGGAAAGGGAGGAGATGAGGGAGGAAAGGGAGGATTGGGAGGAAATGAGAGAGAGGGCTACAGCTTGGATACAAAGCAAATAAAGTATGATTAATATAAAAAATAAAAATTTGGGGGCGGAGCCAAGATGGCAACTAGCACACACAGTTTCCGAGCTGTAGAAGAGATAAAGTTCTGAGTTGATGAGTGGAAGAACTTCTGAAGCCAGGGAAACAACGGAGAGACTTTCTAAACAACAGGGAACATCGCAGGAGGTGAAAACCTTGGTCTCTGGTCACCCAGGGACTTGTTTGGGGAAGGTGAGAAACGATCCTTTGATCTCTCCGCACTCCTCTCCCCCAGACCTTCCTCCTCCTCAGCACAGTGGACTCGCCTTTCTCAGCACAGACCTAACTGCCTGGGGCCTGCAGCCACTGAGGCGGAGCCCCAAGCCCTTTATCGGCAAAGGCCATCAGTACTGTGTCTTGGAGCCCCAGATTCGCGCGGCAGCTGCACCATCTCCCAGGGCCCGAGTCTGCTAGACACCATACTAGCTCCTCAGGAGCGCCATCACTGACGGTACGGCCCGCCCAATCCCACAGTGACAGAGAATACGGTATATACTCACCAAAACCAGACAGAAACGCCATACAAGCTAGACACACCAGGCGCTGGGCCTCCCAAGCTTGGCGAGCACAGTGAAGAGACCCCAGGACTTCCCAGAAAGCATCTGGACTAGCAACCCAGTCTCCAGTTACAGCGGGACTTTATAATCTGGCAGCAGAGCAGCACTGAGCAGGCGGGGCACATCAGCCCTCCAGTTTAAGACTAACCAGGACCAAACCAGAGAACAGAAAGGCTGGTTACCCCGATTCCCACTGACGTGACCACCCTGAAATCACCAGCTGCAGCAAGACCTCATAACCTGGCAGTGACAACAGCACAGAACTGGCGGAGCACATCAAAGAAGCAGGGCCAAACCAGAGAGCAGAGAGCCCAGATACCCCGTTCTCTGCCAAGTGACCTGCATGTAAGTGAGTGAACCCTTGAGAATCTGCAGCTCCACTGATCCTGGGTCCTGCTAAAACAGAAGCCAGGCATCGAACCCCCTCCCACCCATATACCCACTTTGGGAAACAGAGGGGAACTTGGAACATTGAAGTTCCTGCTCTGTGGGTCTAATTGAGGAGTTAAGGCAGTTAATGCCAGAAATCGCGCTGCGATAATCACTAGCGCCTGCGACATATACATTGCAGAGCCCCTCCCACACACTCAAGGGTTCAACATTAGCCATCACTCTGTCCCTTGAGACACACGCCCACGCCCACTTACACACACACACACACACACATATACACACGCACGCACGATGGCATTTGCCTCTGTTTGCGCCTGCATACTTTCCTCCCACAGGTACAGCTAGTCCTCAGCACACGCTAAGGACACGGGACCTCTCTCAACTTCCTGAAGAATTCTCCAGACTCGAGAGAGAGACAGTACCAGTCTGATCGGCAGAATCCAAAAACAAACAGGGAAGGTCTCAGATAAGCCAATGGCCAGGGGTAGGCGAAAGAACACTTTCAACATAAATCAGGACATCATGACTTCACCAGCAAACCCCAAAATCGATGGATACTCCAATTCATCAGAAGCATAGGAAAATGACCTTAAAGCCATGCTTGCTCAATTATTTGAGGCTCATAAGGAGGAAATGAACAAATCTTTCAAAGAGTTGGCCAGTCAATTGGAGATAAAGAAAGAAGAAATAGACAAAACCCTTAAAGAAACACAGGCAAACATAGCCAAACAAATAGAGGCACAAGTAGAGAAAAAATTAGTGGCATACAAAAAGGAAATGAACAAAGAAATAGAGTTCATCGTAGAGAGGCAGGAATCCAAATTCAAACACATGGAAGAAATGGTGCAAGGCATGAAAACAGAATTAGAATCAATAAAGAAAACACAAAATGAGAAAACTCTTGAGCTGGAGAACTTGGAGAAAAGATCAGGAACCACAAAAGTAAGCATCACCAACAGAATACAAGAGATGGAAGAGAGAATCTCTGGAGCTGAAGACACACTTGCAGAAATTGATACTTCTCTCAAAGAAAAAGTAAAATCAGAAAAATTCCAATCACAAAATATCCAAGAAATCAAGGATGCTATGAAAAGACAAAATCTAAGAATAATAGGAATTGATGAAAAAGAAGACTCCAGGCTCCAAGGTCCAGAAAATATTTTCAAGAAAATCATAGAAGAAAATTTTCCCAACTTAAAGAAAGAGATGTCCATAAATATACAAGAGGCCTACAGAACACCAAATAGACTAGACCAGAAAAGAAACACATCACGTCACATCATAGTCAAACCACTAAATCTACAGAACAAAGAAAAGATATTAAAAGCAGCAAGGGAAAGAGGCCAAGTAACATATGAAGGTAGACCTATCAGAATCACACCAGACTTCTCATCAGAAACTATGAAAGCCAGAAGGGCCTGGGCAAGCATCATGGAGACTCTAAGAGATCACAAATGTCAACCCAGACTACTATACCCTGCAAAGCTTTCAATCAACATAGATGGAGAAAACAAAATATTCCATGACAAAACTAAATTTACGCAATATCTATACAGCAAACCAACCCTACAGAAGATACTAGAAGGAAAACTCCAATCCAACGAAAACGAATTCACCCAAGAAAACAGGGCATACAGATAATATCCCAACAAAAATGAAAAGAAAACAAGCAATGAAACAAGGTAAGATCATCGACTCCATTACA
>NW_026596147.1:14519972-14550982 GCF_907164565.1 Psammomys obesus | reverse complement strand
ATATCTGGGCACAGGGTCTTTTCTGAGACTGACACTCAACCAAGGACCATCTATGGATATAACCTAGAACTTCTGCTCGGATGTGGCCTGTGGTAGCTCAGTAACCAAGTAGTTTTCCAAAGTAAGGGGAACACGGACTATTTCTAATAGGATCTCAAGGGCAGGCTGTTTGACCCCCACCCCAGGGGAGGAGCAGTCTGTTAGGCCACAGAGGAGGACTTTGCAGCCAGCCCTGAAGATACCTGATAAAACAGGGTCAGATGAAAGGGGAGGAGGTCCTCCCCTATCAGTGGACTTGGAAAGGGGCAGGGAGGAGACCAGGGAGGGAGTATGGTGTTGGGGAGGGAATGAGGGAGCAGGATACAGCTGGGACACAGAGTTAACAAAATGTAACTAAAAAGAAAAAAATAATAATAAAAAAAGAAAAAAAAAGAAATTGTCATTTTATTAAAAAAAAAAAGAAAAAAAAAAGAAAACAGGAAACAACCTTGAAACCTGCCACAGAGGGCCTCTGAAAGCTTCTGCAGTATAGACTGTCAAAGCACATGCTGAGCCTGATGGGCAGAGTGAATGGAATTTTATGTAAGAAGTGGGAAATAGTAAGAGCTGGAGGGGACAGGAACTCCACAAGCAGAGCAACAGAACAAGATAATTTGAACACAGGGAACTTCCCAGAGACTCATACTCCAACCAAGGACTATTCATGGAGATGACCTGGAACCCTTGCACAGGTGTAGCCCATGGCAGTTCAGTGTCCAAGTGGGTTACATAGTAATGGGAAGAGGGACTGCCTCTGACATAATCTGATTGGCCTGCTTGTTGATCACTTCCCCCTAAGGGGGGAGCAGCCTTACCAGGCCATAGTAGAGGACAATGCAGCCACTTTTGATGAGAACTGATAGACTAAGATCAGAAAGAAGAGGAGAACCTCCCCTATCAGTGGACTTGGGGAGTGGCATGCATGTAGAAAGGGGAGGAAGGGTGGGATCGGCAGGGGAGGAGGGAGGGGCTTATGGGGGGATACAAAATGAATAAAGTGTAATTAATAAAAAAAATTAACCCCCCCCAAAAAAAAAAAACTCATGTCCAGGGACAAAAATTATATGATCTATGTTTTTGAACAACATGCATCTTTTCTTGCCTACTAAATTCTGTGTAAATAAAGAAGCACCCAGTCTGCCAGTCAGTCAGGGTGCAAAACTTCTCCAGAAAAAAAAAAAATAAATAAAATAAAATAAAATAAAATAAAGCAAAAATTTAAAAAGTAGGGGTTGGTCAATTACAATAAAAGCTTAATAATGTGGGTAGGTGTGACTCCATAGTTCAGGACTGGCATGAATGATATCTTGTATTTTATCTGCAGTACCATGAAAAGATGACAGAAAGAGTTGGGAGGATAGTAAAGAAGGAGAGAGAGAGTAAGGAAGAATGGGAAAAAAGTAAAGAAGTCAGATGAGGAAGTATTACAGGGCAGGCCTTGCTCAGGAATAATCCACCAACACAAGCTGTATTACATAGTTTTTGTTCTAGTTTTGAAGAGAGGGAAATTATGAAGTTGGGGAGGTAGGGAGGTGAGGGAGGAGCTGGGAGGAGCTGGGGAATGGGAAAGAATATGATCAAAGTACAGAATTTAAAACTTTCAAAGAATAAATAAGAATATTATTTTTTAAAGTGGCTCTTACAAAGAGGGGGTGGTGGTGAAACTATCTACAGAAGCGTAGAAGAATCCTGGTGGGTTCTGTGAACAATTAGAACAGAGAACATGAAAATGAGCACGTTTTTTGATTATTTGAGTCATGTAAAAGGATCACACCCAAACACTCTGGCATTCTTTCTAGTCTAGATCAAATTCTGATTTCACAAGTGTAGGGAAAATCCAGGAACAATAATTTAAAACAACAATAAGGTACAAGTATCATGCAACTACAACACAATTTGTCAGCTCTGTCCTTGGCTTTGGGTACTAAATTTCCACTACCTTCCAGACCAAAGAGATTTATGAAAACTATGTCAGCTCAGTGGTTCTTAAAGTCATAGATGATATAATTTAAAAGGCCACATAAAAACAGTTGGAATAAAATTCCCTCCCTTGCATACATACATACCCTTTACTAAAGAAAGCTGTAAAGAAAGCATGTCGTAGTGTTTGGGTCATCATAGAAAAGCATGAGAAAAATAGAAAAATATTCCACCCTTTCCAGTATAACTTTAGAGTATCTCTCTGGAAAGTTCTTTTAAGTACTTTACATACATACATATATATATATATATATATATATATATATATATATATATATATATATGTGAGCATATATACTTAATATATGCATATATACTTATATATGCATATATACTTATATGCATATATACTTATATGCATATATACTTAAATATACTTGGCTTAATATACTCCTATATTTATGTCATTTAAGTCTATGTCATAATTACTTTCCATATCTTCTATATCTTAAATTTTATGAACCACATCAATTAAAATCTTATAAATTATACTGTGTGTACTAATAAAAATTGGTTAATTTTATTTAATTGGTTGCTTTAATTAATACTTTATGCTAAACATTGTGATAATGTTAGGTATGCAATAAGAGCTAAAAAAAAACTTGTTTTTGAAGAATGTTGCTAGCTCCTTGGTCATGAAGATACTTGTATTCAGGATGAGTATTTTAAGATAAATTTCTCTAAGTGTGAACAACTAAATATAAAAGCATATTCAAGGTCTTTAATATTTATGACCACACTGGTTTCTGAAAGGATCCATTATAATCATTTCAGGAATAAATAAAAGGAACTTATTTTTCCATCATTTAATCCAGACTCTAATGACTATCTTAAAACTAACTCAGAGTAGGGTAAGTTTAAAAGGATGGCAATACTTTGATACACTGTTTGGCCAAATTTTGGGCAGAGTACAGGGAATCTTATGAGGGAGAGATAGAAAGACCTGGAGGGGACAGGAGCTCTACAAGGAGAGCAACAAGACCAAGAAATCAGGGCCCAGGGGTCTTTTCTGAGACTGATATTCCAACCAAGGACCATACATGAAGATAAGCTAGAACTCCTGCACAGATGTAGCCCATGGCAGCTCAATATCTAAGTGGGTTCCCTAGTAATGGGAATAGGGACTGTCTGTGACATGAGCTCAGTGGCTGGATCTTTGATCACCATCTCCTGAGGGGGGAACAGCCTTACCAGGCCACAGAGTAAGACAAAGAAGCCAGTCCTGAGAAGGAGATCTGATAGGCTAGGGACAGATGGAAAGGGAGGAGGACATCCCCTATCAGTGGACTTGGGGAAGGGCATGAGAGGAGATGAGGGAGGGATGGTGCAATTGGGAGGGAATGAGGAATGGTGCTACAGCTTGATACAAAATGAATAAACTATAATTAATATAAAAAATAAAATTTAAAAAAAGGATGGCAATAAGGGAATTGGGCCACTGATTAATGAAGTTTGAATAGAGAATGAATGCAAACATGTTATTGGCCTCAGGAACGGAGTGTTTCAGATGTCACCAAGGTGATCTAGGTTCAAAGTCTTCATAGGTCTTCCTATCTTCCTGTAATGGCTCCCTTCACTCAGGTAGTCTTTTTCTATTTTACATTAAAGATAATCCAAGTTCCACAAAGATTTCAAATCTTTTAAAAATGTAGTTATATCCGCGTGCTTTCTTATTCTTTTTCTACATTACAGGCCCCTAATCTAACTCATATTTTTGATGTTCTCTCAGCTCGGATATCCTTGCTTTCTTTTTTATTTTTATTTTTTATTAATTACACTTTATTCACTTTGTATCCTCCCATAATCCCCTCCCTCCTCCCCTCCCTATACCACCCTCCCTCCCCCTTCTTCACACATGACCCTCCGCAAGTCCACTAATAGGGGAGGTCCTCTTCTCCTTCCTTCTGATCTTAGTCTATCAGATCACATCAGGAGTGGCTGCATTGTCATCTTCTGTGGCCTGGTAAGGCTGCTCCCCCCTCAGGGGAAAGTGATCAAAGAGCAGGCCAATCAGATTATGTCAGAGGCAGTCCCTCTTCCCATTACTATGGAAGCCACTTGGACACTGAACTGCCATGGGTTACATCTGTGCAGGGGTTCTAGGTTATCTCCATGAGTAGTCCTTGGTTGGAGTATGAGTCTCTGGATAGACCCCTGTGTTCAAATTTTCTGGTTCTGTTACTCTCCTTGTGGGGTTCCTATCTTCTCCAGCTCTTACTGTTTCCCACTTCTTCCATAAGATTCTATGCACTCTGCCCAACAGTTGGTCATAAGTCTCAGCGTCTGCTTTGATAGTCTACAGGGCAGAGCCTTTCAGAGGCCCTCTGTGGCAGGTTCCTAGGTTGTTTCCTCTTTTCTTCTTCTTCTGATGTCCATCCTCTTTGTCTTTCAGGATGGGGATTGAGCATTTTAGTCAGGGTCCTCTCTCTTGATTAGTTTCTTTAGATGTACAGATTTTAGTAGGTTTATCCTGTTATATGTTTATATGAGTGAGTATATACTGTGTGTGTCTTTCTGCTTCTGGGACAGCTCACTCAAGATGATCCTTTCTAGGTTCCACCATTTACCTGCAAATTTCATGATTTTCTTATTTTTTATTGCTGAATAATACTCCATTGTGTAGATGTACCACAATTGCTGCATCCATTCTTCAGTTGAGGGACATCTGGGCTGTTTCCAGCTTCTGGCTATTACATATAAAGCTGCTACAAACATGGTTGAGCAAATATTCTTATTGTGTACTTGAGCCCCTTTTGGATATATGTCTAGGAGTGGTATGGCTGGATCTTGTTTCCTTAATATAAGATTTAAAAAATCAGAAGTATAAATAGTTTTGTTTACACCTTATTCTTTCTAAAAAGAATAAATTCTAGGTAAATTAAAAGTACCTTAAGTGATTCACTTTTTCAAGTTGCATATGATTTTTAATATTTACTTAGAAGATGCTGTTCATTGTTCATAGGTAATAATGGCTAATTCCATTTTGAAGGAAATTTGCATAAGTATTTTGTATCTCTAAGTCTTCTAATAACATAAATATTTATAATTAGCTAAGCATTTTGCCTCTTCTTTTTTTTTTCTGTTTTGTGGATTGAATCCCCTGCCTTCCATGTGATAGGCAAGCACTTTGTCACTGACATACACCTCAAGGATATATATATATATATATGTGTGTGTGTGTGTGTGTGTGTATGTATAGACATATATATATCACATGTAACCACAGAAATATTAGCGTTTCTCAGAAACCATCCTTGAGCAGTGATAGAAGGCTCATCCTCGGCAGGTTACTAATGAAAATCACTATGCATATAAGAGGTATGTTCAGCCAATTGAAAGAAACTCACACTATGTTTCCACTCTCTGCTTTGCATTGTCAGAACTGTGGCTGTAATAAATACTAAGGAAAACTTGATGAAGAAAGACAAGAACAGTCACAGAAAAGAAGCTACAAGGATATAAGTAGTGTGCCAAAAAAAACCCAAAAACATAAAAACAAAACACCAGTGAGTCCTTGGTCACTTTCTTTGTTTGGGTGTCTATTGCTGTGGGGAGACACAGCCACTCTTATAAAGGAAAACATGTAACTGGGGCTGGCTTAGAGTTTAGAGGATTAGTCCATTATCATCATGGCGGAAAGCATTGCCTCATGCAGGTAGACATGGTGCTGGAGAAGGAGCTGAGAGTTCTGCAAGCGTGTCTTTAGGCAGCAAGAAAAGATAGTCACTCAGTTAGGCTTGAGCTTCTGAGACCTCAAAGCCGGTCGCCACTGTGACCCACTTCTTCCAACAAAGCCAGACCTACTCCACATCTTCCAACAGTGCCACTCTCTATGAGCCTACAGGTCCATTTTCACTCACACTACCATAGTCACAAACTAATTAGAGACTGTGATACAATTCCATGTTTGTGGAAAGAGTCGCCTTTCTCTCAGTGTTATCTCCCACTACTTTCTCCAAATTATTCCCAGCGAGGAAAGAGACAGATGAAAGAAACGCATTTACCTTTATGAAGAATATTCTCACTGTGTGATTACTTGCCTGCCGCAGTACCACACTCGTGCAAATGTATGACTACTTCCTTAGTTTGACAAAAATGTGCACTGTATGTGAGTAGGAGATGCAGAACCACGAGGAGCAGGGATTGCAAAGCACTGGTGCAAACGGAGTGGGAGGACTGCGTTCAAGAGAACAACCGAAGCAAGACAAAACAAAACAAAACAAAACAAAACAAAACAACAAAAGGTCTTCCTTGCTAGAAATATTTAGATGAAGAAGGTGGGGAGAGAAAATAATGGGGTGAGTCAGTAGAACTGTTATCCCATAGTAGGTCTCCAGTATGGAGGAAGTTATCCAATATGGCCCAAGGTGAAGTGTGAGCTGAAGCTAGCTTAGAATAATGATTAACTCATGCTGACGAATATTAGGAACCACACTAACCAGACTGTCATCTTATGTGTTTTAGAGTACTTACCCACTTGTAGATTTAAAAGGATATTGATTCATGAAAATTAGATGGAAATCCTAAACTCTTAAGAGATTCTAAATATCGGGGCCGGCTAAAATCCCTAGATAACAGAGAACATGCTGATGTGAGAGGCTGTGGAGACATTTTTCCTTAGCTGAGGGCAAGCCTGTGGAGCTGAAGAAAGACTGAACTGCCATAGGCTTTGCTGCCCACCTTTGTACACTTGTTTCTTGTGATACTGAAATGCTGCTTGAATATAAAATAGCTACTTTCTGCCAACCAACTCCTGAGACAACACACATGCATAGAGAAGAAGCAACCTGAGGCACTGGCGAGTTGGCAGAATGGTGGCGCTAGCCTCAGTCTGCCTTCCTTTAGATCTCAACTGTGTGAGAAAAGAAACCTTTGTTTGATAAAGTTATGGCTGCCACTTCCTTGAACATTCAGTTGAAAACAGTCACAGCGAAACCAGCAGTTTTCGTCGCCATTTGACAGAGCCCTTTGGTACTCTTTTTTTATTTTCCTGTTTTATTGAAGGAGTAAAATGAGTGTTCTTTTGAGGAACAAAAGGTTACCCACCTCAATCTTCCAAGCTGCTTTTTCTAAGCAGGGCTTTGGGAATTAAACCACTGGGGTTATATCCTCAAGGTCTCCTCTGAATGTAGAATAACATATCTCTGAATGAATTCATAGGAAAGCCTGGTCGTGTGAAGCTTTCACAGCCACAAAGAGAGAATCAAAGTCATTTCATTTATTCAGGAGACAGACTCTCCTATTTTTTCAGAATAAAGGTAAAGGAAAAAAAATGAGATAGGATTTTACTCATCAATTAAACTTGACGTTCTTCAATTGCCTAAACAGGCTGTCAGTATCAAAAAACTTGGCTGATCCTTGTTGTATTACAAACCTTTCATGAAGCCTTCGCCCTTCACCTACCTTATCTCAGCACAAATTGATAAGCTGTTCACTCAGTCATGTATTTACTCTTTCAATAAACACTTAGTAAGTACTTGTTCTAACTGTTTGCATAACACTGATTCGTAGAAATTAAAAGCAGACAAGGCTCATCCCTGACTCCAAAGAAGATCAGCAAGGACAGGGAAGGAACTTTAATAAGCAGCAGACACAACTTGGTGGCCGATGTAAGGTAACTCTCCACATGCTGTTGGAAACGGAGCTTAGCAAAATGCCACAGAGGATAGAGCAAGTCATGAGTTCACACTGGTACCTACCTACCAGGGAATGAAAGATATTGCCATCACAGAAACAGGCTCAGAGGATACACATGGAGGAAACTTAATATAGTATGCAAAGTTGCAAAACTATCAAGGATAGTGTTGGGGGCCCAGACTACATGAATAGACAAGAGGAACCATGACCACATTGAAAACAGTTGTACAATCAAATATAAATGTGCATTTTAGAAAGATTCTTGAAGTATTAGTGTGTATAAATAAGGGAATACCTATCTAGATTTAGAAAAATAAATTATTTTTGCCATCTAATTTTGAAATAGTGATACCTTTCACATTCTAGGGTAGGAGTTTAAGTTTGATAAAGAAAGAACAAAGCTATAAAAATATAAAGTTTGGAACCAAAAGAGTGATTACAGAAGAGAGGTAGAAGGCTTGTTGGAAGACCATTAACACTCTTCCTTACTGAGTGACTACAAGAGTTGTTGTCTACTGTGTCATGTGAAATAGAAGAGAGAAGAAAAGAAATAATCTTGGTGGTGGTAGAGATATATTTTAAATCTGGCTTCCTACTAGACAGTGATGTGCCATGGTGGAAGGCAAGTTTTGGAAGAAAGAGTGGTTCAATTCAAATCCCACCTATGCTGTGCAGGAAGGAAATGGCCTGGATAGTCTGGTTACATCCTGAACCATGTTTCATCTATAAGATGAGAACCGTTGTTTCTTTCTTGCAGATCATATTTGGCTAATAACACTCACATTTTCTAACACTGTATCACTAGGTTGCAGTTGATCTCACTACTAGCCTGCCAGTGAAGTAGTTCCTGTGAGAAATTCCTCAGAAGTTGCTGGAGAGGTGGGAAAGACTGGCATTGGTGCACTTCCGCTAACTCAAAGTGGACATCCTCAGAATGTTTGTCATATTGAATTAATCCAATGATAGTAGAGTGACAGGGAAAAAAAGACTTCATCTGACTCCTCTGGAAAGGTGACAATAACAGAAAAATAGCCATTTGTAAATGATTTATACAAATGGTCTCAGCTCACTCTCTAATCCCTTGAATTGTTTCATTTTTCCTTGAGTCTAACAAATAAAGAACTGGAAGCTTAGGAATGATAAATGGTTTCCCAAGGCTCTGAAGAGCAACAAAGTGAAGGTGATATGACCATAGTATTATTTGTGTTTTATTTCTGCTATTTATTCTTCCTTCCCCCATAGTCTACCAAATACTTAAGTAGCAAAAGAAGGAGAACAGGGCCTCAGTTTTGTACAGTAGCATAATGGAATGCATTGGAGACTTAAAACAAGGTTGTGGCAGAATTCACTGAATAATCAACAGAGTCCCAGGCACTTTTTATGTATCAAACATATTTTCAGAAGGCCTAGGAAGGCTGACTTCTTCCCCATAAGGAAGACTGAATCTTTCCCTACAAAATAAATAAAATAAGATTTTAAAGTTTTATCGTGTTTCCCTTATACAGTGACAAGTACCCTGAACGAATCTATCACACAAAATTCATTCCAGAATACCTTCCTTGTCCCTGGGCCTATGCAGAAACAGCAAGAGGGTTGCCCACTGCCCTCTGTCGGACACAGTGTGTAAATGCATTGCTTACAGCAACAGCATTTGGTTTTCTCATAACGCAAACACAGTTTAATTCCACATATTTTTTTTACCTTGAATATCATCATTTCAGGAACAATAATAATATTAACCTTTTCTAATGGTAAGAGGGCCAAGATGATCAATACAACTAGAAGGGTAAAAATATAAACAGTAAGTCATTAGATCCAAATGGACTGACAATTCACTTTAACATTGTAGTGTACAAAAGTACAAATCATGATTATTATCTGCTTTTGAATCACATGGAAATTTGTAAGGGAAGAGAGGTGGAAATGGATGAAAGAAAGAAGAGGGAGAAAAAAGGTAAGGGCATATTAGGCCTTTTCCTAGTTAGTATAATTTAATTGTTTCAGTAAAGGCTTTCAATTTTCTTTTCTTTTCTTTTTTTTTCAACAAATGGACACACATTTTGAGTCAGGCCTTCCACAAACTCTGATCTGAAAATCACTAATCCTAATGTTAGCTCCTATCTTTCAAAGTTTGTATAAAAAGCTTATTAGGAGAGAAGTTTTTACCTTTTTTATCTTGAACTTCTAAATTTTATTCTTTTTTTATTTTTCAGTTTATTTACTTTACATCTCAAGGGAGCCCCTTCCCTCCACTCCTCCCAATCTTCCCTTCCCTGCTTTTCCCTCTCCTTTAAACCCCAGAAAAAGGGGGGCATCCCCCGTATTAACACTCTTCAGCACAACAAGTCACATAGGGACCAAGCATTTCATCATCCCCTGAGGCCAGGCAAGTCAGCCCTGCCCCAGCAAAATGATTCAAAAGCTGGCAATAGAGTCCATGTTAGAAACAATGCCCCAGGAGTTTTCACTTTCATTTGATCTCTCTTTGCATCTTTCTAATCCCAACTATGTCATTCGGCAACTCTAGTCACAAACTCTCCTATGAACACAATATGTTGCTTATACAGAAAAGGATATTTTTCTACTTGTGTGCAGTAATAAACAAAAATATATGACATACATACATACTTTACAGTTTCTAAGGTGTTTTTCAGATGCATTGCTATTTTTAATCATTACCCAAAACAAGCAAACCATCAGTTACAGCCAGTTGATAGGACAGACAGAAAAGTAATCTATAAAGGCTCAGACCAGCTAAAAGCAAAACCCCACTTAAGCTTGAATTATTTTTTGCTTCAAATATAATTCTCACTTTGCTACCTCCTCTGTCACCAGAAGCTTTTCTCAAAATTCTTACCCCATGTGTTTTTAACTAAGAAATGAAGGCATGCTGAATTGTGGTAGTGCCCCCAGGAACTTTTAGTGAAACTCCAGGGAAAACTCTGGAATGTTTTCTCTGTTCTTCACAGAAAACCACCTGACACTATCAGATTTGTTATTTGTGCATCTTGGGACTCACACTTTGACCAACTGTTGCTCTAATTCCAATCCGTCATTGCCCAAGATTTAACTGGAATGAGGATTCCCCTGACGGGGTACACTTAAGAGATTTCCTGGCTAGAAACACATTTCTTTTCAGTTTGATATAGAATCCCAGATATTACATCTGACCAAAAAATCACCCTGCTCCTTTTCTTCTCTGATTTATGTATCAAAAAGTGAAGAATGTACTTGCACTATTTAATGCTAAAATAAAATTCCTAAAGTAGTCTCACAAATAGAGAAACATGTGTTAGCAGTTTTGCTCTGTACTTTGTTGAGAATTCTTACATCCTAATCCTTTTAACTTTCTCATCTCAGAAAACTACAGCACCAAGGGTGTTCAGGGATATGAGTATAGGAAGCGTTGCTTTATTCTAAGACTTGTGTGGTCTCAAGCTCATTCTCCCTCAACAAAAATTTTAAAATAAGGAGGGGTTTAACAAGCATGTGGTAGTCTGCTATAATAAAAAATAAATTAACCAAATACTTAGTTTTACAGTTTCAAAGATTCCTTCCTAGAATATTGATTTTGCTGTTACTTTTTCTTTTACATCAGGGTAGACATAAAAATATTAATCAAAAATTAGTATCTAAGTCTAAGCAGGAGGAATAAGTCTATAGTGTAGCACAAGCCTGAATCAGTAAATTCTTCAAATAAAAACTTTGGTTCTCAATCTGGGGGATATCGCTCAGTGGTAAATCCCATGTTTAGCTTGCTCAAAGGCCCAAGGTTAACTGTAGCCACTACAAGCTGTATATAATTAATAAAAAAATCATGTCTTAGAAATGTTGTAATATAAATCATAGAGTGTGCCCCAAAATGTTATTCTTTAAAGCATGGTCTAACATTCAGAATAATTGCCTCATACAGGAAAATTGGATAACACACACATACATACACACACACACACGTGGCCACGCCATCCACAGGTGTTATGAATGGATAAATCTACTTAAAGGAAACATATGCTACTAAAAAGATATGATACCAAATGTTCCAGAATTTTAATAACATCAACAGACTTGTGAAAGAAAAAAAAAACAAAAACAAAAACAAAAAAACACTGTGTGTTCAACTACAATTTACATTATAATATTTGACTCAAGAATCAAATCAAAGAGATTTAAACACTCTAATCTCAAAGTACCTAGTATTTAACATGTAAAATCCCGATTCTATTTTACATTATTCATGCTGGGTTTGTTTTTAAAACTAAACAAATTTTCCTCTCTTGGGAGACTCTTTTCACATCTTTTGTCAACATTAGCAACATATATTTACTAAGTCTCTTGTGCTCCAGTGAAACC
The DNA here is from genome assembly GCF_907164565.1 of Psammomys obesus. NCBI lineage: Eukaryota > Metazoa > Chordata > Mammalia > Rodentia > Muridae > Psammomys > Psammomys obesus. The sequence continues at coordinate 14,538,976 of NW_026596147.1, read as the reverse complement.
CCTTTTCCATGAAAAAGATACTTTCTTTTTTTTTCCTTCAAGATCAGGAATCAAAAATGTATAATAGTTTGGGTAGAGACCCTTATGTGGCCTGTGTAATCACCCCCTAGAATTCTCTACTTCTGTGACCAGGAGGAGAGTCCTGTAAACTGAATGAAAGCCAGCTTTGTTCTGGCTGTTTTTTTTTTTTTTTGTTTGTTTGTTTTTTTGTTTTTTTTTTTGTTTTTTTTTGGAAAACCGGAATACCCACAGAGGTGAGTCGAGTGAGGATATAAAGTAATTCTTCATATTTTATGTGCAGCCTTCCTGCTTTCTTATGAGCAAACTAATTCCTCCATTTCCCTGGTTAGCCTTGCGATCATAAATGGAGCCATTTACATCCTGCTCCAAAGGTAGTTATTTCTCTGCAAGGTAATGGAACAATGTGGGAAGTCAGCTCAGAGCTACAGTATGCCAACTCTGAATCCCGAAGATGTTTCTGTAATACCACAGTCCACACTGAGATGGCTTGGACTCACCATGCACACATTACTTGACTTCATGCTCACTGCCGAAGAATGCTGACAGGCTTGTCATTCCTATAAACTCAAAGCTGGTTTTGTCATACTCTTGGAAATTTGGAGCATTTTACCTTCCTCAGCTCATGGTTACACTGATAAATATCTCTCAACCCTTTGGTTGTGGCTAACATGTTTGCATGTTGTAGTATTGCACACTTTCCACTGAATAGTGGATTCTCGGCACATTAAGTAGTTTAATCCCATAAACTGGGTGAAATGATGTAAATTAATACATAAGTTCTGGTAGGTTTTGTTCCCCCTACCTGATTTTTCACCTGTTATTTGGATCAAGGCTATCCGTTAGATATTATCTGACTACCAGGCTGAACACAACTATCAGCATTCTATCACTAACTGGAACAATGTACATGAGCCAAGTCCCCGGTAGGTCCACAGTATACATGAAAATTGTACAAATGGTGTCCCACTCCCTCCTGCTACTTTGAAAGGAAGAGGAATGTGTGTGTGTTATTGTTTTTGTTGATGATAATGACGATGATTATGATATTTTTCTCTATTATGATCTATGTAATATGACTTTAGATAATAGTGGACATATTTTAAACCCATATAAAATTCTTTTCATAAAATAAGCATTAGGCTTCAACTCCTCAAAAAAAAATATGTATGTGTATGCATGTAATAAAAATTAATGAAAAATGTGAATTTGTACAAGGGAAAGAGGAATAAATGGGATGGTTTGATGGAGCAAAGGGAAGGGAAATATAGTATAATTATAATCTCAACACAAAAGATTAAAAAAACAAGTGCAAAAGTAAAATTTTCCTGATACCTATTCTCCCCTATCTCAGATCCATCCCTCAATTCCCCTAAAAAACAAACAAACAAGCAGATCAGTCCTCCTAGGGATATTAATTGAACATGGCATAACACATTAAAATAAAACTAGGCCCAAAACCTCATATTGAGGCTTGATGAGGAAACCCAGTAGGAAAAAAAAGGTCTAAAGCACAGGCAAAAGAATCACAGAGACCCCCCCTTCCAGCTGTTAGAAGTTTCATAAGAACACCAACTTACACAACCATATCATATATGTAGAGGACCTAGTTCAGACACATACAGGGTCTGTGTTTGCCATTTTAGTCTCTGTGACCCCCATCTGGCCTGCTTAACTAATTCTGTGGGCTGGTGTACTCTACTCCTCTGGTTCTTACAAACCTGTCTCCCCCCTCTTCTGCAAGTTTCCCATGGATCTGCCTAATGCTTGGCTGTGGGTCTCTTTCTCTGCTCCCATCTGTTGCCAGATGAAGCCTCTCTGTGACGACTGCGCTAGGCACCAATGAGTATAGCAGAGCATCGTTAAGGATCATTTCATTGACTTTTTGGCTTTTTCTTTTTCTGGTCATGTTTGGTTCTGTCCTGGGCCTCTGGGCTGTCTTGCCTCTTGTTCCTGGCCATCCAGGCAGTATCAAGCACAGGCTCTGCTCATGGAGTAGGCCTCAAGTGGAACCACTTATTGGTTGGCCCCTCCCACAAGCTCTGTGCCACCATTGCCCGCATATATTGCAGGCAAGGCAGATTGTACATAGAAAGTTTTGTTGCTGGATTGACATCTCAGTCCCACTGCTGAAAGCCTTCTGTTACTTTTGTTTTGTTTTGTTTCCCTTGTTTGAAATGAACAAGATTTGAGAAAAGAAAACAATAAAGAATGAATAAAAGATTGACTCTCTTAGAATACTTATACCATAGATAGTGTGTGGCAAATTAGTAAGTAAAGGACGTAGGAAATGGCAAAATATTTATTTTGGTTTTTATTTTTTATTTTTAATTATACTTTATTTATTATGTATCCCCCCTCTAGTTCCCTCCCTCCTCCCTTCCCAATCTCTCCCTTCCTCCTCCTTCTCCACACACTACCCTCCGAAGTCCACTGGTAGGGGAAGGTTTCTCTTTCTTCCTTCTGATCCTAGTCTATTAGGTCTCATCAGGAATGGCTGCATTGTCTTCCTCTGTGGCCTGGTAAGGCTGCTCCCCCCTCAGGGGGAGGTGATCAAAGAGCAGGCCAATCAGTTCATGTCAGAGACAGTCTGTGTTCCCATTACTATGGAACCCACTTGGACACTGAACTGCCATGGGCTGCATCTGTGCAGGGGTTATAGGTTATCTCCATGCGTGGTACTTGGTTGGAGTATGAGTCTCAGGAAAGACCCCTGTGCTCAAATTTTTTGGTTCTGTTGCTCTCCTTGTGGACCTCCTGTCCTCTCCAGATCTTATTTTCTTATTCATAATATTTGATATAGAAGGTTTAAGAGTACTTGCAGTGAACAAGAAAGCCTACCACAAAGGAATGAAGCCAAAATTGCATCAACATAGAAGGAGAGACTCCTTCCTGGCCATTTTCAACTCCTCTTGCTACTAAACAGACAATCAGAGACTGTTAATAATAGGACATGGATTGCTGCTATGCAATGTTGATGAAAGTCCAGGGTATTCTTTGGTCAACCTCTTGCTATCCCACAACTGTTGTTGGCAAAGCCAATGGAAAAGCAGTGACAAAATAGAATCTTGTGATGCAGGAACTTTTAAGATTGGAAGGGAGATGATGGCTAGCAACCAAACCTGATTAAGTGGCTTTGAGCAAAGATCATGTCAAGGGCAATGTTGTTTGTCTCCATTATTAAAATCTTTTACATGGATTAACATGGGAGCACACAACAAACACTTTCATATGAATAAAGTCCCTTAGAGAACAGTGGAAAGCTATGACTCTTCCACTTCAGCCTGTAAATATTTCAGTGTGTAAACATGGTAAAGAGAGAGAGAAAAAACAAACTTGATGCAGAAATTTTAAAAAGAACTAAAAATAAGAAATATATTTGGAAAGAATTCTAGATGTGGATGTTGTGTTCATAACTAAGTTAGACACTTAAAAGTCTGCTAAGGTTTGGAGAGACTCTTCTCCTGAAAAAAATCATAGGTATGGGGAAAAAAATGAAATGTGTCTTTTAAAGAATAAAAATGCCCTGTGGTTCCTAATTTTCTTGGAGAGCATAGTGCAAGTTCTGATTCAAAAGCAGCTAAGGAAGAATGGGGAGAGGAGGTACCCAAAAAAAGACAATTTAAGAGGAACAGGGTAGCAGAATTAAAACCATAGCCAAAGTAACTGGAGAAATAGCTCAGCAGTTAAAAGCACTTGCTGTTCTTGTAGCTGACCCAGGGTCAGATTCCAGCACTAACATAGTGGCTCACAAACACCCACAGGCATGCACTAGGTACACATACATACATGCAAGCAAAACACATAAAATAATATAAACAAATCTAATCTAATTTTGAAAACAAATGTGGTCAAAGTCCAGGAAGAAAACTTAGAAAAGAGAATATTTCCAAGAACTGAAGTCTATGCAGGAAGATTATTGGACCTTCTGTAATCTTTGACATTTTTAACCCTACTTTATGTGTCTTTCTCCCTTCCCCACCCCAATCATTCCCCACACCCCAACATCAGGTAGGAGAGAAAGAACATTAATGGGGAGAGGGGGTGTAGTTCTCTTTAGCTACTTCATGCTGGTTAAAGATAGGTTTCCAAATGCCTCTACCTCCCTTCCAACTCACTGACTTTAGGTAAGAAAGAAAGAAGGCTAATAGTGACTGGGGTGTGGACTTCTTTGGACATATTTCCTTGGGGTGATTCCATTCTTCGTCATCAGGATAACAGCAGTCCAGTCAAACAGCAAACAGAAATAGCAACAGCCAAGAGGAACCAAAAGTAAACAGCAAAACAGGAAAAAACAAAACAAAACAAAACAAACAAACAAAAAAGCAGCAACAGCCCTCTGCTGCAGTAGTGACAGAGCCAAGGGCAGCAGAAACAGCCACAATAAGCTCGAAGTGGGCTCTGAAGCCTTCCTCTCTAATAGTGTCTCTAAGCAAAATAAAGAGATGTGAAGCATCCTTTGCCTGACTGTGGGCTCCTATCTATGCCTTCCCTGAGTCGTCAGCAGGATGTTTTTCAGCTGGCAAAGACCATGCCCCTGCACAAGGCAGTTTCCTGTTGACAAGGTTCACTCTCCCTCTCAGAAGGCTGCTGTCAGCTACGGACAAAGCATTCCTGCATCCCACACTTGGGACTATAACATCAAAACATCCAGACAACACAACTAAACTTCCAAGACCCTTGGGAAATCTGTCAATATAATTTGAGAACTTCTGAAGTACAGCAAACTCTTGATATTTTCCATTGATTCTTTTTCCTGATAGTGATAGTTACCTTTGCATATTGAGGTTTGTAGCAGATGACATTTTGTACTGGATTCAGAATTATATACAAATGGTAATCATATTTTGTTGAATACACACTGGCCTGGCTTGGATGGAAGAATGTTGATGATATATAGCCAAGCTTGTTTTTGGTATTGTAAACCGGTAAAAGAAACCTTCTGTCTAGGGTCCAGAAAGCAAGCTGAACATTGCAGCCATTAGTGCTGTTTATTAAATATTCAGCTTTCCTCCTTTTGAGCATATGAATCCTGTTACGCTTCCTGGCCAGCTAGAAATTGCTTTGACCTTTGGAAAATGAGATGAATACTGGGGGCCAGTTGTGGTTAAATGCCTTTACAAATCAGTGCTCAAATTAGCAGCCCCTTTTTTGTTTTCTACCATGATTTCCACCAATGCTTCACAGTGGCCTATTGGCCTGAGGAAGAGCAGTTTTGGGGGGAATCTTAGCTCACTTAGAATGAACCTATTTGGAGGGAGATTTGTCATTGCTCTGTGATGTCGCATTCTATGACCTAGATCATTCTCTGATTTATGAACTGAAATAGAATGTTTTTTGGACTTGAAAGAATCTGTTAATTCTTTTCGTCGTAGAATAACATTTTTTTTTTTTTTTTTTTTTAGTCACTCAACATTTCTTTATCCTTGGGGGTGTTGGAAGATACAACCTTTCCTTATTTTAAGCATCAACTCCTTGAATAATTTTTCTTTTGTTATTCCGGCTCCAGTAACTTTTAGTTAACTTTTTCAACATGGTCACACTGGTCTCTACCAGTAGAATGTTTCTAATTAAGTCTCTTTATAAGATAAAATTCAAACTCTTAAAGACGATATGAATAAAATATTAAATCGAACAATTCTGTAGAAAAAATACACAAAGTGTATGCTTCTTTGAACCACTAATTAAAGTTCATCAACATTAAGGTAACTTGCAGCAAGAATGTCTTGTGCCTGGGCTTCTTTGGTCGTATTTATAATCCATGGAAAATCAGGGCCACTGTTACTGTATCATGTTTTACTGCAGAGAACTAAAAGTTCAAGGATTTTCTTTTATTCAAAATAATCATTATTTTTTTCCTTTCCTTTTTTCTCTTTTCTTTCTCCAACCAGTTAAAATGCAAGCAGATAGCATTCAAATATGTGAAAAAAAATACTACAAAATACATGTGCTTGATTTTCCTACTTCTTCAGAGGTCAGGAAATGAAGACATTGTAGTGGAGTGATTATCTCTGCTGTTTCTACAGGATGAGTCACCGGGCACAGGGGTGGGGCCACTTTCTGGGGTGGCTCTGTTCCCCTCTGCACCTCATTACACACATTTGAAGGATGACAGGAATCACCCGCTGGAGTTCAGCACACCAGTCAGAGGGGAGCAAACGCTCACCTGCCCCTGAAACGGACACTGTCCAGTCATTGCTGTGGAGACCAGTCGAGAAAACCCAGGTCCTGTGTGTTTCAAGAGCTGCCCTAACAAATTAGTCAGTCGGCTTTTTATTTGACCTGTAAAAGCACTTACTTTTCTCCCCCTGTAAGTTGTTTTGAGATCACTCAGCCCATCTTTCTATTTGGGAAGCAGAGCTTCAGAAGACTTATATTAAGTAATTTCTAATATAGGGTGTGTCTGGAAAGGGTTAGCTTCATTACTGTAGAGTTCTCCTTTTACTATTTATCTCAGAGACGAAAGGAAAAATATCAAGGCATCATGTACAGACAGACATGCTAAAATGCATGTAGATTTAGTTGACTGTTTTAAAAATCTATTATAACCCTATAATATAATCTATTATAGCTATGACACAAATTTTAGGCTATGTATGTGTCTAAACTGCTTTAAAGCCATAGCAATTTCCTCCATATTCAAGGGCAAGGGGACATATAACTTATGGAAATGTTTTCAGTTTTATTCCATAGACTCAGATTATTTCTCCAGGCATTGCTTCCTATATATTTTCTAAGGGTCTGTGTTCTAAGATTATGATAGTCTACCCCTTACTTGCATTGGGTTTTATGCTTTTATATATTATGTCTCCATTGTATCAATATAAATACTTTTGTAGCCTGATAATTAGTCTTGAATTTTTATCTTGTTCTTCTGAGATGGAAGAACAGTTCTTTGACTTTAATTTGAAATGATTCTCAAGCTGTTAAAAGGCAAGCTGTTATCACACATGAATAGAAATTATCTCAACTATATTAGGAGGAGCATAATCTGGTCAAGTTTAGTTGTGTGATATACCAATAGATCCATATGTTTGTGATTCTGTAAATGCTCTAATGGTTCAGGATAAAATGTGAAGTTCCCTTAGCTCTCATAACATCATGAAGTCAACAGCATTTCACATCAACTTCGGAAGTTTACTAAAGCAAGGGAGGACACTGTATCACTGTGTTGTTATTTTTTATTCTTTTGTTATCTAATGAGGGTACTGTAGGGACCACACTAAGTTGGGGAAACCTGACAGGTAAAGCAGGGATGTTTCTTCACCAAGGGGAGTTGCTGATTAGCTTGCATCTTCAGGGCCGTCAGTGGGCTGATGGGAAGATCCTGCACTTAGGGGTCAGTGCTAAAGTAGTATTTGTATTTTAGTAGAGAATTTAAGTGAACACAAGACTTTAAGAATTACAATGCTTATGGGTCTATAATATCAGAAAGATGGACGAGTAGACTCAGCAAGCACTTAATTCTTATTAACACATGGAGTGATAATTCGCAGTGGCTGACACTTAGGTCAAGGCTTTTTCCATTAAAGGTTGAATTCTGAATACTTTATGCATGCTATACCATTCCTCTCACAATTATTAGTCAATTCTATTATAATATGCCAACCTTACACATTATGTAAAAATAGTGTGGCTATGTTTTAATAAAAATATGTTTATAGTCTGAAAAAAAAACAAAAACAAACAAACAAAAAAGAACTACAATGCTAAGTAAGCGTATAGGTCTCACTGAAATTCATTTTTCAATTCTTTTGAAAGTCCTCTCTTTCTATGAGAAAACTTGATTAAGGCCATGGGCTCTCCTGCTTTCCTGAAAGCCTGAGGTGTATTTCCTCTCTTGGTAGCTGGTATTACTGCCTGCTCTGGTTCAAGCATCAAGTGAGGCTAGTCTATCAGCTGCTGGGAGTAATTACCTGATGGTGGCTATGGGAATAAAATGTAGTCAAGAGACACGTGTGATGCCTTTAAATATATTGCACTATTAAAGTGTATAAAAAATTACTTAACTAATATTACTGTGCAGTTAGGACACAAATATAAAGAGGCACAGTCCATAATTTTACACCTAATTAATGTTCAATAAGAGGTTACTTTCTCCATAATTGAATAACAGCCTGAGTCAAGAACTGAGTCTGCTAACATACATTGGATCATAAGTTTGAATGGCCTTGCTGTGAGTGGGTTAAAACACACCTGCCAATGTCTTGTCTGCCTCCGAGATGTGGGTAGTTTAACAGAGTATATAAATGTCGTGGAAGTCCTTTGATTAGAACAATGAGTCACAACGTGCTTGTGGACATCACAGGTTATTTATTGTGGGTCTAGGGCATCTTAAAACTGAGATCATTAACATAATACAGTAGTGGCTCTTTGGGTTTCTTCCATTTAAGGGATTAAGTGAGGAAAAGCCATCAAAGCACTTTTCACTTTCATGCTTGAATACTTAAAGGACTCCCACAGAAAATAAATCCACATTTTTATGGATTGGAGAACAGTTAATATTTTATGAAGACGCTTTGCCTCCAGAATTACAAAGACAGGCAGAAATATTCAACCAAGTAACCATTGCTTCATGTTGAAGACACAGATTTTTTTAAAGTAATCATTCTCACTACCATAGTCTCAAGCACATTTGGTGTTTGAAGCAGTGAGCATACATTATCTCATTTAATCTGTTTAAAGCAAGTTGTGGGGACTATACTCTCAGCCTCATTTTGCAACTGAAGCTGAGGCTCAAAAGAATAATTTGTTCTCTTTTGAGTGTGGAGATTTTCAAATCCAGTATCTGTGGATTTTCATCCAGGGCACACTGAGGCTTCAGTTAGAGAAGTAGTGTGGAAGGAACAAGAAGTTTCCTGCTTGTCACTAGCTTGTCATCATGCTCTTGATTACTTTGCATCAACGATCATGGATTGCAAAGGATACTGACCTCTGCCAACCTATTCTTTCTGATAATTCTAAAACAATACACCATGTAAAAGCTGATAGAAAATGTACATTATTATTATAATAATTGTTACTACACATATATGAATTTGTTCATTAATGCCTTGTAAGTTGAACTTTACCATAAATGAAATACAATTTCATAAGTTCTCTGAGATAATTATATATTTGATACCAATGGTTTGGCAGATAAGAGAGGCAATCTCTGCTCTATGAGCCCAGATGGTAGTATATTTTACAAACTCACTTCAAATAGGTATTTAATGACTTTACATTTTCCAATTGATCCCTTCTTTCAAATTAACTTTCTTCTTATCATGACCTATTGTCTAAAACTGTATGCAGCCTGGAACTGTGGAAAGAGACATATTAGGTTTGAGACATATAAAGGCATGCTTAGTAGCTTCTAAGTTATTAGATGTACAGAAAACAAGCAAATATTGGCAAACCACTGGGTGCGCTTAGGTCCTATATACAATATTTTATTGTTTAAAGAAGATATGAGATTGTTTTTCTTAAAGGTACTTTTTAGGCTTCTAAGAAGTAGATAAGAGAAAATCAAGTTGAATTTCAATTCAAAGGTTTATATATCAAATATCTTAATAATATGCCCATTTTCACAAAAAAATATTTTGTGATATTTTAAAAGAAACTCAGAGCCCTCAGATATAACATGATAAACTGATAAGTAAACACTGAGTACTCAAAACTCAAGCTTTAGGGCTGGGGAGATGACTCATCTGGTAAAGCCATTGCTGTGCAATCATGAGGAACTTAGCTAAGATCCCCAAACCCAAACCCTGTTGTAGTAGATCCCATGTCTGTAATCCCAGTGATGCCACATAGGCAGGGGAAACTAAAATCACAGAACCCCCAAATCTCTACAGCCAGTTAGCTTTGCATTCAGAGTGCCAAACAAGAAAATCTGTCCCAAACCAGGTGGCAGATGAGATTGTCCTCTGACCCCCACACTTGCACATCTATTCACACATGAACATACACACACAAACACAAATATAAAAGCAAGTAAACAAAAAACAAACAAGATTTAGGAATAAAAGCAAATATAAGAGCCAGGCACAATGGCAGATGCATGCCATTTCAGTAAGTTTAGACACAAGGTTTCTGAGTGGGAGGCCAGGCCGGGCCAAACAAATATATCAATAATTGCAACACAGAAATATAATATTTGAATGTCTTCTTTCCCTTTAAACAATTATCTGGATTTACATCTATTGAGTATTGCAAAATGTTAATAATTTGTATAATTATAAGTTTCATTTTAATTTTAATTTTTATATTAATTAGAGGTTATTTACTTTGTATCCCAGGTACAGCCCCTCCCTCGTTCCCTCCCAATCCCATCCTCCCTCCCTCATCTCTTCCCCGCCCCTCTCTAAGTCCACTGACAGGGGAGGTCCTCCTCCCCTTCCATCTGATCCGAGTTTATCAGGTCTCATCAGGATTGGCTGCAATGTCCTCCTCTGTGGCCTAGCAAGGCTGCTCCTCCCTCGAGGCAGGGGGTCAAAGAACCCACCACTGAGTTCATGTCAGAGACAGTCCCTGTTCTCCTTACTAGAGTAAACCCATTTAGATGCTGAGCTGCCGTGGGCTATGTCTAAGCAGGGGTTCTAGGTTATTTTCATGCATGGTCCTTGGTTGGAGAATCAGTCTCAGAAAAGACCCCTGTGCCCAGATATATTTGGTCCTTGTGGTGTTTCTTTCTTCTCCAGGTCTTATTAACTCCCTCTTCTTTCATATGATTCCCTGCACTCTGTCCAAGGTTTGGTTATGAGTCTTAGCATCTGCCTTGATACACTGCTAAGCAGAGTCTTTCAGAGGCTCTCTATGGTAGGTTCCTGTCCCGTTTCTTGTTTTCTCCTACTTCCAATATTCATCCCATTTGTGTTTCTAAGTGAAGATTGATTATCTTACCCTGGGCGCTCCCTCTTGTTTATCTTCTTTAGGTGTACAGATTTTAGTATGTTTATCCTATCTTATAGGTCTACTATCCACTTATAAGTGAGTATATACCATGTCTCTCTTTCTGCTTTTGGGATACCTCACTCAGGATGATCTTTTCTAGATCCCATCATTTACCTGCAAAGTATTCCATTGTGTAAATGTACCACAATTTCTGTGTCCATTCCTCTGTTGATGGACATCTGTGTTGTTTCCAGGTTCTGGCTTTACTATATTTATTATGAATAAAGCTTCTATAAACATGGTTGAACAAATGTCCTTGTTGTGTCCTTGAGCATCTTTTGGATATATGCCTAGGAGTAGTATAGTTGGATCTTGAGGAAGCACCATAGGTTTTAATGCAATTAAATGCATAAGTTTTTATATGTTTTAAATAGTAACATTGTCTATCGCAAATTTTTATATATGATTTTATTAGTGACATTTGGATTCTTTTTTTTTTTGCTTTTGATATTTTTTAACTTTTTTTAAATCTTTTATTATTATTTTTTTATTAATTACACTTTATTCATTTTGTATCCCCCCATAAGACCCTCCCTCCTCCCCTGCCAATCCCACCCTCCCTCCCCTTTCTGCATGCATGCCACTCCCCAAGTCCACTGATAGGGCAGGTTCTCCTCTCCTTTCTGATCTTAGTCTATCAGTTCTCATCAAAAGTGGCTGCATTGTCCTCTACTGTGGCCTGGTAAGGCTGCTCCCCCCTCAAGGGGAGGTGATCAAAGAGCAGGCCAATCAGATTATGTCAGAGGCAGTCCCTCTTCCCATTACTATGTAACCCACTTGGACACTGAACTGCCATGGGCTATACCTGTGCAGGGGTTCCAGGTCATCTCCACGAATAGTCCTTGGTTGGAGTATGAGTCTCTGGGAAGTTCCCTGTGTTCAAATTATCTTGTTCTGTTGCTCTGCTTGTGGAGTTCCCGTTCCCTCCAGCTCTTACTATTTTCCACTTCTTACATAAAATTCCATTCACTCTGCCCATCAGTTGGCCATCAGGCTCAGCATCTGCTTTGGCAGTCTATACTGCAGAAGCTTTCAGAGGCCCTCCGTGGCAGGTTTCAAGGTTGTTTCCTGTTTTCTTCTGGCTTTCAGAGGCCCTCTGTAGCGGGTTCCGAGGTTGTTTCCTATTTTCGTTTTCTTCTGATCAAGCTGAAAAGCAACAAACCAAGTAATCCACTTAAAAAATGCGGAACAGAGCTAAAGAGAGAATTCTCTGCAGAGGAATATCGAATGGCAGAGAAGCACTTACAGAAATGCTCAACCTCATTAGCCATTAGGGAAATGCAAATCAAAACAACCCTGAGATTTCACCTTACACCCATCAGAATGGCCAAGATGAAAATCTCAAGGGACAACACATGCTAGAGAGGTTGTGGAGAAAGGGGAACCCTTCTCCACTGCTGGTGGGAATGTAAACTGGTACAACCACTCTGGAAATCAATCTGGCGCTTTCTCAGACAACTAGGAATAGCGCTTCCTCAAGATCCAGCCATACCACTCCTAGGCATATACCCAAAAGAGGCGCAAGTACACAAAAAGGACATTTGTTCAACCATGTTTGTAGCAGCTTTTTTTTTTAACTTTTATTAATTACACTTTATTCACTTTGTATCTCCCCACAAACCATTCCCTCCTCCCCTCCCAAACCCACCTTCCCTCCCCCTTCTTCACCCATGCCCCTCCCCAAGTCCATTGATAGGGGAGGTCCCCCTCTCCTTCCTTCTGATCTTAGTCTATCATATCTCATCAGGAGTGGCTGCATTGTCATCTTCTGTGGCCTGGAAAGGCTGCTCCCCCCTCACAGGGAGGTGATCAAAGAGCAGGCCAATCAGTTTATGTCAGAGGCAGTCCCTCTTCCCATTATTATGGAACACACTTGGACACTGAACTGCCAAGTGCTACATCTATGCAGGGGTTCTAGGTTATCTCCATGCATGGTACTTGGTTGGAGTATGAGTCTCTGGAAAGACCCCTGTGTTCAAATTTTCTGGTTCTGTTGCTCTCCTGTGGTGTTCCTGTCCTCTCCAGATCTTACTATTTCCCACTTCTTCCATAAGGTTCCATGCACTCTGCTCAACAGTTGGTCATAAGTCTCAGCATCTGCTTTGATAGTCGGCAGGGCAGAGACTTTCAGAGGTCCTCTGTGGTAGGTTCCTAGCTTGTTTCCCGTTTTCTTCTTCTGATGTCCATCCTCTTTACTCAGCAATGAAAAATAAGGAAATCATGAACTTTGCAGGTAAATGGTGGGAAACTGGAAAAGATCATCCTGAGTGAGCTGTCCCAGAAGCAGAAAGACACACAAGGTATATACTCACTCATATAGACATATAATATAGGATAAACATACTAAAATCTGTACATCTAAAGAAACTAATAAAGAGGGAGAACCCTGACTAAAATGCTCAATCCCCAACCTGAAAGGCAAAGAGGATAGACATCAGAAGAAGAAGAATACAGTTGGATTCTTATATCAGTTTATGCTTGACAGTATCTTTAAACACTTCATAGGTTTGTGTTTTCAGAAGTCATTCAGCATGAGATCATGATTTGTACCTCTAAGCTCTGTCATTAGGTTAAACTACAAGGAGCGAAATTCAACAGAGTAAACTTTAACAGAGTTAAATATTATTTGCAACATTGAAGTTTCTGTCTTTGAAGACCTTTTTATATCTTTGGGAAGCAAGTTGCAAGTTGATTTACGTCCCAGGTGTTCAGACAGCTTCTGATCTTATATAACAAATAAACAATGTCACCTCTAGCCATAAGGTGGCCTCTCGTCTTAAAACAGAACTTCCAGCACTTGTTGCGTGCATAACAATACACTCCGGCATCCACCCCTTCGAAACGGGCTCCTTGATGACCTCACATTCCCAAAGTGGCCCTTGTCTTTAACTAATTTTGTTTGTTTTTTTTTTTTAAATAAGCTACAGTAGCTTAACATTTTTACTGCCTAGAAAGGAGATATAACCATATTTTGTTGAGAAATATGCTAAAGTATACAAAACAACATATGTTTTATCCAGTATATGGAAAACATTAAATAAACATTTCAGGATGGAAATGATGGGAATCAAAAGGCTATCTAAAGGTTATCTAAAGGCTAACATGATGTTTAAATTATTAGACCTCTAAAAATAATACATTGTTAATATATGATTTTATTAGTGACAGTTGTATTCTTATATCAGTTTATGCTTGAGTTTTATGCTAGTTTACAAGCATAAATGTAAAGAAGATAAGTATCACTGTGATAACTTTAAGTTTACTAAAGACCATATCAAGATATAGTCTTGATATGGTTTACTAAAGATCATATCAAGATACAGAGTGAAACCAATATAACTTATTTGTTATACACATGTATACAACATTATAGAGTAAAATATGCCATATGTATATAGTAAAGACTTATATAATTATATATGAAGAAATTCTTGTCTCATTTCATCAAAATGAAATAATTCACATTATGTGGAATCTTTATAATTTTGGCAGAAAGTCATTTTCTATTGAAACGCAGTTTGCATAGAGAGTTTTGCTGTGCATTTTAAATAAAGTTTCATTGTTTTTGACCTGTATGAGTATTTATACTAAGTTGCCCTGGCATGAACTTCAAAATATAGGAAATTTTTTTCCTTTTTATAAAGCTATATAATGTATCTTAACATCAGCATTTATTGATTTCTGGTCCTTGACCTAGATGTAGTGGGCCTCGTCACATTCCTGCCACCATATGCTCTCTGCCATGATGAGCTACTTCCCCTAGAACTGTAAATGTTCTTTACGTAAGCTATTTCTTCTCCACCGTTTGTTCACAGGAACAATATTAGTTACTACTATGACCATCTATTTGTGATTTCCCATAAACACACAGAATAGTTGAAAGAAGAGTAATAAATGTTTGGCAATAGCAACGAGAAAAGTACCTACTACAACTACATATTTAGGCCTTCCTATATTCTACAAAATTTTTGATGTATGGGTGACATTACTTTATTATAAACAGGCAATAAACAATGTTTTCCAGGCATAGTTGAGGTTAAAAAACAAGTGTTGGGGGCTTGAAGAGATAGCTCAGTGGTTAAAAGCACATACTCCTCTTTTAGGGGAGCTGGGTTGGACTTCCAGCAGCCACGTGATTGTTCACAACCACCCATAGCTCCAGTTCCCAGAAGATCTGATGCTTTCTTCTGGGATCTGATGGCCTCCATGAGCACTAAGCTCATATGCGGTCCATGCACACACATACAGCCAGAATACCCATGTGTAAAGTAAAATGAGTGAATCTAATGTTTAAAAATGCGTTGGGTCTATTATACTTCACCACTGTGCTCTTGTCAAATTCTGTGATTCTCAGTATCATCTACCGTCCTGAATGCAACTCTCTCCTCATTACATACACTTCCACTTTGCATATATGAGGATGACCAAAAGTATAGCCAAGCATTACAGACATTAACATTTGATGAAAATAAATAAATATACATTTTACTAAATTAAAATTAATTTTAATATGGGCTAAGTGGTATTCATTAACCAACTAAAAGTCCTTGTGTTTTGTAAAACTCAAAATATGCCATAGTATGTTGGCAAATTAATGATGCTATTTCTTCTTTTTGTTTTGCTTTGATTGATATACATACATCAGGAAAAGAAACTGAAAATGTGAAAATGCTAATATTTTGAAATTCTTTTGTATTTAATTATTTTATTAATTACAGTTTATTCACTTTGTACCCCCCTTTACCTTCCATTCCTCCTCCCCTCCCAATCCCGCCCTCCCTCCCTCATCTCCACCCATGTCCCTCTCCCAGTCCACTGATAAGGGAGGTCCTCCTCCCCTTCTCTCTGATCCTAGTCTATCAGGTCTCATTAGGAGTGACTGCATTGTCTTCCTCTGTGGCGTGGTAAGGTTGCTCCTCCCACAGGGGAAGGTGATCAAAGAGCAGGCCAATCAGTTCATGTCAGAGACAGTCCCTGCCCCCATTACAATGGAATCCACTTGGATACTGAACTGCCATAGGCTACCTCTGTGCAGGGGTTCCAGGCCATCTCCATGAATGGTCCTTGGCTGCAGTATCAGTCTCAGAGAAGACCCCTGTGCCCAGACTTTTTGGATCTGTTCCTCTCCTTGTGGAGCTTCTGTCCTCTCCAGGTCTTACTATCTCCCACTTCTTTCATAAAATTCGCTACACTCTGCCCAAGGTTTGGCTCTGAGTCTCAGCATCTGCCTTGATACCCTGCAGGGTAGAGTCTTTTAGAGGCCCTCTGTGGCAGGCTCCTGTTGCCTTCTGAATGGGGATTGAACATCTTAGCCAGGGTCCTCCTTCTTGGTTAGTTTCCTTAGGTGTACAGATTTTAATATGTTTATCCTATATTATATGTCTCAAGAAGTTAAACAGCAACAAATCAAGTAATCCAGTTAAAATGGGGTACAGAGCTAAACAGAGAGTTCTCAATAAAGGAATATCAAATGGCAGAGAAACACTGAAAGAAATGTTCAACGTACACAACAAGGACATCTGCTCAACCATGTTTGTAGCAGCTTTATTTGTAATAGCCAGAAGCTGGAAACAGCCCAGATCCCCCTCAGTGGAGGAATGGATACAGAAATTGTGGTACATCTACATAATGGAGAATTACTCAGCGATAAAAAACAAGGAAATCATGAAATTTGAAGGTAAATGGTGGGAACTGGAAAAGATCATCCTGAGTGAGGTATCCCAGAAGCAGAAAGACACACAGGGAATATACTCACTCATAAGTGGATATTAGACATATAAAATGTTAATATTTAACATCAAAATTGACTATCTAATATGTCTTCAATTTTTTCATAATAAAACATCTTGGGGATTATAAGAAAGCTTTTGCTAACATTTGTTTTGAAGCAATCCCCAGCTGCTAGTTCATTAGCACAGATTCATGTAGCTTGGACAAGAAAAGAAAAAGTTAAGATAGAGTTTTAAAAAATGAGTATTTCTGAATATGTACTAATAATCTCGTGAAAATTACCATAAGGTTCAGCTATTGGTTCAAAGGTTAAGACAAGATTCTAGCTCTTTCTGAGCCAGTGGAACTCATATTTCATTTTGGAATTTCTTGAGGACATTCTTCAAATTTTGCTGTAACACACAGGATGCTGATGCAAGAAGTATACAGCTTTTTCTGTTGTTTTTGTTTTCTGTTGTTTTCCAAGCACAGGCAATGGAAAGAAGACTTTCATCATGATTCCCAAGGTAACAAATAAAACAGCATTTTGCAGAGTAATCAAGGCCATTCCACATTAAATTAACATTGATTCAACTTGAAATTTGATATCCAGGAATAATGATTTGGTTGTTCTTAGAGAGTTGGAAAACAGACACACCCATTAATTATGAATGCAAAGGTGTGGAGGTTCTGAGTCTGCAAAGTTGAGACTGAGTTCTCATGACCATGCCACTTCCTAGCTGTGAGGAAGCCACTTTACTTTTTTGAACTCCAGTTTCCTAAAATTTGGAACTTTGAGCTAGCAGCTGGTGAATACCCAGGAATAGCAGAGATAGTAGAGACTCTTGGCTTCCCTTTGGCTGTCAGATTATTGAAACAATTGTCCCCCAAGGAACTGGAATTTCCCCCATTATTTCTTGCTGGAAGAAAGATAGAGCTGAAGCTTTTGCCAGCCAGAAGAGAAACTTGTCTCAAGGAGAGATTTCACAAAGTTTTGAAAAGTTGTCAGAACACCTTTCATGAGAGACTGGAGTCAAGAAAAGGATCGATGATCAGTGATTGGTGGGATCACAGGGTTTGATTTTGAATACATATTGTCTTCTATTTAAACTTAAACTTCATGGTCCATGCTCAGAAAAAGACTTGGGTTAAATGAAATGGTATCACTGAGTCTTTATGTTATTCCTCCTCATAATATGGCCACACGGAACAAATCACGTTTTTATGATTTTCAAAATCACTTGTTTGTTTAAGATAGGCACACCGAGGACTGGTCAACTGGTCTAGTGTGTAAGAGCTGCCAGGATCCAGGCTTTTACACTCACAACTTGGTAACAGTACGCCTCAACATGTTGCTCTAGCTGAGCTTATTATACAAAGCCTTAACAGCAGACCTCATAAACAGCTGTTCAATATTCCATTCATTTTATTCTTTTTATGAAATACATTTAGTCATTTCTTTGCTCTTCCTCAACCTACCCCTGATCCTTCTCTCCTGCTTAACCACCCAACTTCCTGCTTTGCCAACCAACCAACAAACAAGAAGAAATATCAGGAAAAACCACAACAACAAAAAAATCAAAACAGACAAACTAAAAAAAGAAAAGAAAAGAAACAGAAACATAGCAAATAAATAAGACAAAAATAGCTAAACAAATAGCACATCACAAACAAATAAACAAAAACTGTGGAGTGCATTTTGTGTTAGCTATTGACTCCTGAGCATGGGAGCTGCCCTTCAGTGTGGCTGACACACCCAGTGTCATCAATTGGAGAAAATGTTCCTTTTCTCAGCAGCTATCAATTACAAATATCTTCTTCATAAAGGGTGGTACTTTGTATTTACTCCCCTTCTCAGTGCTTAGAATTTTATCTAATTTGAACCCATACAGGTTTTGGGCATTCCATCAGTCTCCTGAGTTCACAAGTATCAGTTCTGAGTTCTCTTCTGGCCATAGGGCACTGTTTCCTAGGAATCATCCATCAAATCTAGCCTTTACAAATTTAGTCTCTTCCACATAGGTCTCGGAGCCATGATAAAGACATCCTATTTAGGACTGAGTGTTCCATATTGTCCTGTCTTACCACTTACTATAAGAAGGAGCATATGATGAGGATAGAGTGGGGCTCTGCTCAATGGGTATATCACTATGTCATTAGGAGTCATTTTGTTACTATTTTCTTTAGCAGAAAGACAATAGTAGGTTTTCCCCTTGTCTATGAACTATCTAAGTCTCAGGTTTTTGGATGTTTTTTTTTTTTTTTTTTTTTTTTTTTTTTTTTTTTTTTTTTTTTTTTCTTTTTTTTTTTTTTTTTTTTTTTTTTTTTTTTTTTTTTTTTTT
>NW_026596147.1:14471107-14519872 GCF_907164565.1 Psammomys obesus | reverse complement strand
TTTTATTTTTTCTTTTTAGTTACATTTTCTTAACTCCGTGTCCCAGCTGTATCCCGCTCCCTCATTCCCTCCCCAACCCCACACTCCCTCCCTGGTCTCCTCCCTGCCCCTTTCCAAGTCCCCTGATAGGGGAGGACCTCCTCCCCTTTCATCTGTCCCTGTTTTATCAGGTATCTTCAGGGCTGGCTGCAAAGTCCTCCTCTGTGGCCTAACAGACTGCTCCTCCCCTGGGGGGGAGGTGTCAAACAGCCTGCCCTTGAGATCCTGTTAGAAATAGTCCGTGTCCCCCTTACTTTGGAAAACTACTTGGTTACTGAGCTACCACAGGCCACATCCGAGCAGAAGTTCTAGGTTATATCCATAGATGGTCCTTGGTTGAGTTTCAGTCTCAGAAAAGACCCTGTGCCCAGATATATTTGGTCCTTGTAGAGCTCCTATCCTTTCCATATCATACTAACTTCCCTTCTTTCATATGATTCCCTGCACTCTGCCGAGGGTTTGGTTATGAGTCTTAGTGTCTGCTTTGAAACACTGCTAGGTAGAGTCTTTCAGATGCCTTTTGTGGTAGACTCCTGTCATAAGTTCAAGGCACATCCCATTTGTCTTTCTAACTGAGGATTAATCACCTTCGCCTGTGTCCACTTTCTTGATTATCTTCTTTAGGTGTGTAGATTTCATTATGTTTATCATGTCTTGTAGGTCTATATAAGCGAGTATATACCAAGTTTGTCTTTCTCCTTCTGGGATACTTCACTCAGAATGATCTTTTCTAGATCCCACCACTTGCCTGCAAATTTCATGATTTCCTCCTTTTTGATTGCTGAGTAGTATTCCATTGTGTAAAAATACCACAATTTCTGTATCCATTCCTCCGTTGATGGACATCTGGGTTGTTTCCAAGTTCTGGCTATTACAAATAAAGCTGCTACGAACATGGTTGAACAAATGTCCTTGTTGTGTACTTGAGCAAATTTTGGGTATATACCTAGGAGTGGTATAGCTGGGTCTTGAGGTAGCACTACTCCTAGTTGTCTGAGAAAGCGCCAGATTGACTTCCAGAGTGGTTGAACCAGTTTACATTCCCACCAGCAATGGAGGAGGGTTCCCTTTTCTCCACAACCTCTCCAGCATGTGCTATCACTTGAGTTTTTCATCTTGGCCATTCTGATGGGTGTAAGGTGATATCTCAGGGTCGTTTTGATTTGCATTTCCCTAATGGCTAATGAGGTTGAGCATTTCTTTAAGTGTTTCTCTGCCATTCGATGTTCCTCTTTCGAGAATTCTCTGTTTAGCTCTGTTCCCCATTTTTTAAGTGGATTACTTGGTTTGTTGCTTTTCTGCTTCTTTAGTTCTTTATATATACTTGATATTAGCCCTCTGTCAGATAAAGGGTTGGTGAAGATTCTTTCCCAATCTGTAGGCTGTCTATTTGTTTTGATGACAGTGTCTTTTGCTTTACAGAAGCTTTTCAGTTTCATGAGGTCCCATTTATTGATTGTTGCTCTTAGAGCCTGTGCTGTTGGTGTTCTGTTCAGGAAGTTGTCTCCTGTGCCAATGAGTTCTAGGCTGTTTCCCACTTTTTTTTCCAGCTGATGTAGAGTATCTGGTTTTATGTTGAGGTCCTTGATCCACTTGGACTTTAGTTTTGTGCAGGGTGATAAATATGGGTCTATTTTCATTTTTCTGCATGTAGACATCCAGTTGGTCCAGCACCATTTGTTGAAGATGCTGTCTTTTTTCCATTGAATGGATTTGGCTTCTTTGTCAAATATTGAGTATTCATAGGTGTGTGGGTTTATTTCTGGGTCTTCTATGCGATTCCATTGATCCTCCTTTCTGTTTCTATGCCAATACCATGCAGTTTTTATTACTGTTGCCCTGTAGTACAGCTTGAGATCGGGAATGGAGATACCTCCAGATGATCTGTTGTTGTACAGAATTGTTTTGGAGATTCTGGGTTTTTTGTTTCTCCATATGAAGCTGAGAATCTTTTTTTCAAGGTCTGTAAAGAATTGAGTTGGTATTTTGATGGGAATTGCATTGAATCTGTAAATTGCTTTTGGCAGGATGGCCATTTTCACAATGTTAATCCTACCAATCCATGAGCACGGGAGATCTTTCCATCTTCTGAGATCTTCTTCAATTTCTTTCTTCAAAGACTTGAAGTTTTTCTCAAACAGGTCTTTCACTTGCTTGGTTAGAGTCACACCAAGGTACTTTATGTTATTAGTGGCTATTGTGAAGGGTGTTGTTTCCCTAATTTCTTTCTCGGCCTTTTTGTCTTTGGTATACAAGAGGGCTTCTGATTTTTTTGAGTTGATTTTGTATCCTGCCACTTTGCTGAAGGTGTTTATCAGCTGAAGAAGTTCTCTGGTTGAATCTTTGGGTTCGCTCATGTATACTATCATATCATCTGCAAATAGTGACACTTTGACCTCTTCCTTTCCGATTTGTATCCCCTTGATCTCCTTTAGTTGTCTTATTGCTCTGGCTAGGACTTCAAGTACAATGTTAAAGAGATATGGAGAGAGTGGGCAGCCTTGTCTTGTCCCTGATTTCAGTGGGATTGCTTTAAGTTTCTCTCCATTGAGTTTGATGTTGGCTATAGGCTTGCTGTATATTGCCTTTACTATCTTTAGGTATGTGCCTTGTATCCCTGATCTCTCCAAGACTTTAAACATAAATGGGTGTTGGACTTTGTCAAATGCTTTTTCAGCATCTAAGGAGATGATCATGTGGTTTTTCTCCTTCATTTTGTTTATGTGGTGGATTACATTGATGGATTTCCGTATGTTGAACCACCCTTGCATTCCTGGGATGAAGCCTACTTGATCATGGTGGATGATATCTTTGATGTGTTCTTGGATTCGGTTTGCAAGTATTTTATTGAGTATTTTTGCATCAATGTTCATAAGAGAGATAGGTCTGAAGTTCTCTTTTTTGGTTGGATCTTTGTGTGGTTTAGGTATCAAAGTGACTGTGGCTTCATAGAATGAGTTTGGTAGTGTTCCTTCTGTTTCTATTTTATGGAATAGTTTGAGGAGAATTGGTGTTAGTACTTCTTTGAAGGTCTTGTAGAATTCTGCGCTGAAGCCATCTGGTCCAGGGCTTTTTTTGGAGGGGAGACTGTTAATGACTGCTTCAATTTCCTTGGGAGATATAGGACTATTCAGTCTTTCTACCTGATCTTGACTTAATTTTGGTAGATGGAATCTGTCAAGAAAGTTATCCATTTCATTTAGATTTTCAAATTTTGTGCCATATAGGCTTTTGTAGTATGACCTAATAATCGTTTGGATTTCCTCAGTGTCTGTAGTTATGTCCCCATTTTCCTGTCTGATTTTGCTGATTTGTATGGTTTCTCTCTGCTTTTTAGTTAGTTTCGCTAAGGGTTTGTCTATCTTGTTGATTTTCTCAAAGAACCAGCTTTTTGTTTCATTGATTCTTTGGATAATTTTATTTGTTTCTAATTGATTGATTTCTGCCCTTAGTTTGATTATTTCCAGCCGTGTGCTCCTCTTGGGTGTATCTGCTTCTTTTTTTTCTAGGTTTTTCAGTTGGGCCATTAAGTTGTTTGTATGTGATGTTACGGATTTCTTCTTGTAGGCACTTAGTGCTATAAATTTTCCTCTGAGCACTGCTTTCAATGTGTCCCATAAATTTGGGTATGTTGTGCCTTCATTTTCATTGAATTCTAGAAAGTCTTTAATTTCTTTCTTTATTTCTTCCTTGACCCAGCTGTCATTGAGTAGTAAGTTGTTCAGTTTCCATGTGCGTGTCGGCTTTTTGTTGTTTCTGTTGTTGTTGATGTCCAGCTTTAGTCCATGGTGGTCAGATAGTATACAAGGGATTATTTCAATCCTTTTGTATCTGTTGAGGCTTGCTTTGTGACCAACTATATGGTCTATTTTGGAGAAGGTTCCGTGTGGTGCTGAAAAGAAGGTGTACTCTTTTGAGTTTGGGTGAAAAGATCTGTAGACATCTATTAGGTCCATTTGATTTAGGGATTCTGTGAGTGCTTTTATTTCCCTATTTGGTGTCTGTCTGGTTGATCTGTCCCTTGATGAGAGTGGGGTGTTGAAGTCTCCCACTATTAAGGTATTAGGATCAATGTATGATTTAAGCTTTAATATTGTTTCATTTACGAATGTAGGTGCTCTTGTATTTGGGGCATAGATATTCAAAATTGTGATGTCCTCTTGTTGGATTTTTCCTTTGATGAGAATATAGTGGCCCTCCTTATGTTTTTTGATTAACTTCGGATGAAAGTCTATTTTATTAGATATTAGGATGGCTACTCCAGCTTGTTTTCTGGAACCATTTGCTTGAAAAACATTTTTCCAGCCCTTTACTCTGAGGTAGTGTTTATCTTTGTTGCATAGGTGTGTTTCTTGGATGCAACAGAATGTTGGGTCTTGTTTCCGTAACCATTCTGTTAGCCTGTGTCTTTTTATTGGTGAGTTGAGTCCATTAATATTGATAGATAATATTGACCAATGCATGTTAGTTCCTTTTGTAATGGAGTCGATGATCTTACCTTGTTTCATTGCTTGTTTTCTTTTCATTTTTGTTGGGATGTTATCTGTATGCCCTGTTTTCTTGGGTGAATTCGTTTTCGTTGGATTGGAGTTTTCCTTCTAGTATCTTCTGTAGGGTTGGTTTGCTGTATAGATATTGCGTAAATTTAGTTTTGTCATGGAATATTTTGTTTTCTCCATCTATGTTGATTGAAAGCTTTGCAGGGTATAGTAGTCTCGGTTGACATTTGTGATCTCTTAGAGTCTCCATGATGCTTGCCCAGGCCCTTCTGGCTTTCATAGTTTCTGATGAGAAGTCTGGTGTGATTCTGATAGGTCTACCTTCATATGTTACTTGGCCTTTTTCCCTTGCTGCTTTTAATATCTTTTCTTTGTTCTGTAGATTTAGTGTTTTGACTATGATGTGACGTGATGTGTTTCTTTTCTGGTCTAGTCTATTTGGTGTTCTGTAGGCCTCTTGTATATTTATGGACATCTCTTTCTTTAAGTTGGGAAAATTTTCTTCTATGATTTTTTTGAAAATATTTTCTGGACCTTGGAGCCTGGAGTCTTCTTTTTCATCAATTCCTATTATTCTTAGATTTTGTCTTTTCATAGCATCCTTGATTTCTTGGATATTTTGTGATTGGAATTTTTCTGATTTTACTTTTTCTTTGAGAGAAGTATCAATTTCTGCAAGTGTGTCTTCAGCTCCAGAGATTCTCTCTTCCATCTCTTGTATTCTGTTGGTGATGCTTACTTTTGTGGTTCCTGATCTTTTCTCCAAGTTCTCCAGCTCAAGAGTTTTCTCATTTTGTGTTTGCTTTATTGATTCTAATTCTGTTTTCATGCCTTGCACCATTTCTTTTATGTGTTTGAATTTGGATTCCTGTCTCTCTACGATGGACTCTATTTCTTTGTTCATTTCCTTTTTGTATGCCACTAATTTTTTCTCTACTTGTGCCTCTATTTGTTTGGCTATGTTTGCCTGTGTTTCTTTAAGGGTTTTGTCTATTTCTTCTTTCTTTACCTCCAATTGACTGGCCAACTCTTTGAAAGATTTGTTCATTTCCTCCTTATAAGCCTCAAATAATTGAGCAAGCATGGCTTTAAGGTCATTTTCCTGTGCTTCTGATGAATTGGAGTATCCATCGATTTTGGGGTTTGCTGGTGAAGTCATGATGTCCTGATTTATGTTGGAAGTGTTCTTTCGCCTACCCCTGGCCATTGGCTTGTCTGAGACCTTCCCTGTTTGTTTTTGGATTCTGCCGATCAGACTGGTACTGTCTCTCACTCGAGTCTGGAGAATTCTTCAGGAAGTTGAGAGAGGTCCCGTGTCCTTAGCGTATGCTGAGGACTAGCTGTACAGGCAGGACACTTGGCAGAGATTGGCGTATCTGGGCTCTCTGCTCTCTGGTTTGGCCCTGCTTCTTTGATGTGCTCCGCCAGTTCCGTGCTGCTGTCACTGCCAGGTTATGAGGTCTTGCTGCAGCTGGAGATTTCAGGGTGGTCACGTCAATGGGAATCGGGGTAATCAGCCTTTCTGTTCTCTGGTTTGGCCCTGGTTAGTCTTAAACTGGAGGGCTGATGTGCCCCGCCAGCTCAGTGCTGCTCCGCCGCCAGGTTAGAAAGTCCCGCTGTAACTGGAGACTGGGTTGCTAGTCCAGATGCTTTCTGGGAAGTCCTGGGGTCTCTTTACTGTGCTCTCCAAGCTTCGGAGGCCCAGCGCCTGGTGTGTCTAGCTTGTATGGCGTTTTTGTCTGGTTTTGGTGATTATATAGCGAATTCTCTGTCACTGTGGGATTGGGCGGGCCGTACCAACAGTGATGGCGCTCCTGCGGAGCTAGTATGGCGTCTAGCAGACTCGGGCCCTGGGAGGATGGTGCAGCCGCCGCGAGTGAATCTGGGACTCCGAGACACAGTACTGCTGGCCTTTGCCGATAAAGGGCTTGGGGCTCCGCCTCAGTGGCTGCAGGCCCCAGGCAGTTAGGTCTGCGCTGAGAAAGGCGAGTCGGCTGTGCCTGTGCCGAGGAGGAGGGAGGTCTGGGGGAGGGGAGTGCCGAGAGATCAAAGGATCGTTTCTCACCTTCCCCAATCAAGTCCGTGGGTGACCCGAGACCAAGGTTTTCACCTCCTGCGATGTTCCCTGTTGTTTAGAAAGTCTCTCCGTTGTTTCCCTGGCTTCAGAAGTTCTTCCACACATCAGCTCAGAACTTTATCTCCTCCACAGCTCGGAAACTGTGTGTGCTAGTCGCCATCTTGGCTCCGCCCCTCCTCGGTTTTTGGATGTTTTAGCAGTATCATGTATAACACTAAATTCTAAGTGTTTAACCTTTCCAAGTAACTAGAGCACCGTTTGTCACAAATATACTAAATAAATATCATCAAAGGATTAATACAATAAGTATTTGCTACTTATTTATTTAAACAAAACAACAACACACAGAAAGCTAAGTAACAGTTATGTTTTCCATAATTTTCAGGAAGCCAGAGTGATGATTACTTGATATTCAGACAAAGAAGAGTTTTTATGTTTTTTATTGGATATTTGTATTCACTTTCCCTCAGAACTAACTCTTCTCTCCCCCTTTTCCTCTCCTCTCTATCCTCCACTTCCTTCTCTTTCTTTTTGTTTTATGTTGTTTTGTTTTGTTATGGGCTTTAAAAAATACTTGTAGCCATAGGAAAGAAAAGGTAATAAAGAGATTCATCCATTATTCACATCTCATAATATATATGACAAAAACCTTAAACCCAAGTTACACCAGATATGGCGGTATCATGTTTGCATTTGCCTGTAACCTCAGACTCAAAAAACTCAAGGAGAAAGCTCAAAAATTAAAGACCAGTCTGGGCTACACAGCAAGACCTTGTCTCAAAATAAACAAAAATACCTGGGATTTGTGTGTGTGTGTGTGTGTGTGTGTGTGTGTGTGTGTGTGTGTGTGTTCTGAGGTTCTTATGAATGTTTCCATGATGGCATGGGTTACATAGGCCCACTTCTCAGAAACCCAGGTTTATGTAAAGGTAATCATCATGTTTCTATGTCCTGGGTTGGGGGAAGAAGCTGCTTAGAGTTACATTTTCATTGAATCTTATTCTCTGTGCTGCTGAAAAGTCACAATGATGTCTCCTCATCTTAAGAAGAGAAAGAAACCAAAGGGAAATATACTAGGGCGCTTCTTGGAATTAGAAAGTGATCAACTGTGAAGAGACTGCCTTCAAAGGAGCCAAGAATGTGAAACACTCCTATTTCTGGAAAATGAACAGGGATCAGTGATAGGGCAAACTGCAAAGGCTAAATTAAGAAAGAAGGAAGTAATTAGAGGAATCCACTAGAGAGATTTCAGACTTGAGGGCAATCGGGAAGGAGGTCAAGGGCCTAAAAAGAATGGCTAGATCTGATGTCATGGGTGGAAAAATAAGCTGGAATCATTTTATGAAAAAGTCAATCAGAAAGTCAAGCAAGGCTGAAGAGGAAAAACAAAGTTAAAGGTAGAAGAAGACAAACATTTTTAGAAATGAAATTCAAAACAAGATTATTTTTTCAGACTCTATTTCTGTATTTGATTTGATTGATTGATTGATTGATTGATTGATTGATCATTTGGTTGTGTGTGTGTAGAAGGAAAATGAAATTAGGGTCTTCTTTAATGAAAACTAACTAATCACCATCATATATGTAGTTTTACCATGGTATTTTTGATCCTCTGACATCTACAGAAAAAAATAAAAAAAGAAAAAGAAAAGATACAAGCCAATAACAAACTTCATATACTGTGGGCATCAATATACAACTTATATAAAATGTTGATTTTGTTGTTGTTTTGGATGAGCTTGTGAGATGAAGGTTTAGTGCCATGCATCCAATGACCAGGGGGTAGTGCTGTCATGAGAGAAGAACTGGAATATATTGACTAAGGCATCCAATGTCCTCCAGCCTGACCAATAAGTGACTAGGCACTCGGCCATTCCAACAGATGGACATTAGTCCTGATCGCAATGTGACCGTGTATGTTCATCAAGGTTGTTTTCTATAGAGGAAAAAAATTTACCCACCATTGTTCCAGCAGCTGTTCACACTGAGTGCATATACTTCCAGTTGGGAAGAGATGTCATTGCCCATTTATCTTCAAGCTTTCTACATGAAAAAAGAAATCACCATTTGGTAGCCACAAAGGTAACGCTGATGGCAGATGTAGCCATCAGCCATGCAGTAGAAAGTATCTACTTGAAAGCATTTTCCAAATGTTTGAGATGAAGCCCCCATAGAGCTCTGGTATCCCAACCCTCAACTCACAATGATTTTTAGTCCTTTCTTTTCTAGTCAATTTTCATGTAGGTAAAGCTATTCTCAGAAATTAATGTGGAATGCTGATAGCTGTCAAAATTAGGAAGTAGGTTATAGATGACAACAAAAACTTCAAATAAGTTAATGTCTTCTTCTGCCTTGTAGCAATTGTGGTCTGAAGACCACACATCTCCGTGTGCTCCTTAAATCAAAAGTAATAAAGGCTTTGTGGCAAAAAATAAATAAATAAAATAAAACTTAATGACATTCAGTCAGACTCCAAAATGAAGCCCATTTGAAATGAGCTGGTTTCAAAGGAGAATCTGTGCTGCATGACACCAACTCAGTTTAAACCCTTAATTCACCTGATTTTTCTGCTTAGTGCTCTTGTCCATTTATTTGTTTATTCACAATTTCATAGAAATATACATTGTCCTTTGATCAAAGTGCCACCCACATTATTGTCTCTGAGTACTCAACCTCCTACTAACTCTTTTCTTCCCAAGTCCTATTCCTGCTTTTATGTAGTTTGTGTTTGTGTATGTGTGTGAGAGAGAGAGACAGAGACAGATACACACACAAAGAGAAACCTATCTTGTCTAATTACAACCTTTTACATGAGCATGAACATGGGGTTATTTTCTAACATAAAGATAAGGTACCAGTGGCTATACCACTGAGGAATGTGCTCTCCCTTTCCTACAAGATACTAGCTAAAAACAGCTACTCAGCTAAAGAGTAGGCTGTATAAGTCCCTCTCTTATCCATGCTGGAATATTGATGGCTCAGTCTTGTTAGGGTCTTGTGTAGGTAGCCAGTGTTGTTATGAGATCCTGAGTATATAGTCATGCTATGTCCAGAAGACTATTTTGCAGCTTTCCTTCCTGCCATCTGACCCCTTCTTCCACAATCTTCCTGAGCTTTGGAGGGGGTAACATAGATGTCAGTGTTCTCTGATTGATTGCTGGTGTCCTGTTGTCAACACGGAGTCTCTATAATTGATCTCTCACATGCAGTGAGTTGCCAGGTCCATAACTGACTGTATCTCATAGCTGCCCCTTATCTATATGGCCATTACCATTGCTATGGCTCAGCCCTTTGTAATTTAGCTTGAATCATTTGAATAGCTTCATAGATGGTGCTCCTGATAGTTATCTTACCTGGGTGATTTTAGATGCTTTCTTCCCTATGTTAGTTGTCCTTTTCATCAGCTTCTATTAAAAGAAGAATACATGAAGTGATTATTACTTTTTCCACTACTTAACCCATGGAGAGTATAAGTTTATTTAAAGAAATACAGTAACACTTTTTACATAACAAAATATTCAGAAATATTCACTGGATTAATATATATATACATATATTTTAACCAACATTAATGAATAACTCACTTAATACTTCCTAAGCTGTAACATATATACTTAACTGTGTATATGTCTATAGGGCACCATATCATGTATGAACACATTCCATAGCAATGAAATACTTTTAAAATGGTGTTTTAATTTATATCAGTGCTTCTGGTCCACTAAAAGGTTTTGATTCTGCCAGTAGTATGAATCAAAGTTTATATGATTAATCACTTCATTGATGAGAGAATAAACAATAAATCTTTTAGAATTCAGTCCAAACTGCTCACCATTTCTTCAGTCTAGTTTTCTTCTAATTTCTCAAGAATTCTTTCTAAACATATATAACTATTTTTTACCCTATTAAATGAATTTTCTTTTCTTATGTCCCATCTTCTGGTTTCATTTCACAGCATAGCCTTCTTAATTCTTGTATTTAAAATGTTCATCCAATTTTTAGTTTATATGTACACATGTCTAATAGATTCTGGAGATTCTGGCTAAGTAAGCTCTGCATTGTCAATATTTTTTAACAATTTTCAATATTAAAATACAGTTGTAATAATTTATATAATAAATGTAGGTATGTGATGTTTCTGATAAAAGCATCTTCATTTTCTAGTTTAATCCAAATAACTGACAACAGTGTAATCTATACTTTTAGACATGGAGCATGTTTCTTTAACTCAGGGATCTGGTAGCTGACAAATTAAGTAGGAATTTGAACTTAGGTATATGCATATGACTCCAGGGTCCTGTCCTCATCTACATTTATTTGATAATTTTTTGAGATAAGATTCCATATGTTCCCCAACCCTCTATCTGATAGAGGACTAATATTCAGTATATATAAAGAACTAAAGAAGCTGAAAAGCAGCAAACCAAGTAATCCAATTAAAAATGGGGAACAGAGCTAAACAGAGAACTCTCTGTAGAGGAATATTGAATGGCAGAGAAACACTTAAAGAAATGCTCAACCTCATTAGCTATTAGGGAAATGCAAATCAAAACGACCCTGAGATTTCACCTTACACCCATCAGAATGGCCAAGATGAAAAACTCAAGTGATAACACATGCTGGAGAGATTGTGGAGAAAGGGGAACCCTCCTCCCCTGCTGGTTGGAACGTAAACTTGTACAACCACTCTGGAAATCAATCTGGAGCTTTCTCAGACAACTAAGAATAGCGCTTCCTCAAGACCCAGCCATACCACTCCTAGGCATATATCCAAAAGAGGTTCAAGTACACAGTAAGGACATTTGCTCAACCATGTTTGTAGCAGCTTTATTTGTAATAGCCAGAAGCAAGAAACAGCCCAGATGCCCCTCAACTGAAGAATGGATACAGAAAATGTGGTACATCTACACAATGGAGTATTACTCAGCAATGAAAAATAAGGAAATCATGAAATTTGTAGGTAAATGATGGGACCTAAAAAGGATCATCCTGAGTGAGCTGTCCCAGAAGCAGAAAGACACATATGATATAGTCTCACTCATATAGACATAACATAGTATACACCTACTAAAAACTGTACATCTAAAGAAACTAAGAAAGAGAGAGGACCCTGACTAAAATGCTCAATCCCCATCCTAAAAGGCAAAGAGGCTAGACATCAGAAAAAGAAGAAAACAGGAAACAACCTAGGAACCTGCCACAGAGGGCCTCTGAAAGGCTCTGCCCTGCAGACAATCAAAGCAGACGCTGAGACTTATGGCCAACTGTTGGGCAGAGTGAATGGAATCTTATGTAAGAAGTGGGAAATAGTAAGAGCTGGAGAGGACAGGAACCATACAAGGAGAGCAACAGAACCAGAAAACTTGAACATAGGGAACTTCCCTAAGAGTCATACTCCAACCAAGGACTATTCATGGAGATAACCTAGAACCCCTGCACAGATGTAGCACATGATAGTTCAGTGTCCAAATGAGTTACATAGTAAAGGGAAGAGGGACTGCCTCTGACATAATCTGATTGGCCTGCTCTTTGATCACCTCCCCCTGAGAGGGGAGCAGCCTTACCAGGCCACAGAAGATGACAATGCAGTCACTCCTGATGAGAACTGATAGACTAAGATCAGAAAAAAGGAGAGAAGGAACTCCCCTATCAGTGGACTTGGGAGGGACATGCATGAGGAAGGGGAAGGGAGGGTGGGATCGGGAGGGGTAGAGGGAGGGGCTTATGGGGGAATACAAAATGAATAAAGTGTAATTAATAGTAAAAAATAAAAATAAAAAAATTTAAAAAAAAAGATTCCCTATGTTGGTTATTTGTGAATGTTGTTTTGATTAGATTGGGAAATACCAAGGAGATTCTCATGACAAACTTTTCCATGTATCTTTGAGGGAATTTCCAGTGAAGAATACTCCATTACTGATCCAACCTAATGACTGGATTAATCCACTGATGAATTCAAAGTTAGAACTAACTATTGAGAGATTGTGTCATTATGTAAGGTGAGATTTCATTGGAGGATGTCATTGACAGCTAAATCTACCCTTGACCTCTTCCTGCTATTTATCTACTCTTCTTGTACATCATGATACAAAGTCCTTCAGTACTTTTCAACCATAATGGATTGAAACTTTTAAAACTGAGAGTAATGTAAATCTTTCCTTCAGTAATGGTAGTCAAAGCAACATAAAACTTGATTAACGAAGTCCCCAATGATAACGTCCATTTAAGACAAAAATTTTCATTTTGTAACATTTACATCTAGTATATTGTTTCTTGTTTGATACATAGTCAAATGACATTTGCTTATTGAATGAATAAAAGTGTGAACAAACTTGTCAGTTCACATGTGTTTGATATGTGGTACATAAAGAAAGATTATTTTTTTAAAATCTATCAAATTTTCTTGGATGAAGCTGTAAAATTTAGTATTCAAATGAAAAAAATATGCCTTATTGTGACTTGTGTTTAAATAGAATGCTTAACACTCACTAGTTCAAGTGACAAATATATATAATTGATCTAGTAATAATACTCCTTTTCTCAACTGAAGAGACAGTCAAGCAGTTAACAGTACTAGCTGCTCTTCTAGAAGACAGAGATTCAATTCCCAACATCCACATGGCAGTTCACAACAGTTTATAACTCCAGTTCTGGGGGATCTGAAACCCTCCCGAGGCTTCTTTAGGCACTGCATGCATGTTTAAGTTTGAACTTAAAATACTGCTAAATTGATTCACAATGAAAACCAGGATTTCAAATTCACAGGCCAGTTGCTTTTCTTGGTTTATTTTCCAGAATCAACTCCTCCCTCTAGCAGATTTATTTTTAGTTGTCTTCTTTACATGTTCTTTGTCTCATGTGCCTGTCCCCACCTTCCGATTTGCACACACAGATTCAGCATCTCTGAACAGTGTCATGGATTGATTACTATAGAAATCTTTGGTATTGTGGACAATAGCAAATATTAAAGTATCTAATAAATACTCTTATTTAAGAATGTAAAATTGCTCAGTCTCCAAGTGGGTTCCCTCATAAGGGGACCAAGGGCTGTCTCTGACATGAACTTTGATCACCAATCCCTGAGGAGGGTAGTGGCAGACTTATCAGGCCACAGAGGAAGGCAGTGTAGCCAGTCCTGATGAGACCTGATAGGCTAGGGTCAGATGGAAGGGGAGGAGGACCTCCCCTATCAGTGGACTGGAAAAGGGACATGGGAAGAGAAAGGGGAGGGAGAGTGGATTTAGAAGGGGAGAAGGGAGGGGGCTACAGCTGGGATACAAAATGAATAAATTATAATAAATAAAAAAATAAAAAGATATAAAACAAAAAAGTAAAATTACTGCAATCACATTTTCTCTAATATTCACAGTTCCTATAAATCCTTGAAAATTTTAAAAAAGATTATGGATTTTTCTTATCTATAAGGGAAGACTGGATTTTGATATGTGCCTCTTCTTCAGTTTTAGGGCTTTAATTCTTTAACATTGTCAAGGATACTTTGATCATTTAAATATTTTAAGGTTTATAATTTTTGATTTGTTATATAATTACCTTAAATGGTTAGATATATTTAATATTGGTTTTGGGAAATGCCTAAGAATCTATATAATTAATGTAATAAGCTAAATATCCAGTTCACAATTCATGTTATCTATTTTCTCATGTGCACTTGTTTGATACTATCTCTATTTTGTTTGTTAAGGAATGGAGAACATTTAGATGCCAGTGAGGCAATTTATACGACTAATATTACACAGAAGTGTCTGAAACAGTGAAAATGTGTGTCAAACTAGCACAGAACACCATTGTCAATATATTTGAATCACAGTTAAATATAAGTAAAAAACTCTAGTTTTCATGGTAGAATAATGCTAGATAACAAGTACATTGTCTATTTTTTTTTTTTAGTGTTGTATCTTTTTTTTTTCTTTTTAGTTACATTTTGTTAACTCTGTGTCCCAGCTGTATCCCGCTCCCTCATTCCCTCCCCAACCCCACACTCCCTCCCTGGTCTCCTCCTTGCCCCTTTCCAAGTCCCCTGATAGGGGAGGACCTCCTCCCCTTTCATCCGACCCTGTATTATCAGGTATCTTCAGGGCTGGCTGCAAAGTCCTCCTCTGTGGCCTAACAGACTGCTCCTCCCCTGGGAGGGGGGTGTGTGTCAAACAGCCTGCCCTTGAGATCCTGTTAGAAATAGTCCATGTTCCCCTTACTTTGGAAAACTACTTCCAGGCCACTTCCGAGCAGAAGTTCTAGGTTATATCCATAGATGGTCCTTGGTTGAGTGTCAGTCTCAGAAAAGACCCTGTGCCCAGATATATTTGGTCCTTGTAGAGCTCCTATTCTTTCCATATCATACTAACTTCCCTTCTTTCATATGATTCCCTGCACTCTGCCGAGGGTTTGGTTATGAGTCTTAGTGTCTGCTTTGAAACACTGCTAGGTAGAGTCTTTCAGATGCCTTTTGTGGTAGACTCCTGTCATAAGTTCAAGCGAGAATGTTTCAGAATAAAGAAATCATATCTGAGGAGCATATACGCACAACCTAATTAAAGCATATAATGTACACATGTATTCAGATATTAAAATACACTTTGACATACATTTTTATGTATTGATTAATATAACTGTTTAATTTTTTCATAAAAATGAATTTTAAAGTACAGACCATTTTAGTTTCAAGGATCTGTGGGCATAAATAAAGGGAAATTATGAATTACAAAAAGTAGAGAACTGCCAATGAAACAGCACTGAGAGAAATATAGTATTTTCCTGTGGCAAGAAGATAACATTTTGAATTGACCTTTGAGATTTTTAAATTTTAATTTTGCCATAATATTTTGTGGCTATGTAATGAATAGTAGCTAGTTACTCGTTAATACGGCTGAAATAGACAGAATGACCTGAGGCTGCCCTTCCTGTCAACTGTGAAGGCAAGCTTCTATATCTCATCAGTAATTCAGACTCTGCCTCACTAAATCACCAAGCAATGGTTTTATGTATCCTATTTAAAAATAGACCAAGGCTTAGCTAGCCAAAGATAGAGTGTCAATTGCCCAGGCCCATATTAACTCATCTAGCCCAGGGTCTTGTATTATATGGTAGTCATTCAATGCTTGCTGGCAGGTAAATGACTCACTGGTAAATTTCAAAACCAGTTTGCTGACATTGTAGTTGTGAACATTGAATTTTATGTTTGATAACCAGCAAAAACTAAAGATTTAGTAACATTTTTACCATGAGTTTTGAAGCAAATAGCTTCCAATGACACTGTAAGATTGCTAGAATGTACAGACAATGAATTAATGTATCATAAAAATCTTTCCAAAAAGTTAAAATCATTCAGGAAATGTGAGGCATTAAAAATTTTTGCCTAGTGTTATTTTATCAAAAAAATGGTCAAAAAGTTTAAAACCATCATTAAAGTCTCAAAAGTAAAATAAAAGCACATTGTTTATTCTTACACTGCTCTAGTCAGCTCTGTAATAGAAACACTGTGTTCTAACACATCTTTTGGTTTTAGTTCAAATATATCTTGTCTTTCCTTGACTTTATTAATGACAAGAAGAAT
The DNA here is from genome assembly GCF_907164565.1 of Psammomys obesus. Classification (NCBI taxonomy): domain Eukaryota; kingdom Metazoa; phylum Chordata; class Mammalia; order Rodentia; family Muridae; genus Psammomys; species Psammomys obesus. The sequence continues at coordinate 14,503,686 of NW_026596147.1, read as the reverse complement.
AAAGATATGCTTGAACTATGTCAAAGAGAAGCTGAAATATATTATTAAAATAAAATAAATGCACTACAATAAATGCATTAGAAATATGTGATCATTTAATTAGAAAATACAGACTCTTAGATTTTTCAGTTTAAAAAAATGACAATACTGGAGTGATTGCTCTTTTCATTTCTACAAATTCTAACTATTCATCAGCATGTTAGACATATAATCATTGCCTTGTTCTGGTATGACATCTGTTCCTTTAAATGACATTGATTATTTTCTTTTTTATTTAATGTGTTCATAAATTCTGGTGGCTGGATTTGTGATTGTTCTTAGTAGCAGAGTACATTAAAGAGAAAAAAATTCAGAAAAGGAAGATCAAGGACTAGTAATAAAAGAAACTTTATGTCTTCTATTTTTATGAGTTCAATTTGTGTTTTGTCCAGTTGATAATTATATTTGTCTGGTGATTTAAGTTCTTTTGTTGTTGTTATTAGTCTTTGAGACAGGGTTTCTCTGTGTATCTTTGAGTTTAGGTTGTCCTCAAACTCACTCTGTAGATCAGGCTAGCCTTGTGCTCACAGAGATCCGCCTGCTTCTGCATTCTGATTGCAGGGATTAAAGACCTGGGCCACTAGTGCCAGGTGGGCTGAAGTTCTAAAAGAGTTGCTTTCAACTAGCTGTTAGCAGGAGAGAATGACTAGCCATGCACTTCAACACTATATTCATGTTCAGAAAGCTAATATATGGTTATCATTAGTGAGTCATTAAACAGACAGAGCAGTCATCATTTGTTCCAATGTTTGTAGCAAACACCTAAGATATCAAAAGCTTATACTACCTAAATTAATTTGCAAAGGAATACATTTGACCCACTAGTCCAGATACTTTAAGAACAGAAAACTGGGGATTCAGCAAGATGGCGGTGCCAGGACTACTCTTGTTCTGACCAACAGCACAGCAGGATAGGCACATTGACCAGCAGTCAGAACTCACGGCCCTAAAACACAACTGATTGTGTATCCCAGGTGAGAGGATACTCCATGGTGGGGGATTCAATCAGCTTTAACTCACCCGGCTAAACCTCGGAAGAGATCCCGGTTCCACTAGGCGCTTGGTCACCAGCCCAGAGCCACATGCAAGCCTGCTCTGAACACTGTCCCAGACTGAACTGTGGGCACCACGACATTAGAGACTTGGATTTCCAGTCGAGAGATAACCCCATGGTGCAGGAAATGAATGGGATGGACCTTAGGTCAACCAGACATTCTTTGGGAAAGACTCAGTGTTCCGCAGGCACCCAGGAGCCAGCCCAGAGCCAGAGCCAGGAACCTAGAGCACTGGCACAGAGTACTGCCTGCGCACCTGACTGGCTGCCCCAGATAAAACTGTGGGCACCAAGCCACCAGTGACTGAGTTTCTCTGTGGGGTCATCAGGTCCAGTGCTCAGGACACCCAGCTCCAAAAGACTTTCTGGATTCACACAGACTCTAGGCTCTAGCCTTCTACTACAGGCATGAGCACTGTGCTCACCTGCCATTATTGAGTACTGCTAGGGCACTGGGGCACACAGCTGCATCCTCAGACCTACAAAAGCCAGAGAGCCAGTACAGCAGCCCTCCGATACTGCTCCAAGGATCAACCAGTTATCCCTAGCTAAACTGACAAAACTGTAGGAATTCCTGGTTCTTCAAGAGGGCTGCACCCAACAATTACATCTTAAGAGAAAGAGTTGCTGCTCACTAAATTCAGAGCAAGAAACCCAGCAGCAGGGCAGCCATCACCAGGACCACTCCTGATGAGAGGAAAGCCTTCCTGAACACCACAGTTACCACACGGGGTCCATACACTTGAAGGGAACTGTGACAATTCCTGAGAAGAACCACCATTCAGTTGAACATACCCAAAAATCAGAAGAGAACTTCAGAACCCCGCCAAGTGGATTCTCCCACCCCAGGACCCAGCAGGCACCAGAAACTAACAGACAACACCTGAGACAGAGAGATGGGTAGAGGCCAGCGAAAAAGCACAACCAACAAAAGGCAAAGCAATATGGCATCCCCAGAACCCAGTTATCCAGGGGCAAGTAGCCCTGGACACCCTAACATAAGTGAAATTCAAGAAGATGACCTTACATCTATGCTTATGAAGAGGTTAATGGAGGAAGCAAATAAAATGTGTAAAGAATTAAGGGAAATATCATTATTTGTAGATGATATGATAGTATACCTGAGTGACCCCAAAAATTCTACCAGGGAACTCCTACAGCTGATTAACACCTTCAGCAAAGTGGCTGGATATAAAATCAACTCAAAAAAAAAAAAATTCAGTAGCCCTCCTGTATACAAAAGACAAAGGACCGAGAAAGAAATTATGGAAACAACGCCCTTCACGATAACCACAAAGGACATAAAGTACCTTGGTCTGAACCTAACCAAGCAAGTCAAAAACTTGTATGAAAAAAATTTCCAGTCTCTGAAGGAAGAATTAGAAGATATCAGAAGACAGAAAGATCTTCCATGCTCATGGGTTGGCAGGATTAATAGAGTAAAAATGGCTATCTTACCAAAATTAATCTACAGATTCAATGCAATTCCCATCAAATTACCAACCCAATTTTAGACAGACCTTGAAAGAAAAATTCTCACCTTCATATGGAACAACAAGAAACTCAGAATTGCTAAAACAATTCTCTACAGTAAAAGATCTTCTGGAGGTATCTCCATCCCTGATCTCAAGCTGTCTCTTGGAGTCTGCATGGCACCTGCCCAGGCCCTTCTGGCTTTCATAGTTTCAGATGAGAAGTCCGGTGTGATTGTGATAGGTCTACCTTCATATGTTATTTGACCTTTTTTCCCTTGCTGCTTTTAATATCTTTTCTTTGTTCTGTAGATTTAGTGTTTTGACTATGATGTGACGTGATGTGTTTCTTTTCTGATCTAGTCTATTTGGTGTTCTGTAGGCCTCTGGTATATTTATGGACATCTCTTTCTTTAAGTTGGGAAAATTTTCTTCTATGATTTTCTTGAAAATATTTTCTGGACCTTGGAGCCTGGAGTCTTATTTTTCATCAATTCCTATTATTCTTAGATTTCGTCTTTTCACGGCGTTCTTGATTTCTTGGATATTTTGTGTTTGGGACTTTTCTGATTTTGCTTTCTCTTTGAGAAAAGTATCAATTTCTGTGAGTGTATCTTCAGCTCCAGATAATCTCTCTTCCATCTCTTGTATTCTGTTGGTGATGCTTACCTTGTGGTTCCTGATCTTTTCTCCAAGTTCTCCAGCTCAAGGGTTTTCTCAATTTGTGTTTTCTTTATTGATTCTAATTCTGTTTTCATGCCTTGCACCATTTCCTTCATCTGTTTGAATGTGGAATCCTGTCTCTCTAAGATGGTCTCTATTTTTTTTTTCATTTCCTCTCTATATGCCACTAATTGTATCTCTACTTGTGCCTCTATTTGTTTGGCTATGTTTGCCTGTGTTTCTTTAAAAATTTTGTCCATTTCCTCTTTTTTTACCTCCAATTGACTGGCCAAATCTTTGATAGATTTGTTCATTTCCTCTTTAACTGTCTGAATTTGCATGGCTATTGCTCTGAGAGAATTGTTTGTTTCCTTTTTATGAGCCTCAAATAATTGGTAAGCATAGCTTTAAAGTCATTTTCCTGTGCTTCTGATAAATTTGAGTATCCATCAATTTGGGGGGTTGCTTGTGAAGTCATGGTGTCCTGATTTATGTTGGATGTGTTCTTTTGCCTACCCCTGGCCATTGGCTTCTCTGAAACCTCACTGTTTGTTTTTAGATTCTGCAGTTCAAACTGGTACTGTTTTTCTCTGGCGTCTGGAGAGTTCTTCAGGAAGCTGAGAGAGGTCCTTTGGCCTCAGCGTGTGCGTTGATGGACTAGCTGTTCCTGTGAGAAGAAAGTACACAGGGGCAAAAGGGGCAAATGCAGGTGTGTGTTTGTCTGTGTGTGTGTGTGGAAGTGTGTCTCGAGGGACAGAGTGATAGATAATGTTGGACCCTTGAGTGTGTGGGAGGGGCTCTACACTGTACATGTAGTAGGTGCTAGTGATGGTCACGGCGTAATTTCTGGCATTAACTGCCTTAACTCCTCAATTGGACCCACAGAGCAGGGGCTTCAATGTCTCAAGTGCCCCTCTGTTTCCCACAGTGTGTAGGTAGGTGGGAGGGGTCCAATGCCTGGCTTCTGTTTTAGAAGGACCCTGGATCTGGGGCTCTGCAGATACTCAAGGGCGCACTCACTCTCAAGCAAGTCACTTCGGCAAGGATCTGGGTATCTGGGCTCTCTGCTCTCTAGTTTGGCCCTGCTTGTTTTATGCATGAGGTCTGATGTGCTACGCCAGCTCAGTGCTGCTACCGCCGCCAGGTTAGGAAGTCTCACTGCAGCTGAAGACTGGGACACCAGTCCAGATGCCTTTTGAGAAGTTCTGGGGGCCCTCCACTGTGTTCTCCACGCCTGGGAGGCCCAGCACCTGGTGTGCTTAGCTTGTATGGTGGGTCTGCTTGGCTTTGGTGGGTACATAGCATATTCTTTGTCACCGAGGGTTTGGGCTGGCCATGCAGTCAGTGACTGAGCCAGTATGGTGGCTAGCAGACCTGGAACCCTGATAGGGTGGTGCTGCAGATCTGAGACTCCGAGACCGGTACTGCTGGCAGTTGCCGAAAGGGGCTAGGAGCTCTGCCTCAGCCTCTGTAGACCCCAGGCCATTAGGTCTGAGCTGAGAATCTCAGTGAGTCCACTGTGCTGAGGAAGAGGGAGGTCCGAGAAAAGGAAGTGCCAGGAAATCAAAGGATCATTTCTCTCCTTCCCCAAATAAGTTCCCTGGTGACCCAAGACCAAAGTTCTGACCTCATGCGATACTCGCTGTCATTTAGAAAGCCTCACCGTTGTTTTCCTGGCTTCAGAGGTCCTTCCACTCACCAACTCAGGCGTTCAGCTCTTCTATAGCTTAGAAGCTGTGTGTGCTAGTCGCCATCTTGGCTCCGTCCCCCAATATTCATTATATATAAAGAACTAAAGAAGCGAAACAGCAAAAAATCAAGTAATCCAACTGAAAAAATGGGGTACAGAGCTAAACAGAGAATTCTCAATAGAGGGATATCAAATGCCAGAGAAACACTTAAAGAAATGCTCAACCTCATTAGCCATCAGGGAAATGCAAATCAAAACAACCCTAAGATTTCAACTTACACCCATCAGAATGGCTAAGATCAAAAACTCAAGAGACAACACATGCTCGAGAGGTTGTGGAGAAAGGGGAACCCTCCTCCACTGCTGGTGGGAATGTAAACTTGTACAACCACTCTAGAAAGCATTCTGGCGCTTTCTCAGACAGCTAGGAATAGTGCTTCTTCAAGATCCAGGTATACCACTCCTAGGCATATACCCAAAGGAGGCTCAAGTACACAAAAAGGACATTTGCTCAACCATGTTTGCAGCAGCTTTATTTGTAATATCCAGAAGCTGGATACAGTCCAGATGCCCCTCAGTGGAGGAATGGATGCACAAATTGTGGTATATCTACACAATGGAATATTACTCAGGAATAAAAAACAAGGAAATCATGAAATTTGCAGGTAAATGGTGGGATCTGGAAAAGATCATCCTGAGTGAGCTATCCCAGAAGCAGATATATACACATGGTATATACACAGAGTATATACACATGGTATATACTCACTCATATAGACATATAATATAGGATAAACCTACTAAAATCTGTACACCTAAAGAAACTAATCAAAAGGGAGGACTCTTGCTAAAATGATCAATTTCTATCCAGAAAGGCAAAGAGAATGAACATCAGAAGAAGGAGAAAAGAGGGAACCTGACACAGAGGACCTCTGAAAGGCTCTGCCTTGCAGACTATCAATGTAGATGCTGAGACTTATGGGCAACCTTTGGGTAGAGTACATGGAATCTTATGAAAGAAGTCGGAAACAGTAAGATATGGAGAGGACAGGAACTCCACAAGGAGAGCAACAGAACTGAAAAATCTGAGCACAAGAGTCTTTCCTGAGACTGATACACCAAACAAGGGCTATGCATGGAGAAAACCTAAGATCCCTGCACAGATGTAGCCCATGGCAGTTCAACATCCAAGTGTTTTCCATTGTAATAGGAACAGGGACTGTTTCTGACATGAACTGATTGGCCTGCTCTTTAATTACCTCCCACTGAGGGGGAAGCAGCATTACCATGCCACAGAAGAAGACAATGTAGCCACTCCTGATGAGACCTAATTGACTAGGGTCAGAGGAAGGAAAAGAAGTCTTCCCCTATCAGTGGACTTAGGGAGGGGCATGAATGCAGAGGGTGGAGGAAGAGAGGGATTGGGACAGGAATAGGGAAGGAACCATGGGGGGGATATAAAGTGAATAAAGTGTAATTAATAAAGAATTTTAAAAAAAAGAACAGAAAACTGAGCCTTTACAATGCTGTTGAAATGTGAAACCACCAGATTGGCTACAAAACTCAAGAAAAAGAAAATGATGACCATACTTTGCTATTCTGCACTGTCATTGTGAATATTTACATTTAATTGCTCAGTTGCACTCAGGCATAAAATTATTGTACCCTGTCATAAAACCATAGACATTTTAAATACACTGAGAAATTTTTTGTATAAAGCCTGATTCTTGGACATGCTTTCAGAGCAGTTCTGGGACCACAGTAATCTGGTATTGGATATATGCATAAGTTATATGAAAAAAGGATACATGAACATAGAAAATGTGAAAGAAAAAGATGATAATGAGGAAAAAGAAATTTTCAGCCTGTCACCAGGTCATTGTCTCATCTTTGTAGCCCAATCATTGGTCACGGTAATTGCTGAAGGGCTTGTGACCATTTAACCTATTTGCATATTGCATATTAGCATATGTAAGAAATGGGTGTACTAGTAGAGTTAATATAACTATTAGTTACAACAAAATGAGAGGGACAGTATTATTCATGGACATTTAAGGGGCTAAGTAGTGGCTCAATTGTAGAATTGCTTTCTAGCAGGTACCAGGTCATGGGTTAGAGTCTCAGAACTGCAGAAAACAATCAATAAGCAAATTCACCTGTCCATGGGAGCTCACTCAGATGGAGGGATAAAACAAATACATGCCCCCTGAGAAACAGCACACATGAGCTGGGGCTAGAGCTGCAGTTCAGTGGTGGAGTAATAACCTAACTTCACAAAGTCCTGGGTTCCTTGATCAGAACTGGAGGAAAAATGAAAAACAAAACCTTGAACAAAACATAAAAGTCATGAGCTAGTATAATGTAACACAATGAAATATACTCTTTATTCTGGTTGAAATATAAATATATACTAGATATTAAAAAGCACATTTTTGTAACTTTAACTCATATCCTTATCACATTATTATTAATATATTGTTTTAAAAACAATTACTGAAGGTGGAAATGTAAAATGAGAGAAATCAGCATTCAGTGATTATTTTAAAACTTTTCAAGGGGGCACAAGAATGAGCCAAATGTCCATGTTCAGTAAATGTACCATTTGGCTTATTTTCCCCTTGAAATTCTCTATATATTTCAGTGCTATTGCAGTGTTTATACTAAATATGACTCATTTTCTACACGGTGGATAATGTGCTAATACCAACCATTTTATATAAAATCAACCAAGATGTTTTTGATTTTGGTGTAATGGACAGCGATGCCTGATAACACTAATCCTGGCTTCTTGGAAGGCTGAGGCAGTAAGATGTTAATTTTAAATCCAACCTGGGCTCTAGTGTGATCTCAAAGCCAGCCTGAGAAAGTTAATAATAATGTTTTCAAATAAAAGGTGAAAAGATGGGTAAAATAAGAGAGCCTAGAATGAATGAAGTCCTAGGTTCAATCACCAGTGGCATATAGACAGGAGGGATGGTGGCAGTGTTAATTAGAATGAAACTACTGTATTTCTCCTATAATCTATCATTTCATGTTTCTATATTAAATTTAAAATGAGACTAAACTCTACAGTTGAAAGGGCCTGCAAAGACTGATTAATCAACCAAAGAGGATGCATGGAAATGACCTAGACTCCATGCTCAGATGAAGCCCATGGGTAGCTCAGTCTCTATGGGGCAGGGGCAGTCACTGGCATGAACTTGGTTGCCTCCTCTTTGATCACCTCCTCCTGGCGAGGTGGCCTTACTAACCCACAGAGAATGAGGACCCAGAGAGTCCTGATGAGACCTGATAGGCTAGGGTCAGATAGTAGGGGAAGAGAATGCCCTATCAGTGAACTAAGGGAGAGACATAGCGAGGGAGATAAAGGGCAGGAGAAGATGAAGGGGAGGAGGGACTAGAGCCGGGATACAAAATAAAAAATTATAATAAATAATATCAATAATAAATATAATAGTGAAAGTCAAGGATAAAAATAGAAGCATTGAACCACTCCTGATGAGACCTAATTGACTAGGATCAGAAGGAAGGAAAAGAAGACCTCCCCTATCAGTGGACTTGGGGAGGGGCATACATGCAGAGGGTGGAGGAAGGGAGGGATTGGGATGGGAGAAGGAAGGAAACCACAGGGGGGATACAAAGGGAATAAAGTGTAATTAATAAAGAACAACAACAACAACAAAAATAGAAGCATTGAGCATGATTCAAGTCTTCCAAAGAATTCATGAACCAACAATAAGCATTCTGGATAACATGAAAATTTGGGTGTTTCGATTTCTGTTTTGTCATATTGGTAAGGGAGACAAGTGTAAATGAGGTGTCATAGTTAGAATTTCATTCCTATGACCATGGCAACTCTGAAGCAGGAAACATTTAATTGGGGCTGGCTTACAGTTCAGAGTTTTTATCTTCATTAACTTCATGGTGGGAAGAATGGCAGCTTGAAGGCAAACATGGTGCTGGAGAAAGAGCTCCCTGGGCAGCAAAGGAGACTATGGGTCACACTGGGTCCTCAAAAGCCTCACAGCCAGACTCCACAGTGACATACTTCCTCCAACAAGGCCATACCTCCTAATAGTGCCAGTCCCTATGGGACCAAACCACTACATAAGGCAAATACTCATTTTCTTGCTTTCCTGCAGACTGCTATAATACGTTGTTTATTTGGTTTGCTAAAACTACCAGTAAGTCGTTGGACTAAGATCAATCTGTGTCTACAATTTGAATCACCCAGGCAGAAATTACTTTGGGATGTGATGAATTTCAGGGGCCAAGACTTTAAATATTTATTGAAGTCATCACTGAATCCTCTAAACCTTCTATGACCTTTGTATAAAGTTTGCTGGGGTGGCTAATTGCTTCTTAATGACCTAACAATTATCTATCATGACAAATATGTAATGTTCACTTAGGGAGCATAAACTGTTAGCACTGAGTGCACACAATGAAATATGATGTTCTGAATTCTTAGAATGGACAAAAAAAAAATGAGATGGTCTAACCCAAAATTAAAAATATTGTATTAACTATAAACAATAATATATCACATTACATAATGAATTATGAAGTTCAAATGTAAGTTTCTCAATAAATAAAAAGTGGCTCTTACACTCTGGATGTGTCCTCAAGACTGGCGTTCATCAAGCATGCAAAAATTATAAGGTGAACTGAGCAGAATAGTTGTTAGGAGTCTGAAGATAATATGGCAGAGCCAAATATCAATGGTTATATCAAGCTGCATTTATATTCACTCAAGTAACTAATGGTTTTTACAAAAGATTTTATTGTTTTAAATTATATTTGTATTTGTCTGTCTGTGAGTGGTACCTGCATGTGAGGTCAGCTACCCTCAAAATCCAGAGAAGGGCATTGGGTTTCCTGGAACTCTAGTTGCAGGTGGCTGTGAGCCACCTAACAAGGGTGGGGGGAATCAAACTTAGGTAATCTGCAAGAGAAATGCACATACAAAACTTCTCAGCCATCTTGTGTGCTTTCACTGATCATGTTTACATTATGACCTCTGTGTGTACCTCAGTGTGTTTCCTTTGTTAAAAATAAATTGGAACAGAAGATTCAAAATATGCTCCCATCCTCCCTGCAAAATATCTACCACACCAAATTATGTAAAATCATGGAGAAAGGATACTTTCTTCATGATTCCTGTATTTTTTATGTTGTAACTGATGCATTAAAATGTCAATCTTATCTTAAGTTTTTATTTATTGAATAAGGAAATAAGACTATGGCAAGCTATCAACTGAATGACATTCCCAAACTTTGGAAGTCTGTCAAACTTGCTTTTAATTCAAATGGTAAGAGAATTTGTAGGACACTTGGGCTATATTTATGTCATAACAAAATGACCCCTTCACAGTTTTGTTTCATGCCCTGTAAATCTGAGAAAGCCAGAAACACCATGTTCCAATAAGTAAGATTATATTCATATTAAGTTTCCCATCATTGAAAAGTGTGTGTGTGTGTGTGTGTGTGTGTGTGTGTGTTTGTGTTTGTGTCCACCAAAGACCATAGTAGAAAAAAAAAACTGGTGAGTAACTTATTAGAATAAGAGTCAGCTAGATGGAACCTGATCCAGCCTTCTTATGGATAGGTTATTAAGTCCTTCAAAGATCATTATTTACATACTTCTCGAATCTATAAAGCAATACACTTGGGTAAAGTTTATGATCATAATTCATGAGAGTATTTTTAGGTTTTATCAGAAATTATTACTTTGTGGAAAATTGTATTATACCTCTAAACTCATAATAGAGTTACTGGTTAGAGATGCCTTTTTGAGGTAACGTTTTCAAGTACAGATAAATAATAAAAAATGTAATAAGATATGATGACACTATGGCATCATGATCGTTAAACTCCCTTCATGTTTTTCAGTTTCTGACTTTCTTATTGCTTGTAGCCTCATGGACAGCTTACTGCAAGTTGTCACTCCAGTTTTGGTCACAGACGACTATTTAATCCCATAAAATCACAAAGTTACCTCATGACCAATAATGTTTTGATTCTCTTACTGCACTATGAGAGAGTTTTAGACTATTTGCTTAAGTAACATAATAAATATCTTTTAACAAATCACTTGGAATAAATAATAGGGCAACTTTAACTATGAAAATTCAAAGTGGTACACTTAGAATGCATTTAGCATGGGTTGCTGGCATTAATCAAAACACTCAGCTAGAGAAATACTTGGTCATCAAAGATGAAAAGAAAAGCAGAGCAGGAAAACTCTCTTGGGAAGCCTGAGCACAACATCACAGAAGTTTGCAGAGCAAAATGGTGCTGCCTCTTAAAATCTGAGGCTCCCATATATTTTACTTGTCATGATATTTTTTTTTCACACTTCTTCAGTTTCATTATCTGATCCATGAAGGAAGGACTGTATCTATCTTGTCTGTAATGTTTTTAAAATGTGAATGATGCTCTTGGCTCATTGATGGTCACATGGTGAAGTAAAGATACTTACTAAAGCCTCTGAGTATTGAGTTGGTTTGGACCTGAGTACGAAGAAAGAAATGCCATGGTTGGGAACACAAAATGGGGCCATCTCCACGGAGCTCAGGTCTAAAAACATTGCTCCCATTTCCAGGCATTCCATTTTCATGGTTAACCAAAATAATGCAGAAAGAAACAAAAAGCACAAACTTCCACATATTGCATATACTCAATAATGGTCAGTTCTGGCGTTTATACAGTCTACCTGAGAACTTGACAGAGATCTCTAAGTAAGAAACATATCAGAACCTAGCAGAGCAGAGAGGGAGCTTCTCTTACTTTCCCCAGAAGAGGACAGTGGATTGTCATCATGGGCTACTTGAGGTGTGAAGCCACAGTGGAGAAAATATAAAAGTGGACCTGCAACCAGAGAAACTTATAAAGTGTTACAAAATGACATTCCTCTTACTTAGCATTTTTTGTAAGGGATCCATGTACCTTGAAATGCTCCACTCTGGACCACATCCCAACACCAATTTCCATGCATAGACCAAATGTAAAGAGATCTTTTATTAAGCAAGGCAAAGAGACAAGATGGTTGAATCTGAATCTGGAAGGAACAGCAGCAAATAGCTTTGCCAGTGTTAAGAGGAAAAAAAGAGGAGGTCTTTGTTAGAATGAGCTAGGATATGTTGACAAGTTCTGATTGGGTATTTTAATTTTGTTAGTCAAAACAATTTTGATTACTGAACCTTTATTTTTTAATTTTTAAATTATTTTTATTATTATTGTTTTTTACAATTTATTCATTTTGTATGCTGGCTATAACCCTCTCCCATGTCTCCTCCCAGTCTCCTTCCTCCCTCTTCTCCCCCATGTCCCTCCCATAGTACACTGATAGGGGAGGTCTTCCTCCCCTTCATCTGACCATAGTCTATCAGGTCTCATCAGGACTGACTGCATTGTTTTCCTCTGTGACCAGAGAATGCTGCAAGCCCCCAGGGGGGAGGTGATCAAAGAGCCAGCCACTGAGTTCATGCCAGAGACTGCCCCTGCTCCCCTTACTAGGAAACCCACATGAAGGCTGAGCTGCCCATGGGCTACTTCTGAGCAGGGAGTCTAGGTCCTCTCCATGCATGGTCCTTGGTTGATTCATCAGCCTCTGCGGGACCTCTTGAGCCCAGAGTTTTAGCCTCTGTTGGTCTCCTTGTGGAGCTCCTGTCCCCACCAGATCTTTCTATCCCACCCTTTTACATAAGATTCCCTGCACTCTGCCCAAAGTTTGGCTATGAGTCTCAGCATCTCCTTTGATACCCTGATCAGTCCCAGGAATGAATCAGTGGCCAAATAAGGGAATAGACCTTAGTGACTAGCTTTAGGAATGCAATCTAACAGTTTTGGAAGGATGAAAAAGGTGAAAGGCAAAACCTGTCAGTGCTATGTTTGCCACACTCAGGTCTGCTAGAGTCCTTTAATTTTCATATTAGAAAATATACTTACTGATATAAGTAAAAACTGAATTCATTATTCACATTATGAAATAAATTCATGGTAATTTTTCATATTCTCCTTATCAACAATTTCACTTGGCAAATTACAAAAGGGACACAAAATTTTCTATGGTGTTTCATTCATTTTAAAGTTTCAAAGAGGTACAGGAGCCTGCAGGAATGGATCAATGGTTAGAAGCCCTATAGCTCTAGCAGAGAACCTTAGTTAGATTCCCAGCAACCACATTAAATGGTGCTGTAAATGTGTGTGACTCCAGGTCCAGGGGATATGATGTCTTCTTCTGGCCTCTGAAGTCACTGTACTCACATTCTCAGACATCATATAAAGTTATGTACATACACATCTCTTTAAAATTAATAATGATAACCTGTTAGTGAGAAAGAGGCTTACAATACAGTGCTAATGCTTTTGTATGGAATGCATGAGATCCTTGCTTCACTTGCTAGCACCTCAAAAAAACTATGAAAACCATAATTTTTGTGATATTTTTATTAGATGGATGAAAATTATACTTTCTATCATTAAGTGTTTTCTCAAATTGAGAACACCAGTGTTTGTAGACACATAAGCAAAGGAAAATTAGAGTGCACTTCAATCCTGAAAGATCTATTTTTCTATGATACATCTTACAGAGTATTCCATTATTTCCTCACTTTGCATATCTACTGGATGAAACAGGAAATAAATGATATTTTCTTTTGTAATTTGGGGAGCTGAAACTGTTCATAATACCGGTATATAATTTTTACTCACTGATAATACTGAGGAGTTCGTTGAGTGAAAAGTGTGGCTCTTAGGGGGCCTTACTGTAATACAGAAGTTCAGCAATAATTTGTAATGTGTATATGATGCTTCTCTCAAAGCATGATAAAGTCTAACTTCATAGAGTCAGCTTGGTAAGAAAAGACTATAACTATGGGTTTTGAGTGAAAATTGTCCCTGTTTCAATGTAAATGTGATTTGAATTTCTTTTTCCAGCTTGAAAATATAATCTTGATTTTCTTTCTCATTTAAAAAATGTAGAAGGAATTATGCTGGTCTAGCATAGTGGCAGTAGTAGATTCTTTTCTAAATTCCATGATCTCAATAGCGCAGGAAAGCTGGTTAGATTTCCTGTACCAGGAGTGATTTCTCTCCTGTTGAATGGATTAAATCCAATTAGACAGTTGTTGTTTGCCATCAACTGTATCAGTTATTACAACTCTATGACTATCTTGCCATGGTAGTAATTATTGTGGTTCATAATTATTCATCTGGATATGACACTATTCATCTGGATAAGACAGTTTAATTGCTTCCCTCTTTTTGTAGCTCAAATACACAAAACAATAACATAGTAAAAGAAGAAAAAAAGGGCTATCACCTTGAGATTAGGAATGGAACTTGAGGGCGTTTGAGTGAAGGGACCTTTGGGGATTGAGCAAAAGGAGAGGGAGAAGTGATATAATTCTATTTCAAATAAAGATAAGTTACAAATAAACAAAATTGTATCACTCTTCATTTTAAATAGGTTTAAATTACATATGGTGGTTCCACTTTCACTGGCCAAAGAAAGATGATTATGTCCTTCCCTATCTTGCCTCATTCACATGGTTGTCCAAACCAAAACTAGAAAATAACTTCATTTCTGTGATATAGGCTTCTCTAAATTCAGTCCATCAGGGTGTATGGTTTCTTCACATTCCCTTCACAAAACAACTAACATTTCAGTCAAAGCCCATTGACTAATATTTTAGTTCATTTCCTTAATATTTTTAGTTTTATTTTGCTTTTACTTGACAAGGAAGAAAATGATATTTTTTATTGTGTGTTGTGTCATTTTGATGTTTCTCGACCTTGTGTAATGTTCAAATTAATGTGCTTTATAAATACATAACCCGAAATGTTTACAATTTCTTTGTTGTAAGAATTTAGAAAAAACAAAACAAAACAGGTGTAGTGGTGCAAGCCTGTAATTCTGCCAAACAGAGAGACAGAGACAGTAGGATCTCTATGAGTTCGAGGCCAATCTGGTCCACAAAGTGTGTCCAAGACAGCCATGGCTACACAGAGAAACCTTGTTTCAAAAAGCAAAACTAAGAATGTATAAAAAAAAAAAATCACTCTCCAGGTTATTTTGACTTATGCAACAGAATATTATTTTTTTATTTAATTTTTATTTTTTATATTATTGCAGCTTATTCACTTTTTTATCTCAGCTGCAGCCCCCTCCCTCATTTCCTCCTAATCCCCCCCTCCTTCCCTCATTTCCTCCCATGACCCTCCCCAAGTCCACTGATAGGGGAGGCCCCCTTCTATGTTATCCTGTTGTACAATTTACCAATAGAAATTATTCTTTCTTTAGAATTTTATGCCCGCTAACCAATCTCTTCTCTTCCATTCTTCTCCCTGTCTTGCTAAGAGAGAGAGAGAGAGAGAGAGAGAGAGTGTGTGTTGTACCTGCATTTGTGCATATGGGTATGGAAGCTAGATGAAACTGTCTGTTGTCTTGTTTTATCACTCTTTGCCTTCTTTTGAGGCAGGGTCTCCTGCTAAGCATGGGCCCAGGATAACATCAAGGAAGCCTTAAGGATACTCCTGACTCTGCCCACTCACAGTCCTAGGCTCAGAGCTATGAGTTTCCTGTCTCTTCCCCCACAGCTTTGAAGTTACAGGCATGTGGCTGGCTACCCCAGCCTTTATAGGTAGGATATGGGATCCAGTTCTGAGCCATCTCTCCATATCATATTTTAACTTTTCAAAGACAAGATTATCTCAATACCACAAACTTTAGTCAGAAACCACAGTAAATGCTTTTGAAGTTTTTATTAGGTTTATTATTGAGGGAGAGTGTGCTACAACATGCTTTGATGTAAGAGTAGAGCTTCCACAAGCCAGCTCTCCTTTCACAGTGTGGGTCATGAGAACTGACTTTAGGCCATCAGGCTGTGTGCAAGTGCTTTTACCCAGAGAGCTCTCTCATTGACAAAAACTGCAAATGTCTGATAAATTTTTAATGGTGCTAGTGTACTATTGATATCAAATTCACAGTGACAGCTCATAAAAATCTGTAGGTACAGAGCTAATGAAAGCAAGTGTATAAGCAAAATAAAATAATACAGAAGCAAACTCTATGTAAATTATTGCAAATAATATCTAGAGATCCAGTAGGATTGGTTCTGGGAGTGTAATTAATCTTTACAATAGTATTATAGGATTCTATAGGATTTAATTCTATAGAATAATAAAATTGAAAAAAGGAACAATTCACAACATAGACAAAACTCAACAGAAGTCATTGTGATCATTTACACGAACACTTAAAAATACTTTGACCAATTTCAATGCACTTACTTTCAATGACATTCAAAAACAACAATTGAGGAACCTCCATGGCAACATTTCAGTGAGGTTCAAAGTGAGATCCTACAGAAGGGTGAAACTATTTATTTATTCACTTTACACCCTTGTTGTAACCCCATCCCTCCTCTCCTGCCAGGCTTACCCTCCCTCCTGTGGCCTCTTCTTCATCCACCCCAGCTCATCAAGTTGCATCAGGACTGAGGATGTCCTCTTTCCCTGTGGTTTGGCAAGGCAGTTTCACTGGAGGAAGTGATAAAAAAGCTGGCAGGTGAGTCCTTGTCCCACGCAGTCCTCATTTCCCTTACAGGAGGATCCACATGAAGCCCAAGCTGCCCCTCAGCTATATCTTTACAGGACGCCAGAAATTGAGGGAATGCCCAACCAATACCTGGCCCAACCAAAGACCCACCACATCAGAAAGGCCCAATTCCTGACACGATGAACAATACTCTGCTAAGCTTGCAGACAGGAGCTGTCCTCTGAGACGCTCTAACCAGGAGTGCCTTAAAAAAATGCCAAGAGTCATAGCTAAACACTGGGTGAAGCTCAGTTAACTCTTGAGGTAAACTAGGAAGAGAGAGAAAGGGACCTAAAGGTACAGGAGCTCCACAAGAAGACCAACAGAGCCAACTAACAAGGGTCCACAGGAGACTGCTGAGACTGAAGCATCAACCAAAGACTTCACACAAAAGGGTGGAACTTTTGTGATTATTTCTTTAAGGTAGGCTCTAGATATCAAGGTCTTTGGTTGGTTTGTCATTAAAATGTCAGTTCTGAGCTGGGCCTCGTGGCACACCCTAGTAATACCAGCACTTGGCCAGTCAAGGCAGAAGGACTGTGAGTATGAGAACAGAATTAGAACATGGTAGGTTTGGCACCAGTCTAAACCTATATTTTTATTAAATAAAAAGAAAACCATTGTTTCTATTCATATTAATATTTAAGATAATACAGTTTCGGTTTAAGGAAGTAGGTTTTTCTAAATTAGTACAGTTAATTTGAAAGAACATGTAATATCCTTTTAAATTACATGGAACTATAATAATCACAAAGAGCTGGGAGGGGAAAGATCTATGGAAAAAGTATCAGCTCAGCTAGAAACTGAAGCATCCTAAAGCCTTCGTAATTAAAACATGTGGTGCTGGCAAGTGAGCAGACAGGCAGGTGAAGGGAACAGATGGTCCAGGTAGACTCAAGTACAAATAACAATAAATGCGTAAGAGAAACAACACCTTTGTACTTTATAGTGATTATACTGGGACAATTGGATGGGCACTTAAAATACAAAATTAAATACATATTTCTTAGCATATCCAGAATATACGTTAAGTGGTTTGAAACTCTAACTATTAAAAATAAAAGCACACATTATAAAAGAAAATATAATAACAAATATATTAATTACTTACACTTTTAAACTTTCTAAATATTGCATAAGCTCTAGAAGCCACTTAAAAAAGTTAAAATATGGCCTCCCCCCCCCTCCCAGGGGAGGAGCAGTCCTGTTAGGCCACAGAGGAGGACTTTGCAGCCAGCCTTGAAGATACCTGATAAAACAGGGTCAAATGAAAGGGGAGGAGGTCCTCCCCTATCAGTGGACTTGGAAAGGGGCAGGGAGGAGACCAGGGAGGGAGTTGGGGAGGGGGAGGGAATGAGGGAGCAGAATACAGCTGGGACACAGAGTTAACAAATTGTAACTAAAAATAAAAATTAAAAAAAAGTTAAAATATTTGATTGCATAAAATAAGATTTTGAATGGATGGCAAAAAATTGAGCTAAGATAAAAATGTTAGCTTAGAAACAGAGGAAATATCTGCATAAATTCAATTCATCAGTTGTTTGTTTTTTTACATTTGCTTGATACAATGTGCCACGTAACCTAGGATGGCTTCAAAATCACTAGATAGCCAAGTATGACATAGAATTCCAAATACTCTAACTGCCTCAGAGTACATGCCAAGCCATACATGTAAGTATGACATGAAAGCAGAAGAAAGAATAGAGGTAAAAAGGGAATTATCAAAACAGAGATAGTGGAGGGGGAGTGGAGGTAGAGTGAAGGGATTAGTATGTTCTAAGTACATGAAATACTTGAGAGAAACTATATTTATGAAACTTAAGCAATAATATGGCAATAAAAGTTAAAGAAAAAAACAAAAGAAATAATTCAGAACATTATGTATATGACAACTGACATAATTTTTAACCAATTCTTATGAATTCATTGTCATAACTTAGCCAGAGAAATCTTAAAGTACAGTGAACTTTTGTTCTTTCTGGTAGCTGAGGTCTCTGTTCCATGTAATTGTCACTGTATTCTTAGAATTAAAAAAAAAAATCCATACCCTATTTGAAGCAACAGATCCATTGCTACTTAGGGCGGCCCATGCAGAACTTGGAATGGTTTCCTTTAAAACCGTGTAGTGATTTCTGTAGCCTTTTTCTTTTTGCAGGCCGTACCCACTTGATGTATTCACATATCCCAAGAGATACTTCAGTATTAATGGAGATGCTGCTATGATAGTGAAATCTGCTTGTCAGTCTCCTCCAAAAAATATGCTTCTATCCTTATTGCCATTCCTAATGAGAGTACAGGTGGTTTGGATGCTATTCTATGGAAAGCATATACAAATTTTCTGTCAGTATCACTTTTGGGGTTAACCATGCAACCCTTATTATTCAGAAAAGCCACTCGTACAGTTTCTTTTACATAATGCATATTTATAAAGTCACATATGGGCATATGTGACTTTAATAATTGCCCAGGATGTCTTCATTGTTCAGCAGACAGTGCTCTGCAAGGGATATTGGGAAGTCTGTCATTTTACTTTATGTCTTCCTCTGAGGAGGAATCTGACATTAATTTTATAATCAATATAATGGTCAATAAAAAATAAGAATGGAGACAAATAAAGACTAAAGATATGAATGAAGACAGTTCAGTTCAATGTATGATGAGATCCTGGATCAAGAAAGAGGAAGAGAAGGCCAGAGAGGTGGCTTAAGAGAGGGTAGGTAAAATGTCTGATTCCTGCCCATGTAACACATGAAAAGATGCAGTGGAGCTCACCTTTTATTTGTCAGATATATGGCAAGGTGGGAGGCAGAGACAGGAGCATCAGCAAGGAGCATGTTGGGTGGCTAGCCTGGAGTATGAAGTACAACAATAACTAGAGACACCTTCCTCAAAATAGAGTGGAAGGGGAGAAGCAGCTCCCCAAATTGTCTTCCACTACACACTGTGGAGGCCCCACATCTCTCTCATAGACACGAGGAACAAAAAACAGGGGGAAAAAAAGGAGTAAGAAGAGACGGAACAGAAGGTTTTTCTTTCAATCAAATGTTAATAATTTTGTGTTTATTCATGACATTATTATTGGGTATATGAAAAAATTGAAAACAATAAATTAAGAAGAAAATGTCATATTTATAATTTTTTAAAAGATTTATTGATTTATTATTTATACAATGTTCTGTATGCATGTATACCTGCAGGCCAGAAATGGGCACCAGATCTCATTATAGATGGTTATGAGCCACCTTATCGTTGCTGGGAATTGAACTCAGTACCTCTGGAAGAGCAGTCATTGCTCTTAACCTCTGAGCTATCTCTCCATCCTGGATGTTTATAATTTTTAATGTGTCAAGATGAAGACAGAACAAAACAAAATCAGAAAAAAATGTAGATGAAGACTCAAAATCAATCGGTCTACCTTTCATTTTTAAATTTCATTTGTTATAGAAAATAAAGTTATTTTCATACAATACATACTGGTCTTCTGGGTCACCTCCTCAAAGGTCTGCCGTTATATTAATTTCTCATGCTCTTTCTTAGTATTTTTTTTGTTACTTTGTTCATTGTGTTTTAGCTTTGTTTCTTCTTTTGCTTTTTGTTTTGTTGTTGTTGTTTGTTTTTTGCCTGTCATCTTAAGAGAGAAAGAAATAAGGTACACAAATAAAAACTTATAACTAGAAAACAACATACAAGATTAGATGAAAGACAGATTTTTGTATTTTTTTTAATCACTGATTTCTGCAAAAATATTGTGTTTTGATATTTTGGAAATGAGGAATGAACTTGAATTTTACAAATTACAGTAAAAATTACTGTTTATGAAATAATAAATTTAAAATGTTTTCTTTGATTTTTCAATTATAATTAAAATAAAACATATATATATATATATATATATATATATATATATATGAAAGTAAGATTCTTATGAGATGTTTTGAGATTAACAAAAGAGATTATCAAAGAGCCAGCCACTGAGTTAATGTCAGAGACAGCCCCTGCTATGATTACTAAGAAATCCACTTGGAAACTGAATTTCTATGGGCTACATCTGAGCAGGGGGTCTAGGTTATCTCCATGCATAGCTCTTGGTTGGAGTATGTCTCTGCAAGGACCCCTGGGCCCAGGATTTTTGGTTCTGTTGCTCTCCTTGTAGAGCTCCTACCCTTCCAGATCTCTCTATCTCCCTCTTTCATAAGATTCCCTGCACTCTGCCCAAAGTTTGGTTATGAGTCTCTGCAACCACTTCCATACACTGATGGGTAGAGTCTTTCAGAGGCTCTTGTCTTGTTTCCTGTTTTCTCCCACTTTCAGTGTCTATTCCATTTGCTTTCTAAATGAGGATTGAACAACTTCCCTAGTGTCCTCCTTCTTGCTTAGCTTTTTTAGGTGTACAGATTTCAGTATGCTTATCCTATATTATAAGTCTAATATCCACTTATAAGTGAGTATGTACCATGCGTGTCTTTCTGCTTCTGTGATATCTCACTCACTGTGATCTTTACCAGTTCCTTCCATTTTTGTGCAGATTTCATGATTTCCTTGTTTTTAATTGCTGAGTAGTAATTGTGTAAATGTACCACAGTTTCTGTATCCATTCCTCCCTTGAGGGACTACTTCTAAGGAATACAGCCTTGGCACGCTACAGAACAAGAAAATGCAACAGGTCCTGATGATATCTGATAGGCTAGGGCCAGTTGAAAGTGGAGGAGGGCCTCCCCTATTATGAACAGGCAGAAGAGCATGAGAGGAGAAAAAGGAAGGAGGGTGGGTGGAAGGGGACAAGGAAGGGGCTACAGTTGGGATAAAAATTGAATAAATTGCAATAAATAAATCATAAATTAATTAATTTAAAAAACAAGATTATTTTCCATATTGAAAATGGAGAAAGACACGGTGACACAATGCTTCTGGAATCCATTTGAGTTCTTTTTTTTCTCTTAATATACAAATCATTTCTTTAGTTATGATTTCAGTTTCTTATAGACTCTTTGGAAGAGGTCAGAATGAGACAGACTTAGAGAAAGATGGGACTAAGAATTTAAATGCTAAATTAAATGCCATAGAAAAGAGGCTGGAAGAAGAATCTTTGAATCAAAATAGGGAACCTTCAGAGAAATCCAAACTGGAATTTACAATAAGACCAAAAGAAATAGTTCCAGAAGAGAAAAATCCACAAAGGCTTGAAAAAAATGGAGAATGGCAGGCAGCCCTTTGAGATTCTGCCTAGAAGGGAAGAATGGTTGGGCAGGCTGGATATTTGTATATGTATTGTCAAGGTTCAATTACTGGATGAAGGTCTACATGTTAAAATAGAAATGCAGATCTTGTTTGATGTTTCCTTGGAACAAGGTCATACAGTGGCTTATGTATTTTGCAGAGTTTGGAGAACCAAAATATTTGCACAGTCCCATAGGTTTATATTCAGAATTCCAATGGACTTTTGAATTAAATTCTGGAAAGCATTATTCTAAGGTCATATATTTGTTAGAGATGGTGACTGTCTTGGAGATACCTTTGCAGATTGGGGCTGATGGTGTTTCAGCATGTATATCCATTGGAAAGCAGCAATTTCTTAGACTTTATAACATAAAACTTGTTATTGATGTAACTTATGATCCTGTAGGTCAAATAATTATAAAAAGATCAAACAATAATTTTAAAATGTGATAATAAAAGAAGTGGAATATATTATCTCCCCAAAATAGGTTAAATGATATATTGATTTTAGTTTAATGAGACAAGTAGCACATTTGCTAAAATAAACTGGATTTAAGAAAAGAATGCTGAATTAGATCAGCATATAAAGGTCCTAATTAGAAGATGAAAAACAAGAAATGTGTTGCCTTGGGGAGATTATGCTATTGTCTCAACAGGAAACAAAAAGCTATGTATTCCATCCAAACTGCCAGAAATCAGATTTGACAGGTGGAGACCTCTTGCAGATCTTGGCTCCAGAAAGAAAAGGAATCAAGAAAGCCAAACAGGACAGGTAACATAATTGTCTGATCCTTCCAAATGGGAACAGCTCTGAGACTGAGACATAAAAATGTCTCTAGCCAAGTCTTCAGCTATTAATTTATTTGGCTACAAATTCCTCAGGCCTTATCTTTCCATTCTTTTAAATGGCATAGAATTTTTTTTTTAGAGAGAATCATCGTTAAACTGTTCTCAGTGAAGAGTGTATATGTATATTAATACAAAAAAATGTATAATACCTATGAAAGTTTAATATTTTCCAGAGCAAGAGGACCAGACACCAAAAAAGATAAGTAGCTCAGATTATCCTACCTCACAGATGGCCTCAATGATGCTGCTTCCTCAAAAATCTGTATACTTGAGCATATTTTGAATATATGCTTAGGAGTGCTATAGCTGAATATTGAGGAACCACTATTCTTAATTGTCTGAGAAAGCGCCAGATTGATTTCCAAAGTGGTTGTACAAGTAGGCCTCATCCCAGGCATGCAGGGGTGGTTAAATAAACAGAAATCTATCAATGTAATCCATCATACAAACAGACTGAAAGAAGAAAAAATATACATATCATCTCCTTAGATACTGAAAAAGTACTTGAGAAAATCCAACACCAATTCATGTTTAAAGTTTTGGAGAGATCAGGGATACAAGACATACACTTACACGTAGTAAAGACAATATACAACAAGCCAATAGCCAACATCAAACAAAACAGAGAGAGACTTAAATCAATCTCACTAAAATAAGGGACAAGGCAGGCTGTCCACTCTCTCCTTATCTCTTCAACAAAGTACTTGAAGTCCTAGCTAGAGCAATAAGACAACTAAATGATTAAGGAGATACAAATCTGAAAGGAAGAAGTGAAAGAAGTAAAAGTATCACTATTTGCAGATGATATGATAGTATTCATGAGTGACCCCAAAAATTCAACCAGAGAACTCCTTCAGCTGATGAATGCCTTCACCAAAGTGGCTGGATACAAAATTAACCCCCAAAACTCAGCAGCCCTCTTATATACAAATGACAGAAGGGCTGAGAAAGAAATTAAGTAAACAACACCCTTTACAATAGCCACTAATAACATGAAATACTTTGGTGTGAAATTGAAGAAATTGAAGAAGATATCAGAAGATGGAAAGATCTCCCATGCTCATGGATCAGTATGATTAACATAGTGAAAATGGCCATCCTGACAAAAGCAATCTACAAATTCAATGCAATTCCCATCAAAATACCAACACAATTCTTTACAGACCTGGAAAGAAAAATTCTCAACTTCACATGGAGAAACAAAAACCCAGAATTTCCAAAACGATCCTGTATGACAAAAGATCATCTGGAGGTATCTCCATCCCCAATCTCAAGCTGTACTACAGAGCAATAGTAATAAAAACTGCATGGCACTGGCATAGAAACAGAAAGGTGGATCAATGGAATCAAATAGAAGACCCAGAAATAAACCCAAACACCTATGGATACTTGATTTTTGACAAAGAAGCCAAAACCATTCAATGGAAAAAAAAAACAAAAAACAAAAACAAAAACAAAACAAAACAAAACAAAAAACCCAGCATGTTCAACAAATGGTGCTGGTCCAACTGGATGTCTACATGCAGAAAAATGCAACTAGATCCATATTTATCACCCTGCACAAAACTAAAGTTCAAGGGGATCAAAGACCTCAACATAAAATGAGATACACTAAATCAGTTAGAAGAAAAAGTGGGGAAGAGCCTAGAACTCATTGGCACAGGAGATAACTTTCTGAACAGAACACCAACAGCACAGGCTCTAAGAGCAACAATCAATAAATGGGACTACATGAAACTGAACTGTAACGCAAGGACACTGTCATCAGAACAAAACAGCAGCCTGCAGACTGGGAAAGGATCTTCACCAACCCTGTATCTGTCAGAGGATTAATATCCAGAATATATAAAGAACTAAAGAAGTTAAAAAGCAATAAATCAAGTAATCCAATTAAAAAATGAGGTACAGAACTAAAGAGAGAATTCTCTGTTGAGGAATATAGAATGGCAGAGTAACACTTCAATAAATGTTCAATGTCCTTAGTCATCAGGGAAATGCAAATCAAAATGACCCTGAGATTTCACCTTACACCCATCAGAATGGCAGAGACTGAACAGAAAATGTTAGAGCTAAGTTTATTAAGAGAGGACAATATCCCAACTTTTTTGGGTCCTCAAAAAAAACAAAACAAAACAAAACAAAACAAAAACATATCTATGTGCCAAAGAAACAGGAAGCAATTAAAAAAAAAAAAAACTATGCCCCATTCCCAGGAAGGGGTGGATGGTTTTTGATCATTTTAAAGATGATAGATGTTTGTTATTGTTTTAAAGAGGTTGGTTGTGGAAATGATAAGTAAAAGGGTAGATAAGTGAATTTACATTTAGACCAAAGAATATTAATAAGCCAAAAATTTTACATTGATATAGGTCTTTGTATATTAATATAGATTTACAACATGCTAAGGTGTTGTACCTATGTAATTTGAAAATTTGCAATGTTAAGTTCTAGTCATTTTGAATACTACTGTTATGAACTCTTTAGCATAATTGAGAAATTCATATTAGCATTCAAACAATAAAACTAATGGTAATGTTAGATACTAGCTTAGTTAATTACAAAAGTATGTTTTCAGGACTGACATAAAAATAGCTCAAAGCAAACAATGGAAAGTCTTCAACCTAAATAATGTAAATCCTTCAGTGAGTCAAAATTCAGAAAAATAAGAGTTTATTGATTGTGTCTACTAACTCTATCAAAAACTGCTGGATTGTATCAGTACAATCAGCTGTTCTCAGTATTTATTTTAACTTATATCATCATATATCATATTCAAAATTTCTGTGACTGTCAAGCCAATGGTTAGTTGCTGTTATAAAATACCATAACCAAATCAACTTAGGGAAGAAAGAGTTTTTGTTGTTGTTGTTGTTGTTTATGGATCTATCCATTGTATCACGGTGGAGTATATGGCAACAGGGGACCGGAAGAGAAAGTGATCACATCCTCAACAACAAACAGAAAGCAGAGTGAACGGGATATGGAGAGAGAATATAAATAGTGAAAGCCTGCTCCCAACGACAGACTTCATATAGTAAGTCTTCACATCCTAAAAATTCCATGTCCTCCCAAATAGCATCACCAAAAGTTCAAGTTACCTCATAGGGAACATTCCCCCCAAACTACCACAGTTATTAATCATTTTTGCTTTCTTTCTAGGTCACCTTTTAACTCAGTCATTCATACTCTTCATTGTAAGAGATCTGAACGCAACTGATGGTACAACATTGAGCACAGAGAATTTCTAATGCTTATTTCAAGACCTTACATAGAATTAATAATTCATCTTTACAATAAGTATAAAACCATTCACTATTATTTTGGTTTTTTTTTTTTAAAGAAACAAACAAGGCACAGATCATTCTGGGATGAGTAAGGTGTTGGGACTAGAGCTTACCCTGGCATAAGCTGGAGACACATTGCCTTCTAACTAGTTCCATTTAGTGCCTGATCTGTGTGTGGCAGCAGAGATGCCTGGCATTCTACATAGACATCCATACCAAAGTCTTATGGCGTGGAACTCCTGAGACACTTTCCAGTAGAAGAATTGTAACTCTGAAGAAATGAAAGTCTTTAGAGAAAGCACATGTGTTTGTTAAAGTGCTCCTAAAGGTAGAGGCTCAACTAGACATGTTTGTTTTGTGATCCTTTCGTGTTCTTATAGTGAAATCATCAAAAATGTATAGCATTCAAAAGGCAGAGAGAATCGTGTCAACATTTTGAAGCACACTGGTTTTCTAATTTTATTATTATTATTATTATTATTATTATTATTATTATTATTATTACAATTTATTCACTTTGTATTTTGGCTGTAGCTCCCTCCCTCATCTCCTCCCAGTCCCATCCTACATCCTGTTTCTCTATCTATATCCCTCCCTTAGTCTATTCTGAGGAGAGGTCCTCCTTCCCTACTATCTGATATTAGCACAATGTTTTTTAAAAATAGTTCAGAACAAAATTTATTCAAATGACAACCAGATTTTACAGTGAGCGAAGTGAAGCAATGCTCAAGGCTATTTCCAGACTATCTCTGTCTCTCTGTAATCTCTGTCTCTCTCTAACACACACAATACACTTTCTAACATAGTATACAAACCTTAAAAAGATTACCTTGTTACTAATAGGTGCCTGATTCCACCATTTCCTTTGCTAATGATACATCAGCCTTAACTAGTAAAAGTTCAGTTTTTTTTTAAATACATACTCCAAGGATTCATATGTGATACACTGCTTAAAGTTTTTCTCCTAAAATTACAGAAAATAAGAACATTTGTAAAACCTATGTAAATACTTATTTGTAGTGGTTTGCTCAGTAGCTCAAGGGTAAAAGCAAATTTTTAGATAATGTCTTAGTGCAGTCAGAACAAAGAGCAGATGGATATTCTGTATGTTGAAATTAGTTCTAAAATTTAAAGCATACAATAGCCTTTTGTACCATACACAGATACTTTTTGCACTTAAATATATTACAAAATAGATGGCAAAATTGGACCTTACATTAAAAGCTTAAATTATGCACAAATGCATTATAGTACAAGATTCTCCCTAAAACAGTAATATTCTCATAACATGTGATTATGATCATCTTAAGTTCTTTTTTTAAAAAAGACATTGTAGTGCTGGAATTTTAAGAGAGTATATTCTACCTTTACGATCTACTCAGGCCGGGTGTAATGGTGTACTCCTGTAATCCCAGTACTCAAAGAGGCAGAGGTAGAAGGAGCTATGTGAGTTTAGGCCAACCTGGTCTAAAAAGTGAGTCCAGGACAGCAAAGGCTACACGGGTGTGTGTGTGTGTGTGTGTGTGTGTGTGTGTGTGTGTGTGAGTGTGTGTGTGTGTGTGTGTGTGTGTGTGTGAAGAAACAACAACAAAAGCTCTAGTCAGGAAAATGTGAACCTAAGTATTTTATAACCAAAGGTCACAAAACAGTAACTAAATAAACACTCAACTAATGGGAAATAATAGTCCTTCTTTATTGGATAGATTAACTTGTATCTCCAGAAAGCAGAATTATTTTTGTCTTTCTATTTCTAAACTTATTATTTCATTATTGTTTTGCATATGCATGCATGTATATATGCATGTGTGCATGTATTATGTATGTACATTACGTATGTGAACCACATGAGTATCCACAAAGGCCAGAAGAAAACCTTAGAATCCTAGAAATGAAGTTATACTTGGTTGTGAATTACAAGGCAAGCCCTGGGGACCCATCCTCCATCTTCTTCAAGATCAGCAAAGCTCTTCACTGAACCACCCTTTTCTGTTTTTCTTTGTGTTAAAGTAGATGTTTTTTCAGTACATTTTCTTGAGTGGTAAAGGCCTGCACTGTAGAGTGATGAACAAACCACTAAAAATGTTACTTGTTTAGATTGACAAAACAACTTGTAGGTAATTTTTATTTTTCTCTTCTTTTTCCCTTTCTCTCTCTTTCCCTCTCTCTTTCTGTCTCTCTCTGTCCGTCTATCTGTCTCTCTCTCCTAAATCTCTGACTTTGGTGCTCGAACCCAGGTTGCTGTACATGTTAAACAAACCTTTGCTTCCTTCTACAGAGCAAAAGAATAGACCATCTCAACAGACTTTCAGTGTGATTCTCTAAGTGATGCCCAGGTCAGTGTCTACAAGTGTCAATGTCTAAAATGGCTACAATCCCTAGATCAACTTTGCTGCAAATGATATTCCAGAATGTGATTTAAAGATTATATGAAGGCTCATGAAATAAAGACTGTGTATTAAATGTGAAAGAATATCCTAAATGCCTGTGGTGGTTGATAAATTGGTAAAATGTGACTTATTCCCAAAAAAAGTCACCACACAGATTAAAAATATCACTGATTTATTTGTTGTCCTAAAAAACCCTCTTATGAATGTTACATTAAAATTAAAAATACTACCAGACTTATTATTAATGTTCAGTTCACCAAGGTTGCCAATTGGCTTTTGGTAAATGCTGCGTACATTCTTAATCATTGATGAGAAATGAGTATTGTGGTTAAATGTTTTAAGTGTACACTTAAAAAGTTATAGTCTGTGCTACTGGCCCTTTAAACAAAGTCCATGCCACATGACAGAAATAACTGATGGTTTCCAAATTGCAGCATGCAATGGGTCTCCTACATATTTGGCTTGGTGTCCTTGGAGTGATTTTCAGCATCATTAAGCAGAAAGTACATCATTTCCCGAGTAACAAGGAATGGAGCACATACAGAGATTGACTTGGCATCTGTTAAATAAACTTTCTGTTTTAGATTTGTAGAATTTACATAACACTGGAACAAAACAATGCCCTGCAAACATATTTGTACTGTCAGTTCAATTTTCCTACAGTGACATTCTGCAGTCAGACCTGCCAAGATTTATCTAGCTGTTAAATTTTATGACATGATTTTTTTTATAGTGCTGGAGATCATTGCCAGGGCCTCAAGCATGCTATCTATGGGCTCTACCATTGAGCTACACCCTGTCTAAGTAGGTTTTTGATACAAAATTGCCTTCTGTTTGATTATTTTGCTTTATTTATTTTTAGTATTTTCCTCCTACAAACTGAAAGACTACATAAAACTTGAAAAAATGTTTTTTAAGTGCTCCAGTAGGAAGTTTTAAACTGTATCTTTTTTTCAAAATTAAATTTAATTTTAATCATGCAACGCTATTATGATTTATATATACATATTATTATGTACATGTATAATTACATATAAATGTTTGAATAGAATTTCCTCTGAAATTCCAGTTGCAGAGGTTTATTTAAAGTTTTCTCTATATTTTACAATGTGCATTCACATAATTTTAGCCTAACATTATGCTATGATAAAAATCATTGTAGATACACAAGATCTTCAGTAATTCTGAAATAAATATGAGAAATAAAATTGAAATAGTGTAGATCTTAGTAATAGAATACTTACAGCTTTTAAATTTTAATTTTGTTCTTTGTGTATCAACAGTGTAAATGAACACTACCCCGAGGAGTTCTGTAATATTCAGGTGTTTGTTTTTTCTCCATTTTATACATATACACTTTAAGAAATTATAAAGTACTCCCAGTAATAATAAAAACTATTTATTATCCAAATATCTTAAATATAAAATCTAAAGTGAGATATTATGTACTCCAAGAATAAAAGAATGCATTATCTTTTGTACTTATAGAATTAAGTAAACATCAAAAACAAGCAAATTTATAAAGAGGTTATAGAATACCACTTTAAGGGTGAATAGATTTGAAATAATTTTTTATAATTTTTATTTTTTATATTAATCACAGGTTATTTATTTTGTATCCCAGCTGTATCTCCCTCCCTTATTACTTCCCAATCCTACCCCCTGTCCCTCATCTCCTCCCTGCCCCTTTCCAAGTCCACTGATAGTGGCAGTTCTCCTCCCCTTCCATCTGAACCTAGCTTATCAGGTATCTTCAGGACTGGCAGCAATGTCCTCCTCTCTAGCCTAGAAAGACTGCTCCTCCCTCAGGGTGAGGGGCAGATCAAAGAGCCCACCATTGAGTTCATGTCAGAATTAGTCCCTGTTCCCCTTACTACAGTACCCACTTGGATACTGAACTACCATGGGCTACATCCGAGCAGGGATTCTATGTTATATCTATGCATGGTCCTTGATTGGAGAAACAGTCTCATGAAAGACCCCTGTTCCCTGATATATTTGGTCCTTGTGGAGCTCCTGTCCTTTCCAGGTCATACTAACTCCCCCTTCTTTCATATGATTCCCTGCACTCTGCCTAAGGTTTAGTTATGAGTCTCAGCATCTGCTTTGATACACTGCTAGGTAGAGTCGAATTTCAGAGGCCCTCTGTGGTAGGCTCCTGTCCTGTTACAAACAGATCACAAGCTAGCCTGTTACCCAGCAAGCTGGGAAGCTGAGGTAAAAGAACACTGGGTTGCAGGCAAGTCTGAGCTACATACTGAAAACTTGCTTATTTTTACTGATTTATCAAGAATACTGGCTCTTAACAAAGTGGATCCAGCACTTGAAGATGAAATGCAGATCAACCATTGAGCAATGCTGTGAACATGGGAGTTGTGTTGTCCTCTGTAGAGGGCCATGACTTGGTCTGAGAAGCAAGGCTAGTTTTAGCTTCTCCTTGCCGACCGTGCCCCATACATTTGTGCAGTGTGGCAGCCTGCAGAGTTCATTTACAGAATTTTCTCACACTTAAGACCTTGTGCCCCTACTAATCACAGTATAGTTTTGTCTCAGTTTAACTGAACCAAAGTGAGGAAGTATTATCTCCTGACAAAGCAACAATTTTGAGTGAAACTGAAAAGCTCATTAAAAATTTGATGTCATTCACCTTGATATCATCAGCATATCTTATTTGTACTTTTGGGATTTTGGACAAAATATAGTTATTTAAAAAATGTCAAGATATAGTGCAATACTAGTATTTTGCTTCTTTTTAGTGTTACTGTTATAATTAACATACTATCAATCAATATTCAAGGCTTTAATGAAATTATAAATTATACATACAACATCTATATAATATATAGCTATCTATACAATATATCTATATAATATATAATTCATATAATATATAACTATATATAGTTAAATATAATATGGCCAACTAAAAACTATATATAATTATATGTATATATTAGATGGCCATATCTTCCTTGACATATTGAATCTTTCACTTAGTACACCAATGAAATGATTTAATGTTTTGTCCCTTATTTTTGATTACTATTTTAAGGTTAAATGTGTCATGTCAAATCTGTTAACACATAAACCAGCACGTCTTGCTGGAAAGAAACATTGCAAAAAGGCTGGACCACCTGCAGTGGACGCAGGGAAAAACACTGTCAAAAAATCATTTCCTCCTTGGGCAGATCAACTTCTCTCTTGGAAATTTATTTTTAAAGATTATTGAAATATAGACCTGAGAGGCATAAGCCATTCCATCCAGAAATGAAAAGGAGAAAAGGTTAAAATTTAATCAGCCACAAAATACTCACTGGGAACAGCATTTGCCTCAGAGAAGAACATGAATGATTTGGCAGTCTAGGTTTCCATCTACTCTCACAATAAATGGATGACACACCAGATCCTTTCATTGATTTTGTCCTTCTCAGGAACAGGGTAAAAGAAGGGGGATTACCTGGAGCAACAACTCAGAGTAAATGCTTTTTATTGGGATATTTTCATATGAGATATCTCCCCCAAGAGTACCAGCTTCTTCATATACAGTGGAAATTCTGACTTACACATTATGGATTGCTCACCAGTTTCTTTTATTTCCCTCCTCTGAATCAAAGAATAAAACAAAACCATAACTACTCCACATTTTTTCATATAAATCCAGAGATGTGTTCTTAGACCCTTTGCATTTAACTTTACATCACATTGAGTTAATTCTATTGGATATATTTTTTTTTCAAGGCTAGTAATGACGCTTATTTGGTGGAATGTTTGCCTGTCATTTGTAAGGTTCTGTGTTCATCCCAGTACCTCAGGACCAAGTTGTGGTGACATGCACCTATAATCTTAGCACTCTGGAGAAAACAGGAGACAGAAGATAAGAAGTTCAATGTTTGCAATGTCCTCCTTTGTGACCTAGCAATGCTAGGTCCTCTGGTGGATGAGACCTGATAAGCTAGGGTCAGATGGAAGGGGAAGAGGACCTCTCCTATCAGTAGACTTAGAGAGGGGCAGGGAGGAGATGAGGTAGGGAGAGTGGAATTGGGAGGGAATGAGGGAGGGGGCTACAGCTAGGACACAAAGTGAATAAACTAATTAATATAAAAAATAAAAATTTAATTAAAAAAAGTTCAATGTTATCACAAGATAGTGACCTTGAGATCAGCTTGAGCTACA
Organism: Psammomys obesus; assembly: GCF_907164565.1. Lineage (NCBI taxonomy): Eukaryota > Metazoa > Chordata > Mammalia > Rodentia > Muridae > Psammomys > Psammomys obesus. The sequence continues at coordinate 14,471,256 of NW_026596147.1, read as the reverse complement.
TGGGAACCTGACTGGTGGTTGGGGGAGAAGAAAAGGAGGAGCAGGAAAGGGGAAAAGGAGGAGAAGATGAAGAAAAAGAAGAAGTGAAAGAAGAAGAAGAAGAAGAAGAAGAAGAAGAAGAAGAAGAAGAAGAAGAAGAAGAAGAAGAA
>NW_026596147.1:14470894-14471097 GCF_907164565.1 Psammomys obesus | reverse complement strand
AAGAAGAAGAAGAAGAAGAAGAAGAAGAAGAAGAAGAAGAAGAAGAACCTGGCAAGTATCCCCCTGCTGTTTCTGTTTGGCCAGGAACACTGTATAGATATGGATATAGATGATATAGATATAGATATAGATATAGATATAGATATAGATATAGATATAGATATAGATATAGATATAGATATAGATATAGATATAGATATAGA
>NW_026596147.1:14467170-14470884 GCF_907164565.1 Psammomys obesus | reverse complement strand
CATAGACATAGACATAGACATAGACATAGACATAGACATAGACATAGTGAGCTTCCAGAGGTTAGTGATCCAAAATAAATAACTTGTTTATCTTTTCTGAGGCTGGAGGTTCTCACAAATCACTTTACTTTAAAATTTGGATACTCCAACCAAGGACTATTCGTGGAGATAACCTAGAACCCCTGCACAGATGTAGCCCATGGCAGGTCAGTGTTCAAGTGGGTTACCTAGTAATGGGAAGAGGGACTGCCTCTGACATAATCTGATTGGCCTGCTATTTGATCACCTCCCCCTGAGGGGGGAGCAGCCTTACCAGGCCACAGTAGAGGACAATGCAGCCAATTTTGATGAGAACTGATAGACTAAGACCAGAAAACAGAGGAGAACCTCCCCTATCAGTGGACTTGGGGAGGGGCATGCATGCAGAAAGGGGAGGGAGGGTGGGATCAGGAGGGGAGGAGGGAGGGGATTATGGGGGGATACAAAGTGAATAAAGTGTAATTAATAAAAAATTTAAAAAAGGAATGCAGAATTCAAAAAAAATGGATCTGTTTCCCAACTAAATAGAAAATTCCTTAAGAGTTTTTAAAAATATTTTAATTTTTAAACACCTACTCCAGCTTATACTGATCTTGTTTGAAAAGTTGAGTGAAATTGAGTACCACTGAAATTCTGAATCTAGATACTTAGTCCACCAGCCAGTGTTGCACATATATACATTATGACAGCTGTCAACATGGCAAAAGAATGTGATACAACCAAAGTACTACTATTTCCCCTTAAGATTCTAGGCTGCTTTTATACCTAAAAGTGCTTTCTTTCACTATACTCAAAGGTTCTATTTTATCTTATGATATTAATTACCTAGGTTACAAATGTGGAGAATGTTTATGAAGACACTTCATCTAGTTTCAAATACTTAAAAATAAGCTTATTGCTATTCCACCCAAACTCTGAAACTCTAAACCTTTACTAGTTCACATTTGCTTTTTTTTTTCTTTTTACTAATTACACTTTATTTGCTTTGTATTCCCCCATAATTTGCTTTTTAATTGATCTTTCTATGCCAGTTTAGTGATAATAAAGACAGTCTGAAATAGTGTGTGGGCTTGAATTCACACAATTTCAGTCAACTTTAGCAAGCTTATTTGAGTTTTATTTTGTTTGTGATATGTGTTATGAAAGGATACTATAGGTTTGGGAAAACTTTGAGCACCATTATAAATTTTTGCAAAAAGTTCAAAGATAAAGATCTGAGTTTAGCATTACTAATGTTTAAAAGATAAAAATGAAATCTTATTAGAAGATAATAAAATTATAACTGATTTATGAAGTCAATGATTGTATATATTCATGTGAGTTGTCCATATACATATCATAAATACAGTAATCACTACATAGTTTGAAGCAAATATGTGTATTTCCATGCCCAGTGACTTTTATTACAAAAATTACTGCCTGTCTAGTCCATTCATTTACTTTAGAAGGATCTCCATAAGAAATATAGTCTTTCTAATTGTTTCCATAACCATGGGGTTGTATGTGAATATTTGCCTTTTCAAATAGTTCTATTATAATCTACAAATACTTAACTTCTGCTACTTTAAATACATATTTGGCTGCTTACTTAAATAAAATTAGGAAACCAATAAGTCTTCAGTTAGCACTTCTCCCTTCCAAATCAATCAATTCATTTAAAAAAAACATTTAGCATGTTTCCAAGCACTGTTCAAATTGCTGGGAATAGACATTAAAATGTGCAGGGAAATGGACTATTTTACAAGTGTTCTTTAAAATTCATTTGTATTTCATTAATATATCATAACTATTAATATAAATTAATCGGAGTTAGTCCACACAAAGAATAATGTTCAAGTGACAATACATGCTGGAGAGGATGTGGAGAAAGGGGAACCCTTCTACATTGCTGATGGGAATGTAAACTTGTACAACCACTTTGGAAATCAATCTGGCACTTTCTCAGACAATAAGGAATAGTGATTCCTCAAGATCCAGCTATACTACTTCTAGGCATATAGCCGAAAGATGCTCAATTACACAACAAGGACATTTGCTCAAATATGTTTATAGCAGCTTTATTTGTAATAGCCAGAACCTGGAAACAACTCAGATGCCCTTCAACTAAAGAACGGCTGCAGAAATGTGGTACGTTTACACAATAGAATGCTGCCTAGCAATTAAAAATAGGAAATCATAAAATTTGCAGGCAAATAGTGGGATCTAGAAAAGATCATCCTTACTGAGGTATCCCAGAAGCAGAAAGACACACATAGTATATACTCACTTATAAGTGAATATTAGACATGGAATATAGGATAAACATACTAGAACTTAGTATGTTTATACTAAAGAAGCTACATACCTAAAGGAGCTAAGCAAAAAGGAAGACCCAGGGTAAGACGAACAATCCTCAGAAAGGCAAATAAGACAGACATCAGAAGAAGGAGAAAACGGTACCGAACAGAAGCCTACCACAGATAGCCTCTGAAAGACTCTGTCCAGCAGTGTATCAAAGCAGATGCTGAGACTCATAGCCAAAATTTGGTCAGAGTGCAGGGAACCTTATGAAAGAAGGGGGAGATAGAAAGACCTGAAGGGAACAGGAGTTCCACATGGAGAGCAACAGAACCAAGAAATCTGAGCTCAGGAATCTTTTCTGAGACTGATATTCTAACCAAAGACCATGCATGAAGATAACCTAGAACCCCTGCACAGATATAGCTCATGGCAGCTCAATATCCAAGTGGGTTTCCTAGTAAGGGGAACAGGGACTATCTCTGACATGATCTCAGTGTCTGATTCTTTGATCACCTCCTCCTGAGGGGGATTCACCTTGTATCCCAACTGTTTCCCTCTCCCTCATCCCTTCCCAAGGCCACCCTCTCTCTCATCTTCTTTCATACCCCTATCCAAGTCCACTAATAGAGGAGTTCCTCCTCCCATTCCACCTGACCCTAGCCTATCAGGTTTCATCAGGACTGGATGCACTGTCTTTCTCTGTGGCCTGGTGAGGCTGCTCGCCCCTCATGGGGAGGTGATCATAGAGCCAGACACTGAAATCGTGTCAGAGACAGCCCCTGTTCCCATTACTAGGGAACCCACTTGGAGACTGACTTGTCATGAGCTACATACATCTGTGCAGGGGTTCTAGGTTATCTCCATGAATGGTCTTTTGTTGGAGTATCAGTCTCAGAAAAGACCCTCTGGGCCCAGATTTTTTGCTTCTGTTGCTCTCTTTATGGACCTCCTGTCCACTCCAAGTCTATCTATCTCCCCCTTCTTTCATAAGATTCCCAGCACTCTGACCAAAGTTTGGTTATGAGTCTGCTTTTATACCCTGATGGGTAGAGTATTTCAGAGGTCCTTTGTAGTAGGCTCCTGTCCTGTTCCCTGTTTTCTCCCTCTTTCGATGTCCATCCTGTTTGCTTTTCTGAATGAGGATTGAGCATCTTACCCTGGGTCTTCCTTATTGTTTACCTTCTTTAAGTCTTTCATAACAGAACCCTTGTAAGGTTGCCAATATTCAAGTGGTCAGCCCTACACCAAAGTACATATGGAAAACACTAATAAAGCTCATTAAGAATACATACACATATGTATGTATATATGCATGCTTGTATTTATGTATGTATATGTGTGTATATATATGAATGAATGAATGAATGAATGAATGAATGAATGAATGAATGAATG
>NW_026596147.1:14432204-14467160 GCF_907164565.1 Psammomys obesus | reverse complement strand
ATGAATGAATGAATGAATGAATGAATGAATGAATGAATGAATGAATGAATGTATCAATAATCTTTATAGGAGCAGAGAATATAAATTTGGAAGGGAGATATGGAGAGGAAGTAAGGAGGAGTTGAAAGGGGGAGTGAGGAATGGCTCTGACAGAAAAATATTGTATTGCTCTATGAAATTCTTAAAGGAAAGCATTTTTAAAATAGTGTAAGATACTGTTTGCCCTTCTTAGTGAGGTTTCAGCCTCTTCCACAGGGTCCTCCTTATTGTTTAGCATCTTTAGGACTATAGATTTTAATATGTTTATCCTATATTATATGGCAAATATCTACTTATAAGTGAATATATAACATATGTATCTTTATGCATCTGGGTTACCTCACTCAGGATGATCTTTTCTAATTTTTACCATTTGTCTGTAAATTTCATGATTTCTTTGTTTTTAATTGCTGAGTAGTATTCCATTGTGTCAATGTATCACACTTTCTGTATCCATCCCTCTGTTGAGGGACATCTAGGTTGTTTCCAGATTCTGGCTATTACAAATAAAGTGTGGCAGAAACCTCACTCAGAAGGGCAAACAGGATAGACATTTGAAGTAGGAGAAGACAAGGAACTGGACAGGAGCATTCCACAGGGGGCCTCTGAAAGACTGTACACACCAGAGTATCAAAGGGGATACTGAGACTCAGCCAAACTTGGGCAGAGTGCTTGAAACCTTGTGGAAGAAGAGAGAGAGAGAAAGACCTGAAGGGGATAGGAACTCTACAAGAAGAACAACAGAACCAAAAATCCTGGGCCCAGAGGGACCTGCAGAAACTTATATTCCAACGAAAAACCTTGTATGGAGAGGACTAAGATACCATGCTCAGAGGAAGCCCATAGGCTGCTCAGTTTCCAAGTGGGTTCCCTGTAAGGGGTACAAGGACTGTCTCTGCCATAGGCTGCTCAGTTTCCAAGTGGGTTCCCTAGTAAGGGGTACAAGGACTGTCTCTGACATGAACTCAGTGGCTGCCTCTTTGATCACCTCCCACTGGGGGATGAAGCCTTGCCAGGCCACAGAGGAAGATGATGCAGACAGTCCTGATGAGACCTGATAGGCTAGAGTCAGATAGAAGGGGAGGAGGTCCTCAAATATCAGGGGACTAAAGACATAATGGGAGAAGATGGAGGGTGGGTAAGACTGAGAGAAGATGAGGGAGGAAACTGCAATGAAGACACAAAGTGAATAAATTTAAACAAACAAACAAACAAATAAATAAATGAAATTTAGAAAATAGTGTAAGAGGAGTAGAATGTGAAAAAGGAGCTCACAATTTATAGTGAGAAGATGGGCTGAAAACAAACATCAAATAAATGTAAATCCTTTGGATGATGTGACAGAAAATGCATTGGTGGGCAGACAAATATGAGGTCACTGTGAGGAATCTCTCTGAATAAAAAACGAAGTTAAAACTGAATAAAGAGGCCCTCTGTAGGTTGTTTCCTGTTTTCTTTTTCTTCTGATGTCCATCCTCTCTGCCTTTCAGGATGGGGATTGAGCATTTTTAGTTAGGGTCCTCTCTTTTGCTTAGTTTGTTTAGATGTACAGATTTTAGTGGGTTTATTCTATGTTGTATGTTTATATGAGTGAATATATACCGTGTGTGTTTTTTTGCTTCTGGGACAACTCATTCAGGATGATCCTTTCCATGTCCCATTATTTACCTGCAAATTTCATGATTTCCTTATTTTTCATTGCTGAGTAATACTCCATTGTATAGATGTACCACAGTTTCTGCATCCATTCTTCAGTTGCCACAGAGGGCCCCTGAAAGCCTCTGCCGTGCAGACTGTCAAAGCAGATGCTGAGCCTGATGCCAACTGACGGGCAGAGTGAATGGAATTTTATGTAAGAAGTGGGAAATAGTAAGAGCTGGAGAGGACAGGAACTCCAGAAGGAGAGCAACAGAACAAGAAAATTTGAACACAGGGAACTTTCCAGAGACTCATACTCCGACAAAGGGCTATCCATGGAGATAACCTAGAACCATGACAATGCAGCCACTTCTAATGAGAACTGATAGACTAAGATCAGAAAGAAGGAGAGGAGGACCTCCCCTATCAGTGGACTTGGGGAGGGGCATGCATGCAGAAAGGGGGGAGGTTGGGATCGGCAAGGGAGGAGGGAGGGGCTTATGGGGGGATACAAAATGAATAAAGTGTAATTAATAAAAGTTAAAAAAAAGAAAATTAAAAAAAAAAAAACTGGTTGAGTGTCAGTCTCAGAAAAGACCCTGTGCCCAGATATATTTGGTACTTGTAGAGCTCCTATCCTTTCCATATCATACTAACTCCCCTTCTTTCATATGATTCCCTGCACTCTGCCATGGTTTGGTTATGAGTCTTAGTGTCTGCTTTGAAACACTGCTAGGTAGAGTCTTTCAGATGCCTTTTGCGGTAGACTCCTGTCATACATTCAATGCACATCCCATTTGTCTTTCTAAATGAGGATTGATCATCTTCACCCATGTCCACTTTCTTGATTATCTTCTTTAGGTGTGTAGATTTCATTATGTTTATCATATCTTGTACGTCTATATAAGCGAGTATATACCAAGTTTGTCTTTCTCCTTCTGGGATACTTCACTCAGAATGATCTTTTCTAGATCCCACCATTTGCCAGCAAATTTCATGATTTCCTCCCTTTTGATTGCTGAGTAGTATTCCATTGTGTAAAAATACCACAATTTCTGAATCCATTCCTCCGTTGATGGACATCTGGGTTGTTTCCAAGTTCTGGCTATTACAAATAACATAGAACTTCTGCTTGGATGTGGCCCGTGGTAGCTCAGTAACCAAGTAGTTTTTCAAAGTAAGGGGAACAAGGACTATTTCTAACAGGGTCTCAAGGGCAGGCTCTTTGACCTCCCCCCCTCCCAGGGGAGGTGCAGTCTTGTTAGGCCACAGAGGAAGACTTTGCAGCCAGCCTTGAAGATACCGGATAATACATGGTCAAATGAAAGGGGAGGAGGTCCTCCCATATCAGTGGACTTGGAAAGGGGCAGGGAGGAGACCAGGGAGGGAGTTGGGGAGGGGGAGGGAATGAGGGAGCGGGATACAGCTGGGACACAGAGTTAACAAATTGTAACTAAAAAGAAAAATAAAAATTAAAAAAAAAAGAAAAGAAAATTGTATATCAAGGCCATTTCTCTTTTCAAGTATTTTTTTCCTGGAGAAAATAAATTATTTTTCTCAAAAAAAAAAAAAAAAAAAAAAACAACTGAATAAAGAGATTTTTAAAAAACATTTTATTGATTTGGGGACTGCACGGACATGGCTACAGGGCGAAACTGAGACTGTCCTAACCGTAGGTGGAAAGATCTAGGTGCAGGGGATACCAGGGACTCGGGGAACAGCAGACGAGAGTTTGAACAAATAATCTGATCAACAAATGGGCAATTGACTTCAATGGACATTTCTCAAAAGAAGATATATATAAATTATATATAAAAATTGTTCAGCATCACTAATTTATGTGATTTGGAGCATCCAGTACACATATGAAACTTTAAAAGAACTAAGGAACTATCCAAATAAAAAATTATTTTTTGTTTTGTTTTGGTTTTTGAGACAGAGTTTCTCTGTGTATCCATTGATGTCCTGGAACTTGCTACATAGATCAGGGTAGCCTGAACTGAGAGACCTGACTGCCTCTGCCTCCCAAGACCTGGGATTAAAGGTGTGTGTCACAACTGCCCATGTAAAAGTTACTTTAAAAATTCCTAAACAATATTCATACTTCTATAATAGACAATATCATAGGATTCCTACTAAAGTTACATTTCCCTTTCTATTGAGATTTTAAAAAATAATATTTGGCCATTCAATTATATAAAGATCATAAAATTATAATTTCAATTTGTTTAAGACATTTGTTCATAAAACACTATTAATAATATTTTATACAAAGGAAAAGACAATTTTTTTAAAGTTTGTACAACCTTTTTTAATTGGTGGACAGGGATGTACATTATCTTACCAAATACCGGAATCAAATCGATCTGATCCAACCACACTAGCCATCATACATTCATAGATACTCTGGAGCCCTGAATCTTGTTGCCATAAAGAGCCATTCTCATATTCACGAGTACATAGACTTTCTACTTCGTCTTGTAAAAGAACACATTTCCACCAGTTAGTATAATATCACCAATGTAAGGGAATTTGACAATATCAGTATGGAAGAGAAAAGGGAGGGCCACCATAGGATGTCCCAAAGGTGTACAAAAATTGTTCAGCATCACTAATTATATGCAATGTGGAGCATTCAGTACATGTATGAAACATGTATGTAGAACTAAGGAACTATCCAAATAAAAAATTATAACTCTGAAGGAATATCTGCAATGTCCATTTGTTCATCATCTTCCTTCCCAAAAGTGAAGGAAGATGTCTAAAAGTAGATGTTGGAAAAGAAAAAGCATTAATAAGTCCAGAAAAAGATGGGCAGAGTAAAGGCAGATCATATGTTTGGAAAAGACAATTTTATTAGAAAAAAATATGAAGACAAGAAAGGAAAATATTGAGAGCACTGATAAGAATGAGGAAATCAAGGGTCCCATACAGTCTCTGTAATGTAAATCCAGACAGCCATCATGAAAAATAGTTTGAGAGTCTTCAGCTCCTATATGGCCCAGCAATTCCATTTATAGCTGTATTTGTAAAGAAAACAGTAAATCAAAGAAGTCTAAAGAAGTCAGTAAATCAAAAAGACATGCATACTGACAAGCTTATTGCAGCACTGTTCATAATTCTTAATACATGTAATCAGTCAAGTCATTCACAGACTAATGGATAAAGAAAATATGGACTATGTACACAATGGAATATTAATCTGCTATACAAAAGAATAAATTTGTTTTATTTGAACTGACACAGAATGAACCACCGTGAAATAAATCAGTTTGAGAAACACCAATGGTCTCAATTAGATGTGATCACTAAAAATAGAGCTCACAGAAATAGAGTATAGTTGTCACCACACCAGGGAACTGTGTGGAGACAGGGGGGATGAAAAGATGATAGCTAGATCTATGGATGTGTAGCTGTTAAGAGTGCTAGTTGCTCTTGCAGAAGACTGGAGCTCGTTTTTGAGAATCCATGTTGGGAAGGTCACAATTGCCTGTAACTTCAGTTTCCTGTGACCCAACATGGTCTTGCCTCTATACACGTATATGCACATGGCCACATAATTGCATGCACATAAATAAAAATCATTTTTAAAAGAAAGTAGAATGATTAATGAGTATAGTGAAGCAATTGCATAGGAAAAATTCTGATGCTCCATAACACAGTCTAGTAACGATGAGTGATGTCAATTAAATGTATATTCCATGACGGACAGTGAAGAGGATTTTTAATGTTTTCCATACGAAAAAGTGCTAAATGTCTGAAATGATGGATATGCTAATTGCCCGGATCATTAGACATTTGATAAAGATAGTAAAATGTCTCAGTGTGCTCTATAAAGATGTACAGTTGTTATATGTGCATTACAAGTTAAAAACATTTACAGTCAGGAATGTTGATGCTCACTTATAATCCCAGGATTCAAATGGGAGAGAAGCATGAATTTGACAACAGTGCATACTATATAGCAAAAGAGTTCCTATTTCAAAGTGGTTGCTGGTTTTTTCTTTAGTTTATTATTATTATTATTCATTGTTATTGTCATTTTTTATAATTTATTCAATTTGCATACCAGCTGTGGCCCCTCCCTCATATCCTCCCAATCCCACCAGACCTCTCTCTTCTCCCCCTATGCCTCTCCCCTAGTTCACTGATAGGGAAGGACCTCCCCTTCTATCTGACCCTAGCCTAGCTGTCAGAACTGGCTGGATACTCTAGTGGTTGAACACATTTCTAGCAGAATTGAGTCTCTCCGTACTTTCAGCACCTTAAAAATGAGTGCCTCTCATGTATACACATATTGGGAAACACACACACACTTGAGTTTGAGAAAAAATGAGTACACCTGTTTTAATCTTGGTAGAACAGTAAATTCATACTCAATTCTAACTGAAGGGGAAGTTACCAGAGGTGCACTGGTGAAGAACTCATCTGCTTCACTTCTGTCTCAGTTAGGGTTTACACTGCGGTGATAAAACACCATGACCTAAAGCACTTTAGCTGGGAAATGGTTGGTTTCACTTCCACTTCTTCCACATCACAGTCTGTCATCACAGGAAGTGAGGGCAGAAACTCAAGGCAGAAGCCGAAATCTCCATACTTACTCTCCGTGGTTCACTCAGCTTGCTTTCTTACACAACTCAGGATGACCTGCTCCAGGTAACACCACCCACAGTGGGCTGAATCCTCCCGCATCAATAAAGAAAATTCTTGACAGGCCTGGAACAGGCCAACAGGGTGGATACATTTTATCACTCGAGTTTCCCTCTTCCCAAAAGGCTTCAGTCACTCTTTTCTTCTCTGCTATCAGAATGAACTGGTAATTTTCATCACATTACAATATTCTTGACCTTACACAACGTAAGGCCACAAATAAGCTTTTCTAAACTTTACTGTGCACAACTTTCTTTTATATGTTGTTTTCTACATTTAAACTCTTCTGGTCAGGATTTTCCCATATATTTTTCTCCCCATATCCTTTACCTTGTTTTTCACTAGTCACCCACACTACACCATTCCTTATTTCATTTCTCAAAAAATATATTCTGTTTTGAATCTACCATCAGAACATCTGTATAGCTGCCCGGAAAAATTCTTGATAAAGCTGTTTTGTCTTTTACAACACAGAGTATAAGTTTTAGATTATGGTACATGGAAAATAATTAAAATTTTCTGAAATCACTCACCATGGCTGTAGTATTTACTTCCTATCAGTGACAAATCCAACATATAATGAATGATATTAAAAGACATTTTTAAATTAGTGAAATAATTGACTTATACTCAATATAAGCTTGTCCACCTAAACTTTTGCATTCTACATTTCAAAGCAGCGAGTGTCTTTCTGATACTGCTGTTTGACCTGGAGATGCTATCATCAAGAAATAAAAATTCTTAATTTTGTAATGGAACTTTGCCAGTGGCCTTAAACTCACTGGCATCATAACTTGTTTTCCACAAATGCTGGAATCATCACTGTTTCCTCTAGGGAAGAACAATATCCATGAAAGTATCTATCAATTTTTCTGAGATAATTTCACCTCAGGGTGAAGAATTCTGTAAATGAGTGGGATGAGTTCATTTTTCTTCAGGATATCTGTTTGGAACGCAAAGCCACCCTTTACTACAACTTCAAAAATAAATCAGCATGGCCTTTGCTAGCATTTTTTCATCAAGCTTAAGTCAATGAGATAGATTTATTTAGTTTAGTTTAGTTTGCTTCCAAAATTAACTACAACAAAGTCCTCAACATTGATGACTCTATTTCTCATGGAGCACAAAGACAAAGCATTTTTGCTGAGATATTGTATAAGTTCTGAGTATTTAGAATGGACTTGGGCAGCACAGAAATGCAAGATATCTGAAAGTAAAAGTTGAACTGACAGTAGCCCAGTTTTCTCATTTTTAGTTCTCTGATAGGAGAATAATTTTCCATTCTTAGTTAGCTGCCTAGAACTGGAACTGTCTCCTGGGGACACTATAGTCATGAGTGGCCATCATATAAACCTGTATGCTATTCTGTTAAACAAAAGTTTGGAGTCAACTATGTTAAGAATAGACCTTGCATTGGTAAGCTGATGAACTAAGACTAGTTGCACAGTACTAAATACAGCTGATTCTGTTAGTGAAAGTTAACACTCATGTAGAATCAAGTATTTGCATCCACATATAAGAAGATCCATGAAATATCCTGCTTCATTTTTAACATTTTGGGGCATTTCTTTAAAAAAAAGATAAACTACAAATTAAATATGCAGAAAAGAATAAGTTTATAAGACTTTTATTGAGACATGTCTTATGTACCACTATATTGTTTCTACATAAAAATGAATGAAAGAGGAATTGCTTTGCCCATCCTGAGGTAGACACATATTTTCTTCAAGTACACAACCAGAAACAAGGTGTTGAATGATGACATTTGAGTCAGTTAAAAAAATATAGCTCTTTGGTTATTCCATTCCTTTGGTGTTCATCATCTTCCTTGGACCTTCTAAAAAAAATTATTCCAAGTAGAAGGAACATTTTTCTTTCTCATTAGAACTCAACCTTCTCTACCCAAATGTGAAATTCATGTTCATGGGAATACATTACCAAAAGAACTTCATAAACAATTTCATAACGGTATGATTTTATTCATTTAAGAATGTGTGTTTACTGTTTCTTTGGATTGTAATGTATGTGCATTTAGATGCTTGCTTTTACCAAGAAGTTTTTTGTTGTTGTTTCCATGATTTAAATAGAAATTTTTTGTCTATATCTGACTATGCCAAACTTACTCTCATACCTTTCTCATAATTAAACATACTAGTCTAATTCACAGCAAATAAATATGGAAGAATGGTGAAGATTTAGGCTAAAGAACAAAAGCATTGTACAATTGTTTATTTAATCACTACATCCAGGGAACTCAAGAATGAATCGGGAGTAATCTTCTAGCTTCAGGGTTTTTGTCTTGTACTTGATATACCTTGAATAAAGAAAAAACAACTCCTCAAAATATAGATAACTACTTATGTTTTTATGAAGACAAACAAGTAAAGTAATACCTATTCTGAATTTTGATGTTAATAATTTTAAAAAGTATTTTTAATTTTTTATTGATTCTTTGTGTATTTCACATCATGCATGCCAAATCCTATTCTCTCCCCATCCTTACATATCTGATCTTCACCCTTGCAACCTCATAACACAAATAAAACACACAAACAAAACACACAGACACACAAAAGAACAATAACAACAACAAAACAAAGCATAGAAAACATCTCATTCTGGAAGCAGTAGTATGGCACAGTGTGTTCAACATATATCCATCTGTTCACACATTTTCACTTGCAAATGTTTATTGCAATGAGTCTGGCTCGAGATCCAACGTCTGGTCCAGGAACTAATGTCTGGCTCAAGATCTCTGGATTCTGTGACACCATCAGTATTGGATCATCACCGAGAATACTCTGTTTCCCTGTTGTTGTCCTGTGACATAGAGATACTGCATGTTTAGAACAACAGGATGACCTTTCACACATTCCAACCATTTGCAGGTGGTATGGATTTTGGGGTGAGCCAGTTCAGAGCCCTGGCTCCTAGCAGAGCTAGTCAGCCTGCTGGCTCTCATCTATCCTCAGCACCAAGGAGAGCACAGGAACACTGCTCTGGCTAGGCCATCCAATGCTGCCATCAGAAGGAGATGGGGGTTATCTGTCCTGCTTTCATGCTCTCCGGTCAGCTCACCAACACCCATGCCTCCAGAGCCACTGTGCTGCAGCCTGTGAGTGACCGGGACAGCTCTCTCACCACTCTCAAACCCTCAGTGCTGGCTTACCTGTGCCTTTGCTATCTGGGTCAGCTTAACTGTATTGCCTAGGCGAGGTGCAGGTCCTGCTCTCCTGTGTACTACAGCCAGTGAGTGGACAGGGATGCGTCTCTTGCTCTCATAACCACAGAGTCAGCATACCCAGCTACTGCAGGTGGTAGGGGAAGGGGAGGGAGGACGTCATTCGCACACATATGCCACCTCATGCCTGACAAGCCTTAGGGCCAGCTCTTTCATACTCTCACCCAGGGGGACAACTCACCTGTGCTCCCTTCACCAGCTCTACAATGCTGTCCAGGTGAGGTGCAGGGCCCACTCCTCCATCTGCTGCAGCTAGTGAGGGAAGGGGACAGCTCTGCTGCTCTTATGACCATGGGCCCAGCTCTCCTGACTATTGCAAGTGGTGAGGTGAAGGCATCAACTGGCACCCACGCCACCTCATGGAGGACGAGTAGTTGGCCAGCTGTACCAAGCTCTTACCCTCAAGGACTGGCTGACCTGCTCCCCCTGCCACCAGGGTCAGCCCTGCTGTGCTCTTCTGAGTGCTGCCACTGATGAGAAATGTGTCCAGCTCTAAAGAGTACTGCATCCAATGAAGGGTGATGTCATATTGGCACAGCCCCAGACATTCATATAGTCCCTGGCGGTTGCTCCAACCAGGGACATCTCCATGTTTATTAGTGGTAACAAGAGCCACAGACATCAAGCCATCAACACCAATCCCTGGTGATGTGTATCCGTGGACTCAGATATGGCCCACAGTGGCAGCTCAAGCTGAGACCCCACCATGGTCCCAGGTAGTGGGGCTTGGCACTCGTGATAGACTGTTCTTCTCCACTTTCAAGTTTTCAGTCCCATCTCTCTTCATAAAGCTCAAGCTGCTTCATTTCTCTTTCTTTCCCATCTAGCAGACCAGCATGTTGTGGTGGCTCCTGCTACAGACTAGCCACCTGGCTGGCGAGGTGCTGGACAACTTCCTCCATCCATGCTGTGCAGCGCGGCAGCAAGCGGGTGTCTATGGCCTGCCTGTGCCATGCGCTGGAGGGCAGGTTTGTTGGTGGCATGGTTCTCCACAGGTCTCTGTCTGTATTCCTTCTTCTGAACTGAGCTGCCTGGATCTGATTTGATTTAATTGATTTGTTTTGATTTGATTTGATTGTTATGAGTCCTAAACATAAGACAGTTTTGGCCACCAAACCAGGCATCAAGCTAGAATGAACAAAGAGGACTGCCATCTGCTCTGCCCCAGAATATACGAACACAACCACCAACAAGGTGTTCCTTTGCCCATTGTCAGAAGGGTACAGAGTTTTAATATGTTAAAAAAAGAATTTTTAAACCCATCTTGTGTGATGATTTCTGTGCATTTTATTCAACGTATTTTTTTACAACTTCTATATATTAGATGCAATAAAAAATGTAAACATGTTCAAAGGTAGAGCCAATTCTTTTTTATATTTAATTATTTATTTTAATTTGAGGTTATAATAATCATATCGTTTCCTTTTTCCTCCCTCCAAACTTTTGCATATTTACTTCTTGCTTTCATTCAAACTTATGGCCTCTTTTTTCAGTAAATGTTGTTGCATGCATCTATAGATAGATAGATAGATAGATAGATAGATAGATAGATAGATAGATAGATATAGATATATATTCCTAAACATAACTTGGTCCATCTGTATAATGTTACTTGTATGTATGTTTTTAGGCTTTGCCATTTGGTATTGGATACTCGATGTGTTCTTCCATGGGTAAGACTCCTTATCCAGAGCTAAGCTTTCCTCAGTTAGATGGACTTCTTTGTGCAGGGTTGAGGACTCTAGGATTTTCTCCCATCCACTTTGGCATATGTATTGTGGTACTTGTTCAACTCATGTCAGATAGCCATGTTGCTGATAGTTTATGATTTTAACCACTGACAATCTTAAGTGACACAAACTCACAGCAAATTCCCTGACTCTCTGGCTCTTAAACTCTTTCTATCCCCTCTTCCACAATGCTACCTAAGAATTAGGTGCATAAGTCTTTTTGTAGAATTATTCACTGGGAATAGTCTCCACAATTCTGTGTTTTGATTGACTTTGATTTTCTGTAATGGTTTCTGTCTGTTTCAAAGAGAAATTTCCATGAAAAACCTTTATTTTTGTATAGTTGAACATATTTCTATTAATTAAGTAATATGAGTTTCTAAGTAAGGTACAATGTTTCTGTACTTTTTATTGCCTTATGAAAGGAAACATTGAACTATTACTTTTTATATATGGATGAATAGGCTATTTAGAAAGATATTGGAATGTAAGTAAATCTTGAAATGATATCCACAACAGAGCAATATAAAAAAACTCCTATATACAGTTTTGAACTTATAAGATTTCCAATATAAAGCCCTATTTTTCAACCCTGACTTTATTTCCCTTGTTTTTCAAAATAGTATTGTCTTAGTTAATTTTATTCTTGTAGTGAGAAAATTTATGACAAAACCAATTTATGGGATAAAGGGTCCTATTTGGCTCATAATCTAAGAAGAGATAACCATAAACCCTGTGAACCCCAAAAAAAAATAACTGGTATGCTAAAATATATCATGGGTATAGCAATGGCACAAATGTTCTGTGGTAACCAACTACTTTCTAATTGGCTTTAATGAAAAAAGAGAAAATGTTTGCCTGGGACTGTAAATATAGATAAGAACTTATGATTAAGGATTTAGTAGGCCCATGGGTAAACAATTAACTTGCTAAATGTATGAAATATCAAAACGACATCTAAATTCATATATCCATTACTATAAAATAGTGCAGCTCTCCCATTTTATCATAGAGGCTTATTTGTGCAGTGGATCATAGTTATTGTAGAGCACACAACAGGTCAGAGTGCAAAGAATGATGTCAAGTTGAGCAGTGGCCACCTCTTTCCCCTGGCGAGGTGGCCTAAATAGGCCACAAAGTAAAAGGATCCAGACAATCTTGATAAGACCGGATAGGCCAGGGTCAGATAGTAAGGGAGGTGGCCCTGCCCTGTCAGTGGAGTATGGGAGAGACATGGGGGGAGAAGAAAGAGGGAGGGTGGGTCTAGGAGGAGACGAGGGAGGGGGTTACAGCCAGGCTACAAAATGAATAAATTGTAATAAATCATTATATATATATATATATATATATATATATATATATATATATATATATGAATGAGCATACACACACACACACAGACAAACACACACAGCTCAGGGATCATACAAGAAGAAAGATTGTAAGAGTTGGGGAAGGCCAGAGCAAATTATTTTCTGGACATGATAGGACCATTGCAGTCATGAATTCTTAGTAGCTGTTTGCTTGCATAAAATCCACACAAAATCAAACCAGTCAATACTCTGGTTTGGAGTGAGGAAAAACTCGTGTATACACACACCTAGCTGAAGCGCTATTGGCAATTAGTGGATTTTGATAGATAGGACTCAGTTTTATTTAAGACTGTTTGCCCATAGTAGATTAATCAAACTTAAGGAGAATGCCCCCACCATCATCAGTACGGTAGCACAAATTAGATACAATGAGTTACGAAACCACAAGTAAGAACACAGTGTTGGTAGAAGGTAAAAATGTGGTAAGAGCTGGGAAGAAGAGTTGTGAGTGAATATGATCAAAATACATTGAACGCGGGGGGCGGGGGGGAGCAAGATGGCGGAGAGCAGCATGCACTGTATTTGAGGGCTACAGTTGCTGAAACTCCGAATTGGTGAGTGGAGAGGTAGTGGAACCCAAAACAACACCATGGAGGCTTCGGGGGAGAAGGGGGACAAACCCTGATCTGAGTCAAATAGGACAAAGGTCACCACAGACTTCTCCTGGGGAATCAATTTCCCATAATGGGCTGAAGCAGCAGGGGAGGTACTGTAGGCAGCAAGGGAGGCAGAGGAGGCACCCCGCAGTGCATACAGCAACTTGAAAGAGCACAGGGCTGCCTGCTCTAAGCACAGATCTCCCTTTTTGAGATTTGAGACAGAACACGCAAACCCCCGCATTTTCCCCAAGACCTCCATTCTCCATCCTTGGCTGAGGGGGAGGCGGCAGAGGAAGCACACAGTGCTTTCCAACTCAGAGAGCAAAGCTCAGCCTGCTGTGCCCACAGCTTCTAGCACAGAGCACAGAGCCAGGCAGACAGAGCCCACAACAGTGTAAGTGTCCAGCCTGCAGCATCAGCCACAGTGCTCAGAGTCCATCCCACAGAACCCACCACTGGGTATTCAGGAAAACTTCACAGGCACTTTGTGCCCGCTATTTGCGCTTATAGCTCTAGCATCCTCATCCCCTACTGTGCTTGCTCCCAACCCCCATATCCCAAGCACCTACACTCTCTAGCACTCTCTCCTTCAAGACACACTTCCATACACACACACACACACACACACACACACTTACTCCCCTGCAATAGCGATTCTGCAACAGTGGCTTTCCCTCCCTCAGGTACAGCTGAAGGAACAACTCACACTCTCAAACCATTGGACCTCTCTAATCTTACCTAAGTATACTCCAGACACCAGAGAAAGATAGTTCCAGTTTGAAGTACAGACTCCAGGAACAAACAGTGAATGTTACAGATAAGCATATGGCCAGAGGTCAGCATGAGCACACACCCAACAAAAGTTAAGACATTATGGCTCCACCAGCAAGCCCCAAAATCAATGGATATTTTAATTCAGCGGAAACACAGGAAAATGACTTTAAAGCTATGTTTATGCAGTTATTAGAAGACAAAAAGAGGAAATGAACAGAGGTGAGTGCTGGTCCCTCAGTTCACTTTTTTCTTTTTATTAAGCATCCACTCTCCCCTATTTCTTAGAATAGGGGAGCACTCTCCCACCCAGACACCCCAGCTCATCTATTCACATGAATAGTGAGCTCATCTTCCTACTCTGTGGCCTTGTAGGGAAGTCCCATCTGGGGGAAGTGATCAGAAAGCAGGCAACATAGTCTTTGTCAGAGATATCCCCCACTCCCCGCACTAGTGGTCTTACATGAAGCCTAAGATACACATCGGGGTTATCTTCTTGGGGGCTGTACATTGTAGCATGTCTATCCTGTACTAAATGACTAAAATCTGCTTACATGTGAGTATATACCATGTGCGTATTTCTGGCCATTTTTAAAGTTGTTACTTCTGATTGGCAATATTGGGCCTCTCATAAATGAATCAGTGACACTGAGGGAGAGAGAGTCACATAATTTAATCTACTCCAGAACACATCTTAAATGCGGAAAGATTTTACAAAGCACTTCACTCCCTTTCATGTTTACTCCCTCTTGGTGAACTACCATCAAATGTGTTAATAATTAGATTATCATTGCATGTCACTGGGTATTCCTTGTCTATTGACTTCCTGTGAAAGCTTCCTTATTCCTGTCCCTTGTTTGTTGGGTTTTTTTTTTTTTTTTTGGTTACACTTTAATAATCAACTTAATGTATTTAGAGATGGGAAGTAATATATATGTATGTATGTGAATGTATGTATACATAATTATATTATCTAAAATATTGTTTAAGGTTTCTATAGCTGTGATGAAACTCTGGCCAAAAAGCAAGTTGGGGAGAAAAGGGTTGATTTGGCTTATACTTCCTTACCAGTGGTCATCATCAATGATGGAAATGAACTCAAACAAGCAAGGAACTTGGAGGCAGGAGTTGATGCAGAGGTCATGGAGGGGTGCTGCTTTAGACTTGCTCTTCATGGCTTGCTCAGCCTGATTTTCTTTCTTTTTTTCTTTTTCTTTCTTTCTTTCTTTCTTTCTTTCTTTCTTTCTTTCTTTCTTTCTTCCTTCCTTCCTTCCTTCCTTCCTTTCTTCCTTTCTTTCTTTCTTTCTTTTTCTTTCTTTCTCTTTCTTTTTTCTTTCTTTCTTTCTTCTTTCCTTCCTTCCATTCATCCTTCCTCCCTTTTCTTTCCTCTTTCTTTTTTCTTATTTTTCTTTGTTTTGAGATTTTTAATTTTAATTTTTTCCTATTTTACACCCCAACCACAATTTTCCCTCCCTCCTCTACTCCCAGTCCCCACCACCTTCTACACTCCTTTCCTCTTCAGAAAAAGGCAGGCCTCACATGGACATCAACCATTCTTGGCATATCAAGCTGTAGCAGGACTAGGCAACTCCTCCTCTATTAAGGCTAGACAAGACAACCCAGTAGAAGAAAAGGGTCCCAAGGGCAGGCAACAGAGTCAGAGAGAGCCACTTTTTCCATCTTTAGGAGTCACACAAAAAGAACAAGCTACACAACTGTAACCTATGTGCAGAGGACCAGACTCATGCAGGCTATGTGAGCACCTATGGACCCAGGGTGGTTGATTGCATGGCTTTTCTTGTGCTGTCCTTGACCTCTCTGAATGCTACATTCTTTTCTCCTCTTCCACAAGATTCATTAAGCAGCATGTTTTCTTATAGAGCCGAGCACCATCAGCCCAGGTATGGAACCTCTCACAATGGGCTAGGCTCTTCCCATAAAACACTGATTAAGAAAGTGCCCTACAACTGGATCTGATGGAAGCATTTTCTCAATTAAAGTTCCCTCCTCTCAGATTACTATAGATTGTGTCAATCTGATATAAAACTAGACAGCACAAGGATAATGTAGTTTAAAACACAGTTTAGTTTACCAGTTTTACATTCTTTTTAATTATTATATAAAGGCCCAATTTCTTAAATTTTATTTAGTATCTCAAGAATGTAAAATTATTATATCAAGTATAAATATCTAAAGACTTAAAAACTTCTTGTGATTATGATTTTTTCTTTTTTGTGAATTAATTAGAAAATGTTGATTACTTTAAACCTCTTTGATATTAATGTTAATCATTTTCTTTACTGAGAAAGAGAAATATGATGCCTATATAAGCTAATGATAATTTGAAAGGTTTATATAATCAATCTTTTAAAGGTCAAAATAGATGAAGTATAAACAACACCTGGTCTATTTGGAAAAGGTGCTCATACAGCACCAGTTATAGATGGTGTAAAGTTTCCATTATAAAACTAGAATCCTAAGCATCCTTACAGCAAAGAACTAGTCCACAAGTTGATTACAGATGACATGGTAGCAATCAGTAGAGTATCCTTCATAGTAATTGAGAATGCCTAAACAAAATATGATTTGTGATCATAAATAGAATCCTGAAAAATAACCAAATGTTACTGGTATGAAATTGTAGTTCATAAATGCTGCACAATTCCTTTATAAAAACTGAAATCTTCATTTAAAAATTCTAAGAAGCTTGCAAAATTTACAAGACTCAGAGATTCAAAAGCGACAAGATGAACGAGATCCTTCCCATGGTTATAAAAGTAGTAAACAATTTCTAGGAAGAGGACAGTGACCAGTTGATGTGTGTTCAGAGAGCTTCACGGATGCATTTGAGGGTGAGCATTTGGTGCACAAAGCTGCTTTTGAATCAACCATACTCCTCTGAGTAACACCCCCCCCCCTATGATTCTAAGAATAACCTCAAGAAACTCATTAGATCACCAAGCTAGAAATGGGAGCAATTCTTTGGTTTGTCATTGCTGTTCTATCTGGGCTAAATGGATGTCCTATGTTTCCTCAGGATAGGTCATCACACAATTAGCATGAGAATATGTCAATACATAAAACACACAATAAAAGATAAGCAGTTAAAACACTGCCAATTACATTCATGCTGGAAATATTTTTCCATCTACTTTTCAAATGTAATTTAAGGGAGCTCACATTCACACTTTGTTCAATTTTTGGTTTCCTTTAACTTTCCTTACTAGGATACTATAAGTGTGTTTCTATTGCCACCAGATTTCCTAAAAACATTGCTTTACATTGATAACATCTTGAGTAGTACTGGTATACAACAGTGCATCCTAAAAGGCCCAGTCCTTTGAAGTCATTGGTAAACAAACCAACTCCCATTAACACGGATAATCTGAAACATTTGAAAATAAGAGGACTTTATCAATAGCAAGGAACATGGTAAAGAGGTAAATTAATTTTATTTTCAAACTTCTGTGATGAATTGACTTAACTATTTAATGTCACATAATGATCTTTTCTGCATCTCATGACAGATTTTCATTTAACTTCCATATTTCCTGAGGAAAAATAGTTCATTTGGCTATCTTTTGTTTTCTATTTGTGTGGCATTTCTTTTCCCATGCCTTCAATTTTAGTTATGGATGTCCTGAAAGATGAATTAAGTTTACTAGAGGCAACATAATTGTACTTTTAACCCTTTACTTTGTATCTTTTGGTATATTTTATCTATTTATACTTAATGTAATTATTAATAATACTGGTAAAGTAGTACTTATTTTATTGTTGTTCATTGACTTTTAGCTATTTTGTTACTTCTTTTGTTCTTTTTTAATATTCTTTTTGTTTAACAATCTTCTGTGTGATTTTCATTCCTTTCTCATCACGTTTTATGAATCTGTTACAGAGTTTGGCTCAAACATAATGCTTAATCAAAATATAACTTTATTTTATAATAGTAACACTTAAGGCATGGAGACAATTGCATGCAAAGACTACACTTTTACTCTACACATTGACTGAATGAATAAAAACTAATTGAAGTAATATGTTGATTATGTGACTCAGGCCTGCAATTCTGGCAGTGAAGGAGGGTGATGCTTTCATCTTGGCAAACCAAGAAGCAGGGAATCAAGGCAGAAACCATAAATAGATTATGACCTTCAAGCCCAATCCCTAATGGCTCACTTGTGCCGACCAGTCCTAATCCCAAAATTCCATAGCCCCCCAAGACAGTACCACCAACAGAGAAACATTGTTCAATGTTTCCTATTTAAACCACATGATTTAGATATAGCATTATTATATATAGTATCATCAATTACTAGAATATGACCAAAGAAAAGCATGAAAGCCTAGACAGAGCCACTCACATACAACCACAAGATGTTTAAGACTATTAAAATCAACCTCAAGAGCAGGCAATTGACCTATAAATTCTAATGAAAACTGAATCTTTGTCGAGCATCCTATATGCTAATGAAGATAAGGACCTGTACAAAAACATGAAAATCAAAATGTAAACTGCCGCGTACCTTAGCAAAATTTAGAAGAAACAAAGATGAAAAAGCTATAGCATCAAACAAGGAATAACACAGTAATGGAATGTTCCACTGTGGAAATCATACATTGTAAGGGCAGAACCCTATTTTCTCAGTTTTGGAATAGGAGTATTAAGTAGGAAAAATAAATGACAGAATTGGCTGAAGAAACTACAAAAGATTGCATATTCTATATCAAGAGAGAACATAACCATAAAAATGAGAAAGTCACAATTTACAGCTATAGGAAACATAAAAAAGTGACATAGAAAAGTTCATGCTACAAATATAAATCTATTTAACATGTAATTTTCAGAAAGGCCATTTAAGTGTGTTTCAGAAGAGGGATTATTTTGATTTGATTTGGATAACCCAACTGGTGTGCATGAGTCTTAATCTTGGTGCACTGTGTTCCCTGAAAAAAACAGCATTTACATAGCCACAATCACTAAGATGGTATTTTGTTGGGTTTCCACTTTAAAATAAAGAAATATACAAAGCATGGATACAGTGTAGCTACGACTATAACATGGATATTAACAACTATGTAATTTGAAGATACAAAAATTAAGGAGAAATTTTTGAGAGAAGAAAAAAAAGGGATACAACTAGAGAAGATGTCAACTAAATTGACTAAAATGAAATAGAGGCTCAAACACACAGTATATATTCACTCATAAGTGGATATTAGACATACAATATGTAGAATAAACCTACTAAAATCTGTACACCTAAGGAAGCTAATCAAGAAGGAGGACTCTGGCTAAGATGCTCAATCCCCATTCAGAAAGGCAAAGAGGATGGACATTAGAGGAGGGAGAAAACAGGGAACAGGACAAACTTTGGGAAAAATGTAGGGAATATTATGAAAGAAGTGGGAGATATAGTAAGACCTGGAGAGAACAGGAGCGCCACAAGGAGAGCAACAAATTCAAAAATTCTGGGAACAGGGGTCTTTTCTGATATGCCAGCTAAGGACCACTCATTGAGATGGCCTGAAACCCTGCACTGAGCTCATGGTAGCTCAGTGTCCAAGTGGGCTCCATAGTAATGTGGTCAGGGACTGTCTCTGATATGAACTGATTGGTATACTCTTTGATCATCTCCTCCTGAGGTGGGAGCAGCCTTACCAGGCCACAGAGGAAGACAATGCAGCCACTCCTGATGAGACCTGGTAGACTAGGATCAGAAGGAAGGGGATGAGGACCTCCCCTATCAGTGAACTGGGGGAGGGTCATGGGTAGCGAAGGGGAAAGGAGGCTGGGATTGGGAAGGGTAGAGGGAAGGAGCAATAGGGGGTAGACAAAATGAATAAACTGTCATTAATAAAAATAAATTTAAAATATATAAAATAGAAGTAAAATAATAACATTTGCAGAGAGGGTGGAAAACTACAGTGGTATGAGTCAAGATTCTTCTTTTCTGTATGAAGAGACCAGGCATTTTCAAAAGCCCACAAGCATGACATCACCACAAAACTCATTATCAAGATTCATTAATAACTGTAAAAAATTCTTCAAATAATTTCTAACTGCTTGTGTTTGCAATGCTTTAATAGCAGTAACAATTTTGAACAAACATTCTGAGTAAAGACAATTAATCATACTTCAAATGCCAGACTGAGACAAGGAGCTCAAGTTGCCAAAGAAGTTAAAAGAAAGAGTACATATTTTAAAGTTCTGTCAGTAACTCATGTTTCACATTGATAAAATGTGTATTATGTCTATTATGTTCACAGTGTCGGTGGTAGCCGGGGGATTGTAGTGACAAGCTAAAGGACTTACATGTTCATCTTCTTCATACTGAGCCTGAAATCCACTCAAAGCAGAATTAATGGTGCAGTAAAAAGAATTTAATGTGGTTCTGCCCTATGGGGCCATGGTTGAGGATTACATGTTTTGTTTTTCTTTGTTTTCTTTTTTTAATTTTTTATTTAACTTTTATTAATTACACTTTATTCATTTTTGTATCCCCCCCATAAGCCCCTCCCTCCTCCCCTCCCAGTCCCACTCTCCCCGCTTTTCTGCATGCATGTCCCTCCCCAAGTCCACTGATAGGGGAGGTCCTCCTCTCCTTCTTTCTGATCTTAGTCTATCAGTTCTCATCAGAAGAGGCTGCATTGTCAGGGTTCTAGGTTATCTCCATGAATAGTCCTTGGTTGGAGTATGAGTATCTGGGAAGTTCCCTGTGTTCAAATTTTCTTGTTCTGTTGCTCTCCTTGTGGAGTTACTGTCCTCTCCAGCTCTTACTATTTCCCACTTCAATTCCATTCACTCTGCCCGACAGTTGGCATCAGGCTCAGCATCTGCTTTGATAGTCTGCACGGCAGAGGTTTTCAGAGGCCCTCTGTGGCAGGTTCCTAGGTTGTTTCCTGTTTTCTTTTTCTTCTGATGTCCATCCTCTTTGCCTTTCAGGATGGGGATTGAACATTTTAGTTAGGGTCCTCTCTTTTGCTTAGTTTGTTTAGATGTACAGATTTTAGCGGGTTTATCCTATGTTGTATGTTTATATGAGTGAGTATATACCATGTGTGTCTTTTTGCTTCTGGGACAACTCACTCAGGATGATCCTTTCCAGGTCCCACCATTTACCTGAAAATTTCATGATTTCCTTATTTTTCATTGCTGAGTAATACTCCATTGTGTAGATGTACCACAATTTCTGCATCCCTTCTTCAGTTGAGGGGCGTCTGGGTTGTTTCCAACTTCTGGCTATTACAAATAAGGCTGCTACAAACATGGTTGAGCAAATGTCCTTTTTGTGTACTTGAGCCTCTTTTGGGTATATGCCTAGGAGTGGTATGGCTGGATCTTGAGGAAGCACTATACCTAGGTGTCTGAGAAAGCGCCAGATTGATTTCCAGAGTGGTTGTACAAGTTTACATTCCCACCAGCAGTGGAGAAGGGTTCCCCTTTCTCCACAACCTCTCCAGCATGTGTTGTCACTTGAGTTTTTGATCTTGGCCATTCTGATGGGTGTAACGTGAAATCTCAGGGTTGTTTTGATTTGCATTTCCCTAATGGCTAATGAGGTTGAGCATTTCTTTAAGTGCGTCTCTACCATTCAATATTCCTCTACAGAGAGTTCTCTGTTTAGCTCTGTTCCCCATTTTTTAAGTGGATTACTTGGTTTGTTTTCTTTTGGAAAATAAGGTTTTTCAAAAATATTTAATTATATCCTTATTACAGTTTCCCATCCCTCTACTCCTTTCAGTTCTTCCCCAACTCCTTCCTCATCGGGATCCACTCTCTTTTTGCCTCTCATTAGAAAACAACAAACTTTCCAATTGATAATAATAAAATATAGTAATATAAAAATTAATAAATACATCAAAATTGGGAAAAATAAACAGAAGGAAAAGAGACCTAGAGGAAGTACACGAATGAAAGATGAATTCCACAAAAAAAACACTGAATTAGAAGTGATACACAGAGGCCCTGTGCAGGCTATCTTAGCCTCTGTGAGTTCATATGTGCACTGATCATGTTGATTTAAAGGGCTTTGTTTTCTTGGTGTCCTCCATCTCCTCAGGCTCTTACACTCCTTTTGGCCTCCTTTTCTATAAGGTTCCCTATAACTCAAAAGGAGAGATTTGAGGAAAATAAGAAATATGAGGCTGAGTGTTCCAAGGTCTTTCACTCTCTGCATAAGGTCCAGTTGTGCATCTTTGCATTTGTTCCCATAATCTACAGGAAGACACTCTTCTGATTATGGCTGAACAAGGCACTGATATATGAGTATAGCAGAATGTCATTAGGAGTCATTTTATTGCTGTTTTTAGACCAGTTGTATTTGGTTTTACTCTAGGTCCTTGGGCTACCTAGTCTCAGGTTCTTGACTATGCAGGCATTGTTGGATACGGGTTCTACCTTGTAAAGTAGACCTTACGTAAGGTCAGGTATAAATTGGTTATTCACAAGCTTTGTGCCATCATTGCCTCTACCAATTTTTATAGGTCAAAGGGCTTATGGTTAGGTTGGTGTTTACAATTTTCTTTCAGTAGCCCGAAGAGTACCTTCATGCACCAAATATATTAGAATTAAGGCTCTATGAAGGCAGCAAATTGACTTCTCCATGTTCAATGAGTTGAGTTAGGTATTGCTTTCAGCAATGGAGCCTTGCCTTCAGTTTGCCTATAGTTGGCAACATCTTGTATTGTTTGCAGATTCCCATAGGACCTTTGACCAACAACTTGATTATATGTGAAAAATAAACAAAAGACCAATAAGCTAAAAATGCTGAAATGAAACAAAAAGCCTCCCCTCCTTCCACTTCCTATACAAATGGAGTTTACTTTGTGTTGGTCAGTTACTCCTGGACATGGGGCCTGCCCTGGAGTGATTTATTACACTACATAAAATCCCCTCAAGGAGAACTCTAGACCACGACAAGGAACTGCTGTGTTCAGTAAATTCTGAGAGTCCAGGGCTTGGTGGGGGCCCTTGGAACAACAGTAACTGCAGTACAGAACAGAGCAATACCGCACCGAGACTCTCTTCATTCATCAACTCATCCGTCACCCCCTGCTATTGTAAAACAAATATTAGCTTTTCCATCTCACTCTCCATGTCAGCTGATGATCCATAGAAGTTCTCTCCAATTGGCTGTTTTCCAAGTCACCATAGTAGTCCATGAGACATACATGACAAGAATTTTATGTCCTTTCACCCAGGTTCACTAATAACCATCTTTCAATAGATTTCTGAGTAAAAAGTTACATTATCAGACATAATTTATGTTCTAATACAAGAGGGGAAAGTATGTACTACAAGGAAAAGAATTCACTATGATTGTATTTTATGTGTTGTTTAATTATAAATATACATTCTACATTTAATTTTATGAATATTTGGTTCCAGATGTTTTACAGTAGTTAGAAACCTGAGTATATAATGTTACCTTTACTTACAATGAGAGACTTTATACCAATATAGAGATCTTAAGATACATGGCTATGGTAAACTCAAATGTATTTTCCAATCAAAAAGTTGACATCAGGATAGTTCATACTGAATTGTATTCATGTAAAATGTTCACAATTCAAAACACACTTTCCAGTTGTCTTGACCCAAACACAAAGAACCAAAACATTGATAAGTAAATATTCTTGTCTTTCCTGATTTTAAAATTTGAAAATTGTCCCTAGG
Organism: Psammomys obesus; assembly: GCF_907164565.1. NCBI lineage: Eukaryota > Metazoa > Chordata > Mammalia > Rodentia > Muridae > Psammomys > Psammomys obesus. The sequence continues at coordinate 14,443,440 of NW_026596147.1, read as the reverse complement.
ACTGAAAAACTATTTGAGAGTGTTTACCAAATATTTCAGATGGATGGGGAGGAGGGCCTCCCCTATCAGTGGACTTGGATTGAGTCATGGGAGGAGAAAAAGGAGGGAGGGAGGGATGATTTGAAGGAGCAAGGGAGGGGGCTAAAGCTGAGATATAAAGTGAATAAAGTGTAATTAATATAAAAAAATAAAAATTTAATTAAAAAAGGAGGACCCTGAGTAAGATGCTCAATCTTTATTCAGAAAGGCAAACAGGATGGACATCAGAAGAGGGAGAAAACAGCGAACAGGACAGAAGCCTATTACAGAGGTCCTCTGCAAGACTCTATTCAGCAGCATATCAAAGCAGATGCTGAGACTCATAGCCAAACTTTGGGCAGAGTGCAGGGAATCTTATAAAAGAAAGGGGAGATAGAAAGACCTTCAGGGGACAGGAGCTCCACAAGGAGAGCTACAGAACCAAAAAATCTGGGCACAGGGGTCTTTTCTGAGGCTGATACTCCAACCATGGACCACTCATGGAGATGGCCTGGAAACCCTGCACGGAGGTAGCCTATGGCAGTTCAGTGTCTAAGAGGGTTTCCTAGTAATGGGAACAGGGGCTATCTCTGACATGAACTCAGGGGTTGACTCTTTGATCACCTCCCCCTGAGGTGGAGCAGATGCTCCCCTGACAGGGGAGCAGCCTTACCAGGCCACAGGAAGAGACAATGCAGCCAGTACTGATGAGTACTGATAGACTAGCGTCAGATGGAAAGGGAAGAGGACCACCCCTGTTAGTGGACTTGATGAGGGGCATAGGAGAAGAAGATGGAGGGAGGGTAGGATTGAGCAGTACAAGGGAAGGGGTTAAAGCTGGGATACAAAGTGAATAAACTGTAGTAAATAAATAAATAAATTTAAAAAAGAAAAGAAAACTATGGGTTTAAGGTGTTTCAAAAAGCTTTAGTTCTTTCACGTTACTTCAGACTCTTTCTATAAAATCTTACAGGATTTCCCACACAATCTGATTCTACATAATATACCCATAGTTTACAGGTAACAAAATTCAATTAAAAAGTAAGAAGCATTTAAATTTTACTTCTAATCAATGATCCAGCCAAACGTTCTTAATCAGATACAAATAATCAAAAGTTTTTTTCTATCTTAAACCAGGCTGAAAATAATTATTTTCTTTTTAAGCTTTCTCAGTGCATCATCAACACTACCATACATCCCTTGAATGATATTATTATAGGAAAAATTTGGCTTAAATAGAACAGAATAATCCCCAAATTTGTGTCCAAACTTTGGAGCATTTGGGGCTTGGTAACATTCTGTTCATGGAATCTTCTGGAAAATGCTCTGTGCTAGTTGTTTCCACAGACTGTGTGCTCATGCAAAAACAAGTTTTAACTCCTGTCTCTGGGCAACCAAGAAACTGACCATCTGGACACACGGTTGATAAAGACTTTCAGCAAGCCAGAAATTCCTGGCAAACAGAGCTCAAAAAGATTCTCAAGACATGTTGCATTCAAACATGGTCTTATAAACAACTTGGGCTTTACATACACACACACACACACACACACAAAACACTTAAAATTCCAATTTTCTGCTTCATATTCAACAATCAAGGGTGATGATTACGGTTAGTAATTTATTGACTCATTCTGGACATTTCTAAGTATGAAGTGAAAGCCTATTAATTCTTACACTGAGAGCGCCTTTAACTGGGAGGGGCTCTGGCAGTCAGATGTTGCAGTCCCCCTAATGATATGGAAAGAGGAATTAAGAAAATTCTCTTTAGCCAAATAAATTGATGAAAAAAAAATCACAATTTTAGCCAAAATATAATTCAATCATAGCTGCCATTTGGTGATGTTATCTCTAAAAATAGCACATTCCAACATTCACCCTGGCTATGAGCGAATAAGTTCATCTATCAAAATTTTTGGGCAGTTGTACAGTCTTAAAAATGGCCTCAAGAGAAAAGCACTTACAAATAGATTATGTGGACAGTTCCTTGTGTGGCATGGGAAAATTCTTGACAGATGAATAATCACAAATATAAGTCCTCTAGCATAGACTCTGGAAATTTAGAAAGGAATTACAACACAATTAAAAGTTATTAAAATGCAACATTCCAAGGGAATAATTTTTCTTATTAATCTTTCAAACAATATTGAATTATTTGTTTGGAGTCACTATTACATAAGACTTGGATGGATACAAGAGTGATTTTCCAATCTTTCACCAAAAGGATCTACACAGGAAGAAGCTCAAGTTGTTCAGGAAGGGAACGGAATGAGATGTGTTCTTTCTACTAGAAGCAGCCTGACCCAGGAAGGAGGTGAATCCTTAGAGACTGGAAGAGAGGAGGGATGATAGTACACAGGGCCACTTGAACTCAGTTGCCCTCTGAGAGATTATGATTGTAACATGACAACTGCATGGTTAGAAAGGCAATAATATGCACTGAGATCCGAGAAAAACTTACCAGGGTACAACCTGCCTCCTGGAGCCATAACAAGAGATTCTGAATCTATGGATAGAAGTCATGCAGTTAGGCGGTCAGTGACTGATTCCATTCTGAACACATAAACAATGTTTTTTGTTCTTGCCATTATTCTCCAAATTATAGGTTACAACGATAATTTATGTAGCATTTGCTCTGCATTATATAGTATAAATAGTCTAAATCTGACTTAAAATGTTTGGGAAAATGACTGGAAGTTACATGCAAATACAACATCACTTTATATGAAAGCCTTACTTGTACATTCTATGATTATCTGCAGTGGGAAAGGTGGTGTTGAAAGAACTCTTAGACTTCTTGGATGAATTCCAAGGTAGCCAAGATAGCATCAGGAACTTGGAGAGTATAGTTTCTTTATGTGTATAGAAAGTCTAAGCTGAAAATACACTGTGTTCAGCCAAGTATCTTCTATGTCAGTAATCCAATCATCACTGTAGCAAAAAGTTTCTTACACTTTACCAAGGTTACACACAGTCTCCTGCTGTCAGTCCTGAGCATGGAATGTCTCAGTATTCCTGCATGTGCAAATCTGGAAGTATAAGACACATCAGAATTCCCAGGGAAATACTTGATCAATGGGAACCAGAAGTTACTAAAAAACCTAATCTTCAGATTTGAAACTGCATTCTACAGCTCCACATAAACTGAGACTAAATCCATCTTTCTCACAAAAGTCAGTTCCTGAGTTCATAGCGTGGAATCAGCTTCTCTTCCTCCTCCATTTCACTCCACTATATCTCTAACATTTACTGTTTGAACTACTTTTATGTTGGGTTCCTTAACCCAAATACCCTATGTGTAAAAGGAAAAAAGTAGGATGGTAGTGGATTCTGGTCAGAAACTGTGGAGGCCCTCTGAGAGGAACATTGTATTTTACAAATCCTGAAAGAATATAAGAATTCTTAAGAATTATTTCAAAATTCTACTGTTTATTTTTTAAATGTTTAATATTTTTAACAGAAATAGAATTATGTCACTTTCTCTCATTTTCCTCCCTCTGGCCCATCTCAGCTATTCTCCTTTCAACACCACCCAGCCCCTCCTACTCTCAAGTTGATAGTCTCTTTTTCTTTGGTTTTACTACATACCTTTGCATACACACACACACACACACACACACACACACACACATACACACATACACACACATCATTGTCTTTTATTCTTTAATTTATTGTGAGCATTTCATACATGTATACAAGAAAATATGGTTATATATACTCCTGTTTTCTACATCCAACTAAAATTTTCCTCATACTAAAGAGAAAATCAAGATATTCTCATATAAAAAAACAGCGGAATATATGCTATTAAAGAATGATGAGGCATTAATTGAAATACAAAGTAAATGATGCAAGAAGTCTGGAAATCAGGAAAAAAGAGAAAGAACGAAAAAGCAAAGAATACCTTAAATGCATAGCTTTTCCCCATTAAATGTACATTTTAACATTTTTATTAGCACTTTGGCAATTATGCATATTTATGAGAGAACAAACAGTGCACTATTTCAATTCACATGTTAGTTAAATTTACATATAAAATGTAATGACCAGATTGGGGTAGTTGGAACATATACTGCCTAAAATATTTCTTTGTATTTAAAACATTCAAAATCCTCTCTAACACTTACGTTTGTATTTAGTCTTTGGAATTTCACACGTGAAGACTATTTGTTTAGATTATATCCACTTGCTGCTTCCCTCCTCTGACTCCTGCTGGAGGCCTCCTCCCTTGTGTTCTTCCTCTGTCTCTGTTTCTATCTACTTCTATCTCATCTGCATCCCTTCATCTCTATCTTTCTATATGTCTATTTCCATCTCTATTTCATGACTATTTCTTTAAATATGCATCTATCTGTCTATCTATCTATCTATCTATCTATCTATCTATCTATCTATCTATCTGTCTGTCTGTCTGTCTGTCTATAGACATATCTATCTGTCTGTCTATCATGAATCATCCATCTATCTATTATCTATCTATCATTATCTCTTAATAGCTCACCAAGACCACTTCGTGTGGCCTGACTATTCTTGGGTAAGGGGTCTATTGCCTACTTTGAAATATAAAGCTGGCTGTTATCAACCATCACTAACCTTAGTGGATTATAGAATGTCAGCATTTCCCTCTGTTCCAGATGCATACTGTACATATTCCATATCTCTTTTTATGTCCTCTTCTCCAATATCTTCTCATGGTAGAATAACCAATATACTACTATCTACCTTCTTCTTGAGCTTTTAACTTTTTGAAACAAAAAATGGATGGTATCACTGCCTAATTTAGGTCTCAATGTTATACAGAACATATTTAAGCATTTATTCTAAAACTGTGGGTAGGTTAAAAATGTAAAATGAGTGTTCATTATGGGAAATGAGCAATTTTTCCTCTGGAGAGAAGGAGGGTAGAGCATCTGGGAGGATTTGGGGGAGAAGAAACTATAATCAAAACATATTGTATGAAAAAAAATCTTTCAATTAAAAAGAGTAAAAGAAAAATGAGCAGAAATGTTTATAAAATCTTATTTGTAATATTTAAAAATATAGCCAGAAATATTTTACGATAGGTAAGAAATTAATCATACTGCTATCATAAATAATAGAATATATTATGGAACTTTTAAAAAAAATATTTGTATGTGCAGTTCCTTGATTGGATTGCAAAGGCATAATGCTTAGTGGGAAAAAAAAAAAAAAACAAACAGCCGATTTCAGTCACAAGTTGACAGAACTTAATATTCTCAGTGATAAAATTAAAGATACAAAGAACAATTAGTAGATGCCAAAAGCTCATGGTAGGAAGAGGGAAAGGTAAAATATGATTGCAAAGGGTTGTAGGAGAAATTTTCATGAAGAAATAGTTACGTGTTTTATTCAATTTGTGAACATGTAAGTTCACTCATAAAAAGTTATGTGGATAATCACATTCACCATAACTTTCCCTGCCTGGAAGTCATCTCCACAGAGCAAACCAGCATCCAAGATACAGTTAAGTTAGCGGTCTCCGGAAGAAGGAAACACTGTTATTAGCTAACCTGTTAAATTTTTATTCTTCAGGTGCAAATCGTCTGTCAACTGAAGAAGAGTAAAATTAAACACAGGGGAATCGTTGTTCAGCATGTTTTAAGAGTACTTCTTTGCAAAGACTGAGCTAGGAGAGTCCTGTGGAAGAGTTGAGGGAATAATTGAGGGAACCAGAGGCTTCAAGGACTCCCCAAGAGCTATAGAGTCAATAGCACCCCCATGGGGGCTCACAGAGACTAAACCACCAACCAAAGAGCATGCGTGGACTACTCCTAGGCTCCCTGCATCCAAGTAGTGGTTGTGCAGCTTGGTCTTCATGTGGGTTCCCCGATACCTGGAATGAGGGACCTCTATGACCCAGAAGCCTGCTTTGGGTCTTGTTTCCCTAACTAGCTGCCTTGAGAGAGAATGTACCTAGTCCAGCATCAACTTAGTGTGCCAGAGCATGTTGGCCCCCACGGGGAACCTCCCTCTTCTCTGAGGAAAACATGAGGGATAATTGTATGATTGGGTTGGGTGGACTGGGCAGAAAGAAAGGGGGCTGTCAATTGGGTCTGAAATCAACTAAGATACATGACTTTGGGTAAGTCTGTAGAGGTCCTGAAAGGATTCTCCCTATAGAGAGGGAGACATGATCTGATGTGAGGAGATTTCAAGAAAATGTTTTGTTTTGTGTTGTGTTGTTTTTATTATTCCTGCTTATCTGTGCTTTTTGTGTGCTACTACACCTAATGCTAATGCTGCTAATGCTGCTGCTGCTGCTGCTGTGATCCTGCTGCTGGCGGTCTTGCTGCTACTGCTGCTAGTGGTGACGTGACGGTGGTGGTGGTGATGCTGCTGCTCCCTATCACGTTAGGGAAACATAGGAGCTTAGGTGGTTCAAACTTCTTGAATGCACTAATGACGGGTGGCTTTCTCGGAGCCCTCCAGACATCTGCTCCACATCGGGACTGTTGTGGCATCAAGCCTGTGAACTAAGCAGAAACCAGTTCTCCACCTCTGGAGTGCGATGAGTCATTGTTGGACCGCCATGTCTCATATAAGAAAATTGAGTAAGTCATTTTTAATACAAATTCCTCAGTCAGTTGAACACTAAGTAACACACCCGGGAAATTAACAACTGTGCATTGAGGTGTGAACCATCTTAGCCTGATAACATATTTTTTATTTAAATTATGTTTGAATATTCTGGTATGAATGTTACCTTAAGTAAAGTTAATGTTAATATAAGATCCTCATTCATTGTGAATTCTCACTGCACTGAATGGGGAAAAATTCTTTCAGAAATTAAAATTTAACCAAATATAGAAGTATGCATCATGAAATGGAAGTCTGGGATCATGTAAGATGTGAAAGCCCTTTTCCTGGCAAGGCAAGATCACATATGGTAAGGGTGTCACCTTTCTAATAGGGCTCCCCCATTTATCCCTAGAACTCAGCTGACATTTCTGTGAAAGGAGAATGAACAGCTGGGGTGTTTTCAAATTTGCCTCAGAAGACTAGAGACAAGGAGCTTGCTGGGGAGCTGTGACAGTCTTCATCTGTCAGAGCACTTTTGAAAGACTCTACACTCCTTGTAAAAGTCTTTCCGGAGTCACGTTCTTGCTTCAGCAGACAGTTATTTATCTAAATGTGACCTCTCTCATTTCAGCTTGTAATCACAATATAAAACTATTATATAAAGACACCCTCAGCGTACAATGATGTGTTTGCAGAGGTCAGAGGACAACTTGCAGGACTAGGATCCATATTTTTTTAAAATTTTATTTTTTATATTAATTACAGTTTATTCACTTTGTATCTCAGCTGTAGCCCTCTCCCTCCTCCTCTCCCAATCCCATTCTTCCTCCTTCATTGCCTCCTAAGTCCCTCTCCAAGTCCAGGGATAGGAGAGGTCCTCTCCCCTTCCATCTGACCCTAGCATGTTTTTAACTTGGAGGACCAGGCATTAGAAAGCACTGTGGCATTTTCAAGCAATATTAGGGTAGCTTCTCCTTAACTGTCACACCTACCCCTGCTACAAGTGATGTAATTTTCTAACCTTTCCCTACCATGTTTTTCCCCTTTTTCAAGCTTCCAGCATTCTATGGCTTCCACCAGTTCTTCCTAATCACCATTTTTAAAAATTTTTTCTTGGTCTCCTTTTTAGTTCTCCTTTTTAGACTTTACCTACATTTATAGCCATTTACAAGAACTTACAAAAGAATTAAACAAAGTGTCATTCAACAAATGGGCTAATAAAATTAGTATAGTTCTCAAAAGAATAACCGTAAAATACCAGTAAGTACATTCAGGTATGCACTATCCGTAATCATTATGCATTATGTAAAATGCAAATTAAAACTATTCTGAATTGTTTTTATAATGGGAAACAAACCAGACTCAGAAAGATCTACTTTTTTTTGTTTTCATGTATGTATACATCTGTGTGGTGGGATTGACTCATGGATAGCATAAAGGGGATCATGAAAAGAGAAAAAAAGTCTAGCACAGGTAAAAGAAGATAATACAATATATGTGAAATGAAATCCAAAGCTGTTTACTCTAAGGAGAAAAGTGATGAGCTGGAAAAGGGCAAGGGGTGTGTGGGAAATGAGAGAGGATGATTACAAAGGCAAAACAAAGTATTCTGAAGATGCCAGTGAAACTCATTACTTTTAAGATAATTTTTAAATGTTTTTTTTTTTTTTAAATGTGGATGAGTGCTTGTATGGGTACTGCGTATATACCTGGAGCCTGAAAAGATGAGCAGAGGGAACAGGATGTCCTAGCTCTGGAGTTACAGATAGTAGTGGGCTGCCATGTTGGTGCTGAGAACCAAAGCTGGATACTCTGCAATAGCACTAAGTGCTCTAAACTTCTGGGCCACCGCTCCAACTTTTGTGTGCTGATTTTGTATTCTGCTACTTTGCTCAAGGTATTTATAAGAAGTAGGAGTATTCTGAAGGGGGTCTTTGGAGTCTTTTACACACAGAATCATATTATCTGCAAAAATGGATATTGGTTCTTCTTTTTCTGTTTGCGTTTCTTTATCTCCATAGTTTACCTTAAAGCTCCAGCTAAAATCTTAAGATACTATGTTGAACTTGAGTAAGGAAGCTGGACCTCCTTGTCTTGCTCCTTATTTTACTGAAAATCCTTGATTATTATGCACACATAGAATTTCTTGATCATCCTAATCAACCAAAAGTTCTTATCTGAACTGTAATATTTGTTTAAAAAATCATAATATTTCCTATTATATAGGTAACGAAAGATCTAGGTAAGGCTAATATCCAGTAAAATAAAATGAGTTGAAATACAGATCAGCTGGTTGAGTACATGTCTGGCATTCAAGACAACCTGGGATCAACACCCAACAACATAGGAGCTGCCACTGGTGAGTCATATATTTAATCTTAGCAGTCAAAAGGTAGAAACAGAAGGTGTGTGTGAGATCCTTTCTCAACAAGAATATTTTGAAAAGGAAAAAAAAAGTTAAAGAAAAAATAAATATATTTTCTAAAAAACCTTAAATAATGCTTCATGTTAAAATTAAATTAAACTCTGTGAATTTTTCTAGTATCAAGGCATTAATAGCACTACATAGTTTCATGCCTTGCAAAGGTCTCTACTAAGAGTTGAAACAACAGACAATACATTCTCCAAGGTTATTTTCATTCAGTTATTTACTAGTGATCCTGAACTATTATTTGTTATTATTCTTTAATGTTTTTTAATTGGAAAAACGTTTTGCTTACAGTTTACACCCTTCCACTGCTTCTATATCCTCCACACCTTCCCAATTACCCAAATCCACACCCTTTCTTTCATTAGAAAACAAACAATAATATAAGAAGAAGAAGAAGAATACGATAAGATAAAAACAAACAAACCAGAATAGGTTAAACAAGTGGAAAGAAAAAGAGCCAAGAAAAAGTACAAGGAACACATACACTGAGAAAAACTATTATTTGAAGACAAATAATCATACGAAATCACAATAAATAAAGTTGCAATAAATTGTGTAAATTTAACAGCAAAACTGCATGTTTATTTTAGCTCCTAGTGAGTTAACAATGTTCAATACAACTTGAAAATAGCACTAACCTGTCACAGATATCAAAATTAATTTTTCCTTTCTCTAACCTCATTATGTGTAAAGTGCATATAATACATTTACATTATATATATACATATATATATATACATATACTATAAATTGTTTTAATATAAAGAGTTGTTTATTGTAAACATATTTTTATGGGCATACCCAATCCAGCCACACCAGCCATGGTGGCCCAGAGAAAGACATTCAAGGGCCTGTTGTAGGTGCCACTACTATGGGAGAAAGTGTGATTGAAAGAAGGGGCAAATGGATACACAGATGAGAGATGAGAGAGAAAGCAGAGCTGAGGGGTTCATACACTGCTAAGAAGGTGGAATTGGAGACTTCCCAGCCATGAGGAACAGGTAGATATGAGGAGCCTGCACAACCACCTAAGGCAGGAAGTATCTGGGAAGTTAGGGAAAGGGAAACTGTGACAGTATGTATGTTATGGAAATAGTTTTTCAATAATATAAATAATAAATAAAATTTTATTTTGATGTATGTGTATGTCTGGTATATGCCACACATGTGAAAGTGTCCTTGTAGGTAGAAAATGCCTCAGATTCCTAGGAACTGAATGAAGCTACAGACAGTTACAAGCTGCCTGCCATGAATTCTGGGAACCTGGGTCCCTTGAATGCTTTCAGCTGTTAACCTTTCTTCTAGCCCCAAGAGTCATTTAATTTTTTGTTTTGCAATTCCTTAACATTTTTCTCTCTTGGTCTGACTGTAGGTATTATTTTTATTAGAAACCAAATGTGTACATTTGGGAAACAATATTATATTTCTGTGCATCAGAATTTTTATTTTCTCGTAAAGAATATAATACAATAATTTTTTTACTTTCTCATAAATAATACATAATTATAATATAATCAATATATAATATAGTATAATAATATAATATATAATTTTTATTTCCTCATAAATAATATAACAACTAGAATACAAAATGTATTTTCTCAGTGGATAAAATTATTAATCATATCTCTATCACATATTCTCCACCTACATGATCTATACAATGCTTACCAGGATATAGACTTCCACTAACTTTGTGTACTATGAGACAGTGATATCCCAAGGGAGAAGTCTTCATAAAAAGTTTACTAAATATTGGAGGACATCTATTTATAAAATTGCAAGTGGTGTAATGAAGTAATGAGTACACAATGACTTTCTCGAGGTATTCTTTCTCACAAAGGGAAAACACTAGGAACTAAATTAAATAGTATTTTTAAGGGCACACATTGACTTTCATAGCAGGAAGGAATTTTATTACCAGGGAACAAAGGAGAGAAAGAAGAAAAACTAGAGGAAACCATACTTTTAAAGAAAATGCTGAGGCGATGGCTTAGTGGTTAAGAGCACTAAGCACTAAGCACTAAGCAGAGGACTTGGGTTTGATTCCCAGCACCCTTGTATAGCTAAAAATATGTCTACAACCCCAGTTCTAGGTACCTGACTCCCTTTTCTGCCTCCAAAGACGCCTGAAGAAAAGAAATGTGGTGTACATGCATACATGCAGCAAAACACTTATACACATAAAAAAAAAACAAGATAGATAGATAGATAGATAGATAGATAGATAGATAGATAGATAGA
>NW_026596147.1:14424528-14432194 GCF_907164565.1 Psammomys obesus | reverse complement strand
AGATAGATAGATAGATAGATAGATAGATAGATAGATAGATAGATAGATAGATAGATCATTAAAGACAATGCAGGCCACCACAGGATCAAGTGGCTAGTATGTGAAGACCAATATTTTGGTCATTTAAATTAAATATATATATGACAAAGTGAGTGTTGAATAATGCCTGAAAAAATACTAAATATGGTAAATACATGCCTACAGATTTAAGAGGCTTATTAAAAGATAAGCACGGAAGGATTTGTGCTCGGATGTGTTATAAACAAATAGCTAAAAAACAGGCTTTGGGGGGGATCTATTGACATCACCCTTGAAAATGGCACATTATGTATAGCAGATCAAGAGTTCAGATGACTATGGATCCATCCTCAGAAATGTCTGAAGCAAAAAATCCCTGAGCCAGAATTGCTAAAGGGCTGAGTGAAAACAACTGTTGACCCAGAGTAATATATCTAGTGGAAATATCTTTCAGGGAACCATGAGAATTTGTTACCAGCAGATGGATTCCGTAAAAATAAACATGTCAATGAAAGTATGTCAGATAGCAGAAAAATTATATCAGAAACTTGGAAAAGAAGTAAGACCAAGTGAAATGTGAAGATCTTTGTAGACATATAACATGATAAAAACATTGCATTTCAAAAAATAGTAATTATGTGTCAAAACACAGATTTTAACATTTCTTCAATGTATATGAAATACATATGACAAGTATAATGTAAAAGACGAAGATAAATAATGAAGTGCTTATATTTTTACATTTCACTGGACATATTGATATACATTTAGTACCATGAAAAACAGTGTACTGTATATCCCTGTAGTCACCAGGACAAATCTATATAAGAAAATATGCCTAAAATTCCAGTAGATAAAAATGAAGATTATATATTCTGTAAATACTGTAAAAGAATAAAAGGAAACTTAGAGACTATAGATTGGACAGAGGACAAATAGTACAATCTGAGACATATAACTGAACATGACTGATCAAAAATATTCAATAAAATACAAGAATTGTGACTGGAGTAATTTAAAGACAAAATCATATGGTGTCTATAAAAAAATCTCTTACGAGTATAATAACATGAACAGATTAAACTTCCAAATACAGAAAATAAAATGCTGCATAAGTGTGTACCAAAGAATTTGGAAAACCAGCAGAGAAAATTACTTAGACTAAAAATCATAAAATTTTTAAATCACTGAATGTGGAATGTGCATAATTCTAAATGTGCCTTCTCTAACAATGGAACACCAAAATACATGAGGTAAAACCTGCTGAGACAAGAACATAAAAAGACACACCACAATCATAACAGGAGAACTCAGCCTTCTTATCTTACCTTTGACACAGGAAATAGCCAAAAAAAAAAAAAAAAAAAAAAAAAAAACAAGAATACACAATACGTTTTTAATATGGACTTTGACAACATAGATTTGTTCTGCAAAATATGATATACAGTGTTAACAATGATTATAAGATCATTTGTTCCTTTGATAAGTATGATGAAATTTGATACGTATTTCTGCTTGGTTTCTGTTCTTCTGATCATGTTCCTAAATTGTATGTATATATAGTCGGTTTCAAGATGGCAGCTGCCAGTGTGCACCTTATCTGAGGAGCAGTGGTTCCAAGAGTCTGAATCCCGTGAATGGACCAGCAACTCTATCCACAGCATCTAACTTAAAGTTCCCAAGACCAGAGGAGATATCCTGTGAGTTGGGGCCAATAATAACGAACTGTGAAACCCTGGTATTTGCTGCACACCCCATAGAGTGTGGAACCTCAGATCCAGTGACCCACTGTTCTCACAACAGACATTAGATCCTTTCTCCTTTCCAAGCAAATGGATCCAAGAAGCAAGCAAGAGTAGCCATTCTAATATCTGATAAAATAGACTTTCAACCAAAATTAATCAAAAGAGATGGGGAAGGACATGTCATACTCATCAAGGGAAAATTCCACCAGGAAGACATCACAATCCTGAACATCTATGCCCCAAATACAAGAGCACACACATTTGTAAAAGAAACATTGATAAAACGTAAACCACACATAGCTCCCCACACATTAATAGTGGGAGACTTCAACACCCCACTCTCAACAAAAGATAGGTCAACAAAATAGAAATTAAACAAAGAAACAATGTCTCTAAAAGAGGTCATGAATCAAATGGACCTCACAGACATTTACAGAACCTTATACCCAAACACAAAAGAATTTACCTTCTTCTCAGCACCTCATGGAACCTTCTCCAAAATAGACCATATAGTTGGTCACAAAGCAAGCCTCAACAGATACAAGAAGATTGAAATAATCCCTTCTATCACCATGGAATAAAGCTGGATCTCAACAACAACAGAAATAGCAAAAAGCCTATACACACATGGAAACTGAACAACTTGCTAATAAATGACAGCTGGATCAGGGAAGAAATAAAGAAAGAAATTAAAGTCTTCCTAGACCTCAAAGAAAATGAAGACACAACATACCCAAACTTGTGGGACACAATGAAAGCAGTGCTAAGAGGAAAGTTCATAGCACTAAGTGCCTTCAAGAAGAAATTCAAGACAGCTCATTCAAGCAACTTAATGGCTCACCTAAAAACCCTAGAAAAAGAAGAAGCACACACACACCAAGAGAAGTAGAAGGCTGGAAATAATCAAATTCAGGGCTGAAATCAATCAATAGGAAACAAATAAAACAATTCAAAGAATCAATGAAACCAAGAGCTGGTTCTTTGAGAAAATCAACAAGACAGACAAACCCTTAGCCAAGCCAACTAAAAGGCAGAGAGACACCATCCAAATCAACAAAATCAGAAATGAAAAGGAGGACATAACTACAGTCACTGAGGAAATCCAAACAATCATTAGGACTTACTTCAAAAGTCTACATGCCGCACAATTTGAAAATCTAAATGAAACTGACATTTTTTTTTATCGATTCCACTTACCAATACTAAATCAAGACCAGGTAAATCAATTAAATAGTCCTATATCTCCCAAGGAAATAGAAGTAGTCATTGAAAGTCTCCCATCCAAAAAAAAAAAAAAAAAGCACAGGACCAGATGGTTTCAGCCCAAAATTCTACCAGACCTTCAAAGAAGAGCTAACTCCAGTTCTCTTCAAACTATTCCACAAAATAGAAACAGAAGGAACACTACCAAAATCATTCTATGAAGCCACAGTCACCTTGGTACTTAAACTTCACAAAGACTCAACAAAGAAAGAAAATTTCAAGCCAATCTCCCTGATGAACATTGATGCAAAAATACACAACAAAATACTTGCAAACTGAATACAAGAACACAACAAAGATATCATTCACTATGACCAAGTAGGCTTCATCCCAGGTATGCAGGGGTGGTTCAATATACAGAAATCCATCAATGTGATCTACCATATTAACAAACTGAAAAGAAAAAAAAAGCACATGATAATCTCCTTAGATGCTGAAAAAGCATTTGTCAAAATCCATGTTTAAAATATTGGAGAGATTAGGGATACAAGGTACATATCTAAACATAAAGGCAATATACAGCAACCCTATAGCCAACATCAAACTAAACGGAGAGAAACTTAAAGCAATCCCACTGAAATCAAGGACAAGGCAAGGTTGGCCACTGTTTCATATCTCTTCAACATAGTTCTTAAAGTCATTGCTAGAGGAATAAGAGAGTTGAAAGAGATCAAGGGGATACAAATTGGAAAGGAAGAAGTCAAATTAGCACTATTTGCAGATGATATGATAGTATATGTGAGTGACCACAAAAACTCTACCAGGGAACTCCTACAGCTGATAAACACCTTCAGCAAAGTGGCTGGATACAAAATTAACTCCAAAAAATCAGTAGCCCGCCTGAATACAGAAGACAAAAGGGCTGAGAAAGAAATTAGGGAAACAACACCCGTCACAATAGCCACAAATGATATAAAGTAGCATGGTATAACCCTAACAAAGCAAGTCAAAGACTTGTATGAAAAAAAATCAAGTTTCTGAAGAAAGAATTAGGAGATATCAGAAGATTAAAAGATCTCCCATGCTCATGGCTTGTAAGGATTAACATAGTAAAAATGACCATCTTAGCAAAAGCAATCTACAGATTCAATGTAATTCCCATCAAATTACAACACAATTCTTTACAGACCTGGAAAGAAAAATTCTCAACTTCATATGGAATATCAAGAAACCCAGAATTGTTAAAACAATCCTCTACAATAAAAGATCTTCTGGAGGTATCTCAATCTTAAGCTTTACTACAGAGCAACAGCAATAAAAACTGCATGGAATTGGCATAGAAACAGAATGGTGGATCAATGGAACCAAACAGAAGACCCAGAAATAAACCCACAAACTTAAGGACACCTGATCTTTGACAAAGATGCCAAAACAATACAATGGAAAAAAGATAGCATCTTCAACAAATGGCGTTGGTCTAACTGGATGTCTACATGTAGAAAAATGAAAATAGATCCATACTTATCACCCTGCACAAAACTAAAGTCCAAGTTGACCAAATACCTCAACATAAAATCAGATACTCTAAATCTGATAGAAGAAAAAGTGGGGAACAGCCTAGAACTCATTGGTACAGGAGAGTAGTTCCTGAACAGAACACCAATAGCACAGGCTCTAAAAGCAACAATCAATAAATAGGACCTCATGGAACTGAAAAGATTCTGTAAAGCAAAGGACACTGTCATCGAAACAAAACGACTGCCTACAGATTGGGAAAGAATCTTCACCAACCATTTATCTGACAGAGGACTAATATCCAGTATATATAAAGAACTAAAGAAGCTGAAAAGCAGCAAACCAAGTAATGCAATTAAAAAATGGGGAACAGAGCTAAACAGAGAACTCTCTGTAAAGCAATATCGAATAACAGAGAAACACTTAAAAATTTGCTCAATGTCATTAGCCATTAGAGAAATGCAAATCAAAATGACCCTGAGATTTCACCTTACACCCATCAGAATGGCCAAGGTGTAAAACTCAAGTAACAACACATGCTGGAGACACTGTGGAGAAAGGGGAACCCTTCTCCACTGCTGGTGGGTATGTAAACTTATACAACCACTTTGGAAATCAATCTGGTGCTTTCTCAGACAAATAGGAATAGCGCTTCCTCAAGATTCAGCCATACCACTACTAGGTATATATCCAAAAGAGGCTCAAGTACACAATAAGGACATTTGTTCAACCATGTTTGTAGCAGCTTTATTTGTAATAGCCAGAAGCTGGAAACAGCCCAGATGCTCTCAACTGAAGAATGTATGCAGAAATTGTGGTACATCTACACAATGGAGTATTACTCAGCAATGAAAAATAAGGAAATCATGAAATTTGCAGGTAAATGGTGAGACCAGGAAAGGATCATCCTGAGTGAGCTGTCCCAGAAGCAGAAAGACACACACGGTATATATTCACTCATACAGACATGTAATATATGATAAACCTACTAAAGTCTGTACATCTAAAGAAACCAATCAAGAGAAAGGACCCTGACTAAAATGTTCAATCCCCATCCAGAAAGGCAAAGAGGAAGGACATCAGAAGTAGAAGAAAACAGGAAACAATCTAGAAACCTGCCACAAAAGGCCTCTGAAAATCTCTGCCCCAGACTCTCAAAGCAGACACTGAGACTTATGGCCAACTGTTCAGAAGTGTGCATGGAATCTTATGTAAGAACTGGGAAATGGTAAGATCTGGAGAGGACAGGAACTCCACAAGGAGAGCAACAGAACCAGAAATTTTGAACACAAGGGTCTTCCCAGAGACTCATACTGCAACCAAGTACAATGCATGGAGATAACCTAGAACCCCTGCACAGGTGTAGCCCAAGGCAGTTTAGTGTCCAAGTGGGTTACATAGTAATGGGAAGAGGGACTGCCTCAGACATAATCTGATTGGCCTGCTCTTTGATCACCTCCTGCTGAGGGGGGAGGAGCCTTACCAGGTCACAGAAGATGACAATGCAGCCACTCCTGATGAGATCTGATAGACTAAGATCAGAAGGAAGGAAAGGAGGACCTCCCCTATCAGTGGATTTAAGGTTGGGTATGTGTAAAGAAGGGGGAGGGGAGGGTGGGTTCATGAGGGGAGGAGAGAGGGGCTTATGGGGGGATAAAAATGAATAAAGTATGATTAATAAAAAATAAAAAATTGTATATTTAAAAAGAAAAAAAAAAGAAATCCCTCCAGCCACATAATATTCAAAATACACAATCTACAGAACAAAGAAAAATGTTAAAAGCAGCAAGGGGAAAAGGTCAAGTAACAACTAAAGGCATACCTATCAGTATCACACCAGACTTCTCAATGGAGACTGTGAAAACCAGAGGGTTCTCAAAAGATATCAAGCAAACACTAAGAGACCATAGACGCTATACCAGACTACTATACCCAGCAAAGTTTTCAATCAACATAGATAGAGAAAGCAAAATGTTCCATGACAAAGCTAAACTTAAACAATATCTACACAGCAAACCAGCCCTACAGAAGATACTAGAGGAAAAACTCCAATCTAATGAAATCAACTACACCCAAGGAAACACAGGATATAGATAACTTCACAACAAAAAAGTAAAAGAAAACAAGCACACAAACACATAATCACCACCAACTCCACAAAGAAAGGAAATAACAGTCATTGGTTGCTAATATCTATCAACATCAAAGGACTCAACTCTCCAATAAAAAGACACAGACTAACAGAATGGTTGCGGAAACAGGATCCAATATTCTGCTACATGCAAGAAACACACCTCTGCAACAAAGATAGATACCATATCACAGTAAAGGGCTGGAAAAAGGTTTTCTAAGCAAATGGAACCAAGAAGCAAGCTGGATCAGCCATTCTAATATCTAATAAAATAACTTTCAACTGAAATTAATCAAAGGAGATGTGGAGGGACCTTTCAATCTTATCAAAGAAAAAATATACCAGGTGGACATCACAATCCTGAACATCTGTTCTCCAAATACAAGGGCTCCTGCATTTGTAAAAGAAACATTATTAAAGGTAAAATCACACATCATCCAAGCACATTAATAGTGGGAGACTTCAACACCTCACACTCAGCAAGGAAAAGATCATTGAGACAGAAGCTAAACAGAGAAATAATGACACTTATAGAGGTCTTAAATCAAATGGATCAAATAAATGTCTACAGAAAATTTCACTCGAACACAAAAGAGTATACCTTCTTCTCAGCAAAACTGATCACAAAATCTCCAAAACTGATCATATAGTTGGGAACAAAACAAGTCTCAACAGATACAAGAAGATTGAAATAATTCCTTGTATTATATCAGACCACCAAGGTCTAAAACTAAACCTCAACAATAGCAGATATACGAAAAAGCCTACCCATGCATGGAAACTGAACATCTCAGTACTCAATGACAGCTGGGTCATGAAAGAAATAAAGTAAGAAATTAAAGACTTCCTAGAATTCAATGAAAATCAAGGCACAATGTACCCAACTTACGGGACATAGTAAAAACAGTAAAAACAGTGCTAAAAGAAAAGTTCATAGCACTAAGTGCCTCCATAAAGATATCTGAGACAACTCATACAAGCAACTTAACAATGCTAGAAAGCACTAGAGAAGAAGAAGAAGAAGAAGAAGAAGAAGAAGAAGAAGAAGAAGAAG